>NC_141065.1:8023330-8363330 GCF_041138505.1 Cibotium barometz | reverse complement strand
ACGGCATCAATATGTTGCCAGCTTCTGTCACACTGAACGATGGTCTAGACGGTGGCGTCGGCTGAACGATGGCATGGGCTAGGTGATGGCTGAGCGAAAAAACACATGGCTGCTCCATCTAATCCACGAATCTTTTGAAGGTCATCCATTCCTTTCAACTTGAGAATGATTTCTCTATAATTGGAGATATACTAAGTCAATGTGAGATTTCTCATCTCACAATTGTCCCACACTTCCCGATTACGATCTATCTCATTCTTAGTAAGAAATTCTTTCATGAATGCAATTTCAAATTCAGCTCATGTAGTAGGCCAAGTTTCGGACTCCAAGCTCATCCACCACTTGTATGCTTTACCTCCTAGAGTTAAGCTCGCTTCAAGAGTGCGTATCTTCTCTGGAGTTTGACGTAATCGATGCAAATCCAGTCACTTTTATAAAAAAGTGTTGACCACATCCTTATTACGTTCCTTCTCCTCCCCATTAAAAGTTGGAGGTTTTAGATCTTTTAGAATATCACTAGGGTGAGATGTAGCGACATTCATGTTGCCCCCTTGGGCGGGAGCTATTGGCATCCCTCCCATTGAAGCACTTATGGTGGTAGAAGCTTGCATATTATTCTTTAACTCCTTGAGAAAGAGAAGTATCTTGTCGTACTTGGCCTCAATGTCTAAAGTATGGGACTCTAAAGCCTTAAACTATTTAGTACTGACCAAATGATCATCAAGAAGGTCATCGTCTATCATCATGACATCGGGATCGACCATTGCCTTTTCTGTGTCTAGCAAATGACTGGGACCTCCACTTCCAGACTCATCACGGTTATTAGACTCCATATGAACCCTATTAATACGATGCAAGAGAATGAACACAGGAACCAACCTCAAGTCCAAGCTCTTGGAAATCAATCGGATTATTAGCTCGAAGAAGTGAAGTTGTCGGTGCGAAGTAAAAATCTGAGAGTCATGGTTGAGAAGCATCATCAAATCTTGTACCTTTGTAAGGCTATAAAAGAAATTTAATTTTAAAAAAATAAACAAAGATCTCTGAACTCCAAGCTGCAATGCGGCTGTGATGGCATCAATATGTTGCCAGCTTCTGTCTCACTTAACGATGGTCTAGACGGTGGCGTCCACTGAACGATGGCGTGGGCTAGGCGATGGCTGAGCGAACAAACACATGGCTGCTCCATCTATGGCACTGCAGGAATACTGGCCGACAACACCAGAAGGAGCGAAATTAGTTTCTCTTCTTACACGTGGGCTACTATGTGCATGGTTTGGGGTGTCCTTGGTAGCTTGCTTAAGCACGAGCATGCTAGTCAGTTACTCCACAGATTGCAACACTTAGATGATGAGGACGCTGTAGCACTGCTAGATGTTAAGATTTGATACTAATATAAGGGTCGCCTTCAACAGACGACCTCCTTCTAAAGAACTGGATTGAGAGTCTTTTCTCCACCCACCATAGCCATCTACATGACTTCTCCAGCTATCCTTAGACATCCACTTTTTTACTATTATAGGATTTTTGGCCACACTTAGCCAACACCTCTTTAAATGTGTGTGAACACTTCTCTAGCGTTCACCACCGCGTGTCCTCTAGCTTGGCCATGTTGACTCCCACACTGAACCCCACCGATGCCTTGTCCGGACGGTTGAGCTCTTTAGGCTCCCAGTATTATCATTGTCATGACAGAAAATGACAAGCTACATGATTGGAAAGTGAAAGGACATGCTCGGGGATTACATTTAGATAACATAATTGCAGCTAGCATGCATAGTCATTTGCTTCCACCACCTTGGATTCATACACATGGCAACACTCTATGGGGTATGCAAAATAGTGAAAGATGATGTTAAAAACACCTTCGGGATATATGGAAAAGTAAGTTACCTTTAAAGTAAAGATTATTTCTTTGGCACTATTTACTGGGGGTCCTTCCAATGCGGAGACAACCTATTGCTGCATATGTGGAGCTCGTTCTGAAACTATACCACATCTGTTATGGCATTGTTTGGAGACAAGGGAGTTTCTTCGATGATTGGCTGATGATATTTCAAGTCGCTTTCTAGGTAGGCGATATGGAGCATTTCTTGATATTTGGGACTGGTGTGCCCACCAACTCAGGTCGCTTTCTAAGTAGGCGATATGGAAAGCATTTCTGGATATTTGGGACTGGTGTACCCCCAGCTAGCTGATGTGTTGGAAATACGAATTGTTACATTCATGATCAGCTCTACTGTTTTCGAAGGTGAAGGAAAAAAAACCCTGTGCACATAAGAGGTGACCATAGTCACCAATGAAGGGCAACCCAAATTGGAAGACTTTGGCATACAACCAGACTGGCGGAAGGAGTACCTGGTGATTCCGGAATACAGCCAAGTGTATATGGGTGTGTCACCAACACTGTGGGTAGATCCTTTATACATGCCAGTTAAGAGAAGATGGACACCGCTCGAATTTCAGGAACTCTCTTGATTTTGATGTTCTTTCTATGGACTAGATATTGGGCTCTATAGACAATATGGAAGATGAGAAACAATGCTATATTTGGGGCGGTGAGTTTGGAGACAAAGGAGTTTGGAGACAAGGGAGTTTCTTCGATGATTGGCAGATGATATTTCAAGTTGCTTTCCAAGTAGGCGATATGGAGCATTTCTTGATATTTGGGACTAGTGTGCCCAACTCCGGTCGCTTTCTAAGTAGGCAATACGGAAAGCATTTCTGGATATTTGGGACTGGTGTGCCCAACTCTCCTGATTTTGATGTTCTTTCTATGGACTAGATATTGGGCTCTATAGACAATATGGAAGATGAGAAACAATGCTATGTTTGGGCACATGCCTCTAAAGGCGTATGCTTACTATAAGATGATTTTGCGACAATCCCTCCATGACTAATTATACAATTAGAGGATATTGCTTTTAGCCAATTTGAGGTGTTTGTCCACTACTTCTAAATTTCTTCGAAGATGGACTTATCTTGAGTCCATCTCCTATATTGTACATAAGTCATTGTTAATAGAAGCATGGTTTTCACAAAAAAAAGTGTATATATGTATGTACATATATGTATGTTGTGTACACACACACACACCTGTATATTTAAGCATATATATGTGTGTGTAAGAGAGAGAGAGAGAGAGAGAGAGAGAGAGAGAGAGAGAGAGAGTTTCTATAGGGTAGATCATGGGCATTATCCTAGATTCTCTTTCCCTCAGGTTTTGATTAATCTACAGGTTGATTATTCTTGTGCCATGCATCTTCTTTGGTCCTATCCATATACCAAAAGTTTCCTTTGCCAGATTTCACATTTTCTTTGACTCAGATTTCTAGGGTATTCCTTCTCTAGATTTTTTTGGCTCTTTGACAGGTGGCAGTCTATATGGGATCCATTAGGAAAAAAGGGAGCTCATTTTGGGACTCTGAGAGATATTCGTAATTTCTTCATTTTTTGCTCTTCCAAAATCCATAGAAACAATAGAATATGCAATAGAATATGTAAACATGTCAGACATGGAAGAATATGTTACATTAAAATACACAATAGAATATGTAAAGATGTCAGAGATGAAAGAATAAAGATATTCTTCTTTATTCAAAACTTATGAGCCACGAACTCTTGTATTTATTACTCCCACAACCCACTCTCTTCCCTCAATCATTTTTCAGCCTGCTCCATGGCCCGCTTTCACTCTATGCAGTCAGACCATAACTAATCCAAATTCTTCTTCATTTGTTAAGCTTTTCAAAGCTTACCGCCATATTCAAATGTTTCCCTACTATTAGACTCTCATGTTGTGGAACATTGGAGATGACTACCATCAAAATGACAGAACCATCAAACAAGAAGCGTCGGCATCATCTACATATTGATTTGACAGAAGAATATGCGCCTTTGTCAAAACAACAATGTCTAGGAGCGATGCAGAAAGAAAACATGAGGAGAGAAGGATTACAGCACATCGACTTATGGTGTGATGGCAAACTCTATCCAAAATGCATACTCAAAAAATCTTCTCCACCTTTTTCCAATCCAACCATGTTGTTGAGGTTTGTAGGTGATGGTAAGAAAGGTATGCTTGGATATATCTCAGCACAGTGTCAAGCTTCGCACATCTTTAAATCTTTGTACGAACAAGAAGTGAGGACAAAAAATCAGTATCAACTTGAAGGCGCGACGTTAAAAGAGAGACTTCATTATGAGATCGAAGAACACACAAAGTGTAAGGAGAAGCTACGCAAAATGAGATCGAAAGTGACACTATTGGGAGACAGGCTGAAGCAATGAAATCTTCGGAATATTGCTAATTTGAAAGCAGGAACAGGAGGATGCAAGAGGCGAGTTCAACAAGCAAGGTAGGGATATTTTAATTTGATTGAAAATTGGAAGTTTAATGTTTTGTATCTTCTTTACGAATTCATTTTATTGTGTATGTAGGAAAATCTTGGAGCCTTTCAAGGAGAATATGAATCCAAATAGTCTTCCAGTGAAGCAAATGAAGAGTTTATTTTCGACTTCTCTTGCAGAAGGCTTGATCCAAGAAAAAAAAGTTTAAAACAGTCAAACGGAACTTTGTGAAAAACTTTGTACATATTATACAAGAAGCTCTTGATGATAGCGGAGTAAGCAAAAAAGGTTATTCTGCTATTTTTAAGGCTGTGTCATCAACTTTCAAGGATCAACGACTCAAACGTGTGATTCTTCCAAATCCAGCAGAAGTATGGAGGTTAAGAGGGATGCTCAATCAACAAGTCGATGGATTTATTGGTCAATGGTTTTATGTTGATGGAGTTTTCGAAGGAAAGAAAGGAAACACCATTTATAATGAATGTAATAATATTTTTGTTGATCTTCAACGTTTACAAAGAAGAATGGTAGAATTTTATAGAATCACTTTAGAAGAGTGCCATGGACGACTTATCTTTGTTATTAAACTTGATGAATGCCAAATCGTGAAGGATAAAAAGATAGAAAGAGTCACAATCACACTAATGAACAGAGCGCTTGAACATTCAATACCAAAGGAAAACTCAAAGTATTTTACAATCGGAGAAGAATATTTGGTGGTTGGGTGCATTTGAGGTAATCTCTCAGCTTTACTTTGTATGCTTAAAGCTTACTTTGTACGATTAAAGCTCATGTTTTATAATGTTGATGCGTTAACAAAGTTGCATTTTTCAATTACAGGTTAAAACAGAGGACCATGATACACTCTCATGGATTTTCCATCATACACATATACCTGCAATTATCAGAAGACAAGTTCAGGGAGAGGAGCTTCATGTTGAAGGGATTGGAGATTTTCAAGTTGATTGGCATATGTCAGGGGACTTGAAGACCTTAAAATGTATGCAAAGGTGGTAATTCTAAATCTCCATGTCTTTACTGCAAGGAACCAGCTCATGTGATGGACTCCAAATGGTGGAAGAGAGCACCTAACAGCAGGGATAAGGTAGATCCAGCATTTAAAGCAATCCTTGACATTTCCTTGTGTAATGTGCATATCTGCACATTGCATTCTTTGTGTCGAATCGTGGAAAAACTAGTGTTTCTATATATTGGTTTTGCTTGGAAGTTGCGTCCTGAAAAGCACAGGAAAATAGCAATTGCTGCATTAGAAAAAGTATTGTCAGACATTGGTCTCCATGGAGGAGATGTACATATCACAACAGACCTTAAAAAGTCCACAAATGGGAAGGATGTTCCGATCAAGCCTTCGATTGGTGGAGTCAAAGCAAGAAGATTTCTATCCGAGAATCAGAGGCAGAAGATCAAGATATATTTCAAGGGTGAGATAGGGCTTTGGAGGCTTGTGCATAATGCTGTGAAAGATGATGAAGCAGACGGTGTCGCTAGAAATATGAAAGCAGAAGTCTGGAAATCATTAGACAAGTTATTAATATTCTGCGAGACAAAAAGACATGGACTAAGATTGATCACCGTATACTAGAGGAGGAGCTAAAAAATTTTGGCAAATCAATGAAGCAAGCTTGGACAAGCTGCAACATTACACACTATATGGTAAGCATGACATCTTTGAATTGCAATATATATTCCATGATCTACATTTTAGTACTTTCTAATAAAAAATGTTTGATTGCAGCATATTATGTTTAACCACCTTCCATATTTTGTCAAAAAGTATGGATGCCCTACAATCTGGTCTACACAAGGGATGGAGAAGTCGCATTACATGGCTCGAAATGCATTCTTTCGTCACACACAACACTTTGGAGGAATACAGAAGGCAAATAGTCTCAAAGAATTGTTCCAATGGTTTTACAGAGGGATACTACAAAGGTTGCAGATAAAGAAAAAGGTTGCATTGTCACAAGTTCAACATGGCATGAAAGCAAAGAAGAAGGCAAATTCTGCAAAACTCAACAGCTACAGAGAAACATGCACAATGGAGACAGACAAAGATATTTGTAAATCACAAGTGGGTTGACAGAGCTTAAAGCATTATGATCCAAAAAAGACATGTAATACAACTTTTGTCCCTTGTAATCACATGCAATATAAGAGGCTCTGCTCCTGTGATTTGTGCCCTAAAAATGGCTCTCTCAATCTGCAACTTCTATTTCTTTATCTTCGGACCTCAAAAGTGGCTCTCTGAATCTAATCAAATGATGCTTGTCGTAACTCAATAGCTCAAGAGGATTCTCCACTCCATGTGCTAGAGCATATGCAGTGTATGCTAGATAATATCCTGTTCTTGAGCAATCGTGCTTAGGGGCATAACCAAAAATGTACAAAGCAAATCTCTTTTCAATCAAGATCACCTTATCTGCTCGCCAACTCACTTGGTTCCCACCAAGAGCTTTTGACAAACACTTGAAGAAATATACCGCAGCTTCCCCATTGTTGCTTAGAATTCTATGATAGATAAGCATCTTGGCTGAAGACAATTTGTTCATATAATGTGCAAGTGATGAAAGTCTCCCATGCCCCCATTCTGTGGCTCTTAATGATCTACTCAAAAATTTATCATCCTCAAGATATAACTGCAATACAATAGCAAAGTTATTAACACATAATTAACATAAGTACATTAAAATAGAAGGAAAAAAATAAAGAAAACATTTAAAATGGACATTGTTACCTTCATATTTTCATCTTCTTCCAGAACTTTATCTGACCAAAGATTGATACTTCTTTCGGTGTTACATTCGAGCTTACACTTCTGTTCCTCTTCTATCTCAGGCTGTTTAGGCTTAATTTTGAACTGCCTTTGTATTTCACTAAATTCTTCATCCTGTAACTCTTCTATAGATGCAGCTTTCTCAAAGCACAAGGCAAGTGCTACCTTAGGCTCCAAGCACTCCTCTAAAATCATCAAATCGTCATCCTCAACACCCAAGTTTTGGTCTTCGGTACAAGCTTGTGCAATCAAAGCTATTGCATAATCTTCTCTCAAGTCAAAGATCCTTTGAATATCGGAGAGCAGATAATATTCATCATCTTTGATGCTAAAAGATGGAAGCATTGGAAGAGCAAGAGGACCTTTTTCTAGATTCAAACCTTCAGTGGATACTTCACCTCTTATAGTTTCTGACCGTAAAGCTACACGAAGTTCTTGAGCTTGTCTCTTCTCTTCTTCAATATTAACTTCTTCCTCTTGTATCGGCTCTTCTTCAAATTGGCTTCCCTCAATAAAAATTTCGGGCTCTAAAAATTTATGTGCCTCATCTTGAGTGTCCTCAAAATCTCCAGTGTCCTCAAAATGCAAAAACATGGCAAAACCAAGACTCTCTTCAAGAATCCTACATGTACTAGAATGCATGTTGCATGTGGCCTTATAAACATTAGGGAGATTATTAAATCGCCTGGTGATAGAGATTCTCTGCTTAGAGTTCTCAATAAGATCCTTGACATGAATATACCACTTATCTGAAACGCAAACCCTTCCATTCTCTGTCATGCTCTTAAAATCTGAGAGCTCCTCGGATTAAAAACTCTCTGTGCTGCTCGATAACCTTATTAAATTCAATCTCTATATTCCACATGTCATAAAATAAATGAAACTCCCTTTGAGCATTGCATTTTTCTAGGAATTCAAACAGCAGAAGATCTGCTTCCTTTTGCTCTTCCACTAAGGCATGTCCCTCCAATTTTATACTCTTTGATTTAAAATTATAATTGTCCTGTATGCTCGAAGTCTCCGATGCCCACCGTGGCCTTTTATCCATTCGTTTTTTCTTAATAGATTGCAGCGATTGTTGATCTACAATTTTGATCAAAAACAATTCTCCTTCACTCTCTAGTTCACGCACACACAATTCTCTCTCTCTCTCTCTCTCTCTCTCTCTCTCTCTCTCTCTCTCTCTCTCTCTTGATTTCAATTACAACAAGTGTGTGTGTGTGCATGGCAAGGTTTGCATTGCACTCCAAACTTTACTTTGATATTCGCCTATATAAGATGCTTTATATTCAGCGCTTCCCACAACTTCTTGTCACTCGCCCTCTCCGTTGTTTGCAACCTCCTTTCTCCACTTGCAGCCTCCCCTCTCCCTCTCCTCTCATTTCCCTCATCATGCCTCTATACTTCAATGATGTTCTTGGACACCTCGAGCTAATTGTGGACGTGTGCAGGTGATTAGAGGAGAGAGAGAGAGAGAGAGAGAGGGACGTGTGCAAAAGAATGCGAGAGGAGGTTTTGGGCGATCTCCAAACCTCCTCCTCGCATTCTTTTGCACAAGGCCCTCTCTCCCCCTATCTCTCTCTCTTTGTCTCCTTCCCTCTCTCTCTCTCTCTCTCTGTCTCCTTCGACGTGTGCAAAAGAATGCGAGGAGGAGGTTCGGGCGAGCTTCAAACCTCCTCCTCGCTTCCTTTTGCACACGCCTCTCTCTCTCTCTTCTCTTCTCCTCTCTCTCTCTCTCTCTCTCTCTCTCTCCCTCCTCTCTCCTCTCTCTCCTCCTCTCTCTCTCTCTCTTTGTCTCCTTCGACGTGTGCAAAAGAATGCGAGAGGAGGTTCGGGCGAGCTTCAAACCTCCTCCTCGCATTCTTTTGCACACGCCTCTCTCTCTCTCTCTCTCTCTCTCTCTCTCTCTCTCCTCTCTCTCTCTCTCTCTCTCTCTCTCTCTCTCTCTCTCTCTCTCTCTCTCCCCCCCCCCCTCTCTGACTCTCCTACAGAGAAAGAAACGGCCACAGAGAAAGAAAAAAAGAGGGGTAGACGTCTTTGAGAAGGTGGTGTCGGTGGGGTGTGTGAACTCGAGAGAGGGACAACGAGCTAGAGACCTACCTGGAAGGGACGTCTCCTTGGATGCCTTGCTAGTCGAGAGCGAAGGGACTTCCATGATGCCGTGAAGGTCGAGTGCCGGAGGGGGTGCGGGGAGTTGGAGAAAAGGGCTAGTTGGAATTTTGCTTCTAATATCCATGGGCACTATTAATAGCTAGATATTTATAGTTATTAATGTTGCATACTAAATAGGAAATTGCACATGGAGGCTAAAAATAGCCACTGCATGATATTTCCTAAAAATAGCCCATTGATGATTTCTCTATTGTTGCCCTACCAATCAACATGCCACCGCACCTTCACGCTCTACCTCTCAACCGCTGCACCCCACCTCAACACCACGGCTCCACAGCTCCACCTCCACCGCTCTCCCACCGCTCCACCACCGCTCCTCACGATCCTTAACGATCCTCCCTCCATGATCCTCCTCCATGCTTTCCCTCCTCCACGCCGTCAACCATTATCCTGCTCGACGTTAGCGCCTTCCAACCTACTATCCACTCCACAATCATCCTCCCCACGATCGTCCTCGAAGCCTGACCTCAGGTGGACTCCCCCCCTCTCTCTCTCTCCTCTCTCTCTCTCTTCTCTCTCTCTCTCTCTCTCCTCCCTCCCTCCCTCCCTCCCTCCCTCCCCTCTCTCTCTCTCTCTCTCTCTCTCTCTCTCTCTCTCTCTCTCTCTCTCTCTCTCTCTCTCTCTCTCTGGGCGAGCCAAAAAAAGGACTTGTGCAAAAGAATGCGTGGAGGAGGTTTGGGCGAGCCCCAAACCTCCCCACGCATTCTTTCGCATCTCTCTCTCTCTCTCTCTCTCTCTCTCTCTCTCTCTCTCTCTCTCTCTCTCTCTCTCCCTCTCCCTCCCTCTCCCTCCCTCTCTCTCCTCTCTCTCTCTCTCTCTCTCTCTCTCTCTCTCTCTCTCTCTCTCTCTATCTCTCCCCCTCTGTCTCTCTATCTTGCGACACCCTAGCTCTTCACGACGATACACCCTATCTCTTCACGATGATGAACAAAGCTGGAAGAGGGAGAGAGAGTGAGAGAGAGGGTGGTGTGGAGAGAGATGTTTGTGTGCAAAAGAATGCGGAGGACAAGGTTCGGGCGAGCCCCAAACCTCGTTCTTGCATTCTTTTGCACACATTCTCTCTCGCTCGCTCTCTCTCTCTCTCTCTCTTCCCCCCATCCTTCGACTATCGTTGACATTGTCCTCTCAGTGTGAAAATCCAACGCTTGATATCGCTTGTGAAACGACCCTCTCTTTCTCTCTCTCTCTCAACTCAGTCACAACTAAGTCTCTGTCATACTCTCTCGTCTCTCTCTCTATTGTAAAATGTTGCTTGGTCTATGAGAGGAACTTAGTTTGAGTGAGAATTATTTTGTTCTTCTGCTGCTTTGTCTATGAGAGGGAGAGAGAGAGAGTGAATTATTTTCTAGATAGAGAGGGAGGAAAAGAGAGAGAGAGAGAGAGAGAGAGAGAGAGAGAGAGAGAGATTAATAGTTCTATTAAACATGCAGTATGGCCAGAACTAAGGATACTGTGAGGAAAAGAGGCCAAAACTAAGGATACTGTGAGGAAAAGAGGCCACGGTCCTCCAATTGCCCAAATGGCAGCCATAAGATCAAGTTCACAACGTCAAGTAAAAGAAATCAAGGAAAGGGAAGCCCATGAGTCTCCTCCAAAAAATCAGAAACGGAGATTTTCAAAAAAAATAACGGTCTTGAGGGAGATCAGGAAGGCTCAAAAAGCCATGGGCTTTTGTTTCCCTAAAGCACCTTTTCAAAGACTTTTGAAGGAAGTTGTGGATGACATGGGATTTAGTTACAGGTGGCAAAGATCAGCAGTTCTTGCCCTGCAAGAAAGCACAGAAGATTATTGCATTGAGATCTTCAAAGACACAATGCTCTTAGCTACGCATAACCACAGAGTCACTATCATGTCCAGGGACATGAATACACTGAAAATGGTAAGGTGGAGATACGATAAATTATTGAAAGCCTTAGATTATCCGGACAAGAAGATGAGGGACATCCTGATGATACCACTGGCGAGAACTCCAAAGGTGAAAGAGGTTAAAATAGAAGAAGTTACGCATGAAAGGGATACAAGAGCTAAGGCTGCATTTGAGGCATTCACATTACAACAAGCAAAACAGAGCAAGGCAGAGCCTACCCCCACTCTTGTAGGGGCGACAGAGGGCTTAGAGAAGATGATCTTAGATAAGTTGAACAAGCTGGGCCCACTAGTGTATATCACTATTAAGTCAACTGATCTGGATCACGAGTTCCGTCTCACAAACGATTGTCTGAAATGTCTAAGGCATAAACAGGAATACATGACCGATACCATTATCCTTGCAGGACTTAAGTAAGTTGTGAATAATGTTTTTCTTTACATAATTTGTTTCACATAGTATGAAACTAACCGATATGTTTTCGGATGTAGTTTATTGAAGAACTTTTTATCCCCATCTGCTCAAGAGTTTGTATATATTGCGGATCCCGCTATATCCTTCGTATTAAGGAAGCCTAACGAACCACCCAAAGAGTTGGCCAAGTGGTTCACACATTGTAACTTCAAAAAAGTAACCCTTATCATCATACCGTACAATTCTAAGTATGTCGAGTTGCAAGGACTTCACTTAAGTTAAGAAAGTGTTTAATCTCATTTTCTTTTCTAATCTTTTTAACCCTTGAATTGTAGTGAACATTGGAGCGTTGCAGCAATGCACCCACCATCAAAATCTTGCTTTTGTTTCAATTCAATTACAAATACTCACAGAGAGATTGACTTGTAAGTTTTCTTCATTTGTTTAACCAAGTAAGTGGTCTATGATCTACAAAAAGAACTGCTAACATTTCTTTTATCATGTTGAAGGGGTTTGAAAAGAATAGCTATAGCATTGGATCAATGTACAGATACCGCAGACAAGTTTGGTGCAATTCATCCCTGGCACATGGATGTAAGAACTCGACCTCTTTATCCTTCATGGAAACGTTTATGAAAAAAGCTACATGTTTTAACGTTCTCTATGGTTTACAGGTGCCTCAACAATATGACGGTTATTCTTGCGGATGGAGAGTCCTTATTAATACGAAGTACATTTTTGATAGCTACTTCATTGAAAAGTCAAAACAGGTAGGCGTTCCCATTCTTATTTAGAGATACAATAGAAGATACATGACAACCGCTACTTCATTTATTTTTTTGATTGGTACAGATGACAAAACAAAGCTATGATTCAGAGTATGTTTATAATTTTAGAGCAAATGCCATCCTCCAGTTACTTCGATACTCTTCTCCTGTATCTCAGTTAAGTTCAAAGATACCCAGACAGGCTTCCAAGAAAACTGAAGAGGTGGAATGCTCAAATGAACAACAAAATGTCCCTCCCATTCATGTTGCAGAGGCAGAAGGGTCAACAAAAGTAGAAAAGGCCGAATCACCAACTAAAAAGGCTGAGGAGCCTACATTTCATACTGCCGAGGGTCCACTTCAGGGTGAGAAAGCTAGAAAAGATGTCAAATCTCCTGAGAAATTTCAAGCACAAGAATTGGAGACCGAAGTCCCGTCGAATACAAGCAAGAAGCAAGCGGAAACATTTCCTCATGACGCCTAAAAATTTGAATTCAAAACATTGAAATGGCAATGACTTTTCATTGTATATACTTTACAAGGAAACGACATGCATTGAGATTTTCATTTAGTTTACTCACACAAGGGAATCCCTCATGCATTCATTTTGTGTGAATGTGTCGCTTTGCATGTGTGAGAGAGAGACAGAGATACAAAGAGGGACAGAGAGACTTGAGTCATCCATTTGTATAAATGATTTGAAATCATATATATTGCTCAAGTTACAATAGATAGTACATTTCATCAGTCTACTAACAAATCAATTGCAAATTTTGCGACAAGAGCTGCCCATTCGAAGTCCATTGTTCCCTTTGGGTAGATTGCTCCATTGAAATACATTACAGTATGACATTATAGACAATGTCTGGCTCTAAAGTTGACTTTCAATAGCCATCCTTACATGTAAAGATGCACATGATTTTTCCACCTATGGGATCAGTTGCATTTTTCTCTAAGTGACACAACAATAACCAGAATTTCATTTTCTTTGACAGAAATGTCAATTAATTCATTGTCAGGACCAAATGAGTTCACATCGTGATCTAGTGGAACAAGCTGGTTTCCAATCAGCCTACTGCGTTTATAATAGAAGGAAAATATAAAATTCTGACTTGCAATCATGTACTTGAGCTGAATGGAGTTATGAGCAACCTCACAATGTACGGAGTTGGAAGTGAAGCTATCCCAACCATCATCCAATAAGTTTGAAAAGTCTTGCATCTCATGTGCCTTATAACTCAGCATTGTCTTACAAACTTTAATTGTCAAATGATTAAACAGCTTGACAAATACTGTTATTGGCATACAAATAGTTACTTTGCATATTCTGGAGGCAATTCCTGGCCGTAAAGAACGTTGTATATCTGTAAATAATCTTGCTCTATAACTCTCTGTCACATTACCTTCGGGAATCGGCCAATCAATAGTGTTCCATGCAGGAAGATCTAGTTTCTTCAAGACACCGTGTGTTTTAGTTTTATCCAATAACTGATAATAATGATCATAAAAATATATACCTGATTGGGCAAGCTGCATGGCAGATCTACCTGAATATTGCAATTCCCTAATAGAGCTATGTATCACATGGATAAATCCGAGAATACATTCACTTGGTTGCCACTGCTCATCAGAGGAAGGATAAAGATCTGAAATAATAAGTAGATAAAAGTCAAACAAAACACAAATAGAAATTTGTAAAGTTGCATTATACAATCAGTTCACCGTCACTTACAATTGGGTCTGTGCTTTGGAAGATAGATTGGATGATTCCTTAAGACTAGCTCTTTGTGCATGTATACGTGTTGTATTAATATTTCAACTTTGGTTTTTTTTGCCTTCCAATATTCTAAAATCTTTAACTCTGCCCTTCCAAGATCTGGAAAATATATTGCCACGAAAAACTTTCCTCCTCTTATTGGGTTGCATAAGAACCCAGCTTCCTTTTGATACACATATTCGCTCCCACCGACCTTCAACTGTGATTTTATTTGCAATCTCTATAGAGGACGCATTACAAGGAGGTCGCCGACATATGGCGTTGGGGGGGAAACCATTTTGAAGTTCATGACTTTTGTTTATTGAGACCTTGTCAGACTTAGAATCATTTCAGTATCTAAAAAAGATTATTCTAAAGTTTACATGTTATTTGTTTATTGTTACTTTGTCAGAAGTCAGTATCACAAAAACATTATTTTATTTGCAAGTGACAGTCTTTTGGGCATAAAATACTATTTTCCATTCTGACATACAAGACATTTTCACCTTTTTTCTATTTTTCTCTACGTAATGTTGGCTCTTCCCCCATTGGTTGAGAGCTATTTTTCATTCCAGCCAAAAGGCCCAGGAATGAGCTCCCTTTTTTCCTAATGATGCACTTCCCTTTCTAATCTGGACTAAATATTGGGCTTTATGGTGGGGACAATATGGCATGCAAGAAATGAGATGATTTTTCATTTTGTAAGCTATCCCTACTTTTGTCAATCCTTGCGTTAGTCTTTGTTTGATTCCATCCATCTGGAGCAAATCAATGATGGCAAGTTGACTTTTTTTTATCAATGCTTTTAGCTTTAGTGAAAACAGCTCTTTAAGAACTTTGCCTCTTTTTTGAGGACTTGTTTCGCTGTTTGTACAGTGAAGTAATAGAATAGACTTTTACGAGAGAGAGAGAGAGAGAGAGAGAGAGAGTGTGTGTATAAGCACGTGTACATACACACACACACACACACATATACAAACATGTGTACATACACATATACATATGTATATACACATACACATTTATATATGTGTGGTGTGTATGTGTACGTATATTTACTGTGTATGTGTACGTATATATATGTGTGTATGTGTGTTTACTGTTTACAAATAATAACATGGCAGGCCAAAGGACACCCTTTTGCAAATGGGTATTTGCAACTTATTTTTGTTTGCATTCTCAACCCTTGCTTTTGGCGAAATAGGCCCTACAAGTGCAAGTGTAGTGGACACGAACCAACCTACGATAGTGTAAAGGGGCCAATAGTATGAAAGAAAGACATATGAGAAAATATCACAATAGGTTTTATGTTGATAAGCTAAACAACAATGTATTTTATTGCTGATTGGAAGACACCTTCATCAAGACGATGTGAGGATTGTAGGGTTGTTCTTGTAATTTGATCATGGCTGAATCTTAAGAAGCCAAGACAACAAAGGAAGCAAACCCCTCACCAAGTGGGTTCGACTTATCACACCCTCTAGTTTTGATTTTCACTAGCGCAAAAAGTAGAAGAATTAAGAAGCCAAGATAGAGGACGTGCTCCTTGAAGGGTGTGAAGCGACTTGGAGAAGGATTTCAAGTCTTGATGAAACGAATTCGTTAGTCTGGGCTCAGTCACCGACCTCTCACAACAACTGGATGGCCAGCCAAACGCACATTGTCCGCTACACTGTGTGTTTGTGGATGCTAGGTATCGTAATTGCAGCGGACGTGGATCTACTCTTAGATTTCAAGAAGAACGTGGTGAAGAAGGACCCCCTGTCCGTGCTAGCTTCGTGGGCGCCCAACAGCAGGCAGGACTACTGCACTTGGTATGGCATAACATGTGGCAGGGATGCCTCCATAAGCTGGGTCGACACCATATCCATCACAACCTCCGAGCTTGAATTTGCCATGTGGGATGGTTTTGCATGGTTCCAGCGCCTCCGTTACATCAATTTCTCCGACAATTTGATCACTGGTGAACTTCCCGCACAGCTTGGCCGCCTCAGAAGCCTTGTTTCCCTTGACTTGAGCTCCAATGGGCTTGTTGGTACTGTCCCTTCCTCTTTCAATGACCTTCCTTCCCTTGAAACGCTCGTCCTCAGTAGCAATAACATGTTTGGAGCAGTGCCTAATGGTCTCTGCAGCACCACACAGCTCCGAATCCTCGACATGAGCTTCAACAAGATTACTGGTAAATATGGGTTTTGTCAGCTTTGTTAGGAATAGTCCATTCTTCTGTGTCTTTGGTATGAGAGAGAAACATTTTATTAACATCTACTAAAGACCCAACATTTTATTAATATTGGGTGTGTCATCCATTATTTGTCCACTCCCTCGAATCTTGTTGGCTCTGGGGAGTGGTCATCATCATAGCCATCTGATGAAGGCCAAAGAAGTCTGTAATAAAGGTTTGAGTGGTGCATATTTGCATCAAAACATGTTTCAAAATATATGAAACGGTACGAAACATTTTTAACGTTGAAACATTTTTTTTGAGTAGTATTTTTTTGGGAGCTGTTTGATCTCGCACATTCAGAGACTGAAGTCCAAAGTCCAGAGTCTAAACATAGTTACATTTGTGATGATTTATTCTCTATTACGCAGAATGTACGACTTGTGTAAAGTTGGGTCACGGGTGATCTCTTGCCGTGAGAGATCTAGGAAAGGGGAGTGCATCAAGGTGTCTCTGGAGCCTCTTTGCTTGAGTTTGAGATAACAACTATTTCATCTGCATATAAGAGATAGGCACCACTATCTCGACTATCATGGTCTGGTTCCCTCAACTAGGTCAATAAAATCTGAAATCTCATTAATGCACCAAAAAAAATAAAATTTGTAGGAGAGAGCGGGCAGCCCTGTTTGATCCCGATAGTGCTGCAAATGTCACCTGACATATCCCCTAGCACCCGAATCCGACCAAGATGGACTCGTATAGTGCCATCACCCCACACACCATCTTTGGTGGAAAAAGTGGAGCTCTTGCAAGTGAGCAAAAAGTTGTGATCTTGGTACTAAGTCAAAGGCCTTTATGAAATCCACAAAGCAACAAATAAACCTGCTACTTTCATGGACTCGCATCCTGATGATTGCCTTGAGGGTGAGGATGTGGTCTACGGTTGAGTTATAACTCTTGCTGGACTCGTGGCCCTCTGTTTGTCTTCCCCTGCCCATGAGCTACTTGGAGCCTCCAGCACTATGCCATTTATCTTGGCCAATGAATGTATCATGATGGTTCGGTAATTATTTGGATCCAAGGAGCCTCCTGCTTTATGGATGGGGACAATGGTGTTGGTAGTCCAAGAGGGGGAGAAGCCTTCACAATAACTTTAGTAGGGATTTTGTGAAATTGGAGGTGGTGGAAAGGCACGGTAGATGTGGAACATGGGATTTGCGATATGTTGGGTGGGGGCTGATTTGCAATGTCATATAGTTTGCACACTTTTCTTGCGAGGGAGATAGCGGAATCGTCTTAAAAAAAAAAAAAATTGCGAGAGTGGGTACTGAAATTACATTCCACAATGCTAGATTCGAACTCAGTACCTTCACTTTGGGTATTGAAATTACATTCCACAAGGCTAGATTCGAACTCACCACCTCCACTTTGGGAGGTGTGGGTTCTAGCCTAGGAGGCAAGGGGAATCATCTTTGCATTTCAGGTGCAAAGATCTGGTAGCACGCCCTTCTTCTGTAGGAGGTGTAGCTGTGTGGCTTTGCACTTCTTCTTGGCCTTTACTTCATCTACTTTGGTCTGCAGCTGAATGGCGTGCTCGAGTTCCTTAGCATCGTGCATGGTTTGGAACTCGGTGCGAACCTCTTCCTGCTTAGTACTCCGTTGGTCTTGGGGCTCTTGCAGTGCTTCGGCCTGTGCTTTGTGGATGGCTCTCTTGGCTTTCTCCTTGGTTTTCTTTAGCTTCCTTTCGGCATGACCCAGCTTGTTCTGAGATGCTTGCAATTGCCTTTGGTCGCCTTTCTGTGCTTTTATGTTGGCTGATGGTGCCTCTGCAACCCGGTCGTGATGCTATCCTCTCCAAACTGATGTGCACCAGAATGTGGGAGTTGCTTTTGCTGTTTTTTTAGCGTGCCACGTGGGCTGCCCTCGATGCTAGCATCTTAGGCTACCCAAGGTAAAAAGCTGGCGCACCGGCACCGCCTTGCTCGTGACCTGAGCAGCATCTTCTCTCTTTCTCTGCCTGCCAAAGTTGAACTACCGCCTCTTATGTCCATTTTCTTGCCTCTCTTGTTCACCTACTTGATCCTCCACACACATGCTTACGCTATGTGACTGTAGGCTGTGTGCTTACAGTCCTACATAGGATACATACGGTCTTCTAGAGAAGCTGCGTACACACAAGCCATGGCTTCTCGAAAGAGAGAGGTGTCGATACACGGGTCTAAACACAACCTGTGGCTCTGGTCATTGCATATGCAGAATTCAGCATACTCCCTCTTCCTCACGCTTCCCTCTTACCCTAAGAACCATACGTGACTGAAGACCATAAAAGCACGAACGTCCAAACCATAAAAAAACAACATCAAGAATAATACCTGGGCTATGATGCCAAAGACACGCAATTGAACATCAAGAATAAAACCTGGGCTATGATGCCAAAGATACGCAATTGCTTCCGCCTCTGTACCAAGTGTGAGATCAACCTTAAATATCCCTGACTAAGTATGGTCTCTACCTTTTCCGGGTGCCTGAGGAGCTAATAATGCATCCAAGGTAATGTATTTCCAATACTCCAAGCTCACTCTTCTTAGGTAGCCGACTCGGGTCACACAACAGGGCCTTCTTTATACCTTTATGTGGTGAGACACAGAAGAGAATGGAAGAGAAATAGATGACCCAGTATTGGGGCCCAATTTATCCACTGCAGCAAGCCCCCCGCCCCCCCCCCCCCCCCCCCCGCTCGTGCCTTTGCAACAAGCAAGAGTATTTGCTTATATTAATTCTTTGGACATCCAATTCACAGAAGAGAATGGAAGAGAAATAGACGACACAGTATTGGGGCTCAATTTACCCCCCACCGCACCCTTATATTAATTCTTTGGAGAATTGCTATACAATGCTTGAGAACAGGTGATATGACTCCCCAGTGCAAGGACGAGGAAGACCGTATGTCGACCGAGTATTCACCAATCCAAGGGCTCTATAGAAGACTCTTCGGGCCATTGATGCAAGTCCATAATAGCTGTAGGACTGCACATATGCCGGCTGAGAATGGAAGAGGAGCTTCAATATTAGCCTGGAGAGGATAGGATGCTGATTGGTGATTTACTAACTGAAACTGCTTGGGATTTGCTGAACTGTGGAACGATTTATGCTGAAAAATCAGCGCTTGCTTTTATAGTCCTAGGAGGAGCTGGTCGGCGAGATGATGCTGTCGGCCAGTTCCTGTTTGGACAAAAAATGCCTAAAACCAACATTTAATTGCTGACGCTTAGAGTTTGCTGATGCCAGCCTATTGGCTGACTGCACATGGCCCAAGACAGGCTGCTGTAGCCCTCAATGGCAGCCCCTTCTGCTGGCTGACAAGGACATAGGGCCCCTTCTACCCCAAATAGAGGGTCAGGGTTGTAAACATCCCTTGAACAGGTTGTTGACTGGTCCACAAGTCATGGGCTGGCCTTTGGCTAGCCCATGGGCAGCCCATGGGCATGCCATCCTGACAAGTATGCTGCTACAGCTGCAATTTTCTTTTTCACAGGGCACTTGCCGCCAATGCATATGATCCGTCAATGGTTGACTTCCCTTCTACAGTTAGATGTGGTAGATGAAATTTTTGATGGACCCAGGTTTTTTTTTTGAAATTATGTTCAAAACGCCTGAAGCTTGGCAGTTGGTGCTTCAGAGAGTGCTTGGTGCATGCTGCCCCATGGAGACCCTTGGCTGAGTTTCAGGAAATTCTTAAGTAGGAATGTCCCATTTGGGTGGAGGTGGAGAATTGTCCTGCTACGCATTGGCCTCTGTTGCATGAGGCAATGCAATCCTTGGGAAAAGTCTTGGTTCCACCTCATTCTAGGTCCAACAATCAGAATAGATTGTGTATGTTATGGCATACCGCTCATCCCTGTCCTCCATGATTGTGCCTTAATTCATTGAATGCATTTCAAGCTATGTTGGGAAGCTTTTGCTGGACATTGTTTTCAATGTGGTCAATTGGGACATTTCATGGCCGAGTGCAAGGTCAATGACAAAGATCATTGCTCAATGACAAAGATTAGGGGGTGCATGTTGAGGTGGAGTCTTACGTGGGCAAGGAGGCTTCTTACATGGTTGTGGAGGGGCAATACTTCTGATGTACAACATGTTGATGTACACCAGGTTGAGGATAAAGGAAAACAAGTAGTTCAGGAGGAGGTTCCTTGGAAAGATGAAAGGCAAGGCATGCTGCAACTTTGCTCTCATTGACTTTTTTTCTTGTCCTTACGAAGTTGATTCATTGGAATGTGCGCGGGATTTCCTCCCGTAAGAAGCAGTATGTCTTGTGGCAAACATTGTTGTCTAATCATTGGGATGTTCTTTGTGCGGTTGAGCACAAACAACATAGTCAGGCGGGTGGTGGCTTTATACATAGAGGTTTTCATGTTTTCCTCAATGGACACCCTTCCACCCAGTTAGGGGTGATGATGATTGTCCATGATCGTTTTCAGCCTTCTGTTGTGTATCAAGATGTACATGGTAGATTTATGGTTGTGGAGATCACTTATGAAGAACAACTTCTTTGGTTGGTTGGTGTGTATGCTCCCCATACAGTAGGGGCTCGTTGTTCTCTTTGGCGGGATCTACAACAATGTTTGAGGTTAGGAAGACCATGTTTTTTCATGGGGGATTGTAATATTTGCTCTTCTGCTGATCAAGCTAATTCACCTCACTCTATAATGGATAATCCGGAAAGGCGGGTTTGGGACTCTTTTATGTCTCTAGTCCTTAAGCAGGAGATTTAGTCCTAGCTGCATCCTTATGATTTTGGCTTTAATTTTCAGTCTCACTAGTATCTTGGTACTTGGAGCAGGCTGGATAGAATGTGTGTTATGCATGATGATTTATTTTTGCCTGAGATATTGAAAGTGGCTGGGGAGAGGCAGCATGTTCTTTTGGATCATTTCCCAGTGGTGGTGGACATAATGCATCAGCCTGTGGATGTTTATAAACTTTTCTTGGGAGGCTGTCTTTGCGCTTCAATCACAGCTTTCTTGATCATGAGGTCTTTCATGGATATATGTTGCAATTGATTGACAATTTTCAGCTATGTTTTATACACCAGGGAATGTCAGCTTGGGATTGCTTTTTGTCTAACGTTCAACGCCTTGCTTGTCAGTATGGTATTCATCAAGCCTCGAAAAGGAGGCAAGAGCTGACATTGCTGCAATATTTAGTAGGGGCCTTTCAATTTCAGGCGGCTATATCACCAGGAGGAATGATAGAGTGGATACTGTTGTTACTTGGCTCTCTCGTAGAGTTGCTAAATGTCAGGAGGCAAGTTATACGAGGGCTAAGTTATCTGCCCAGTTGGAGGCCCTTAAGGATAATAATTGTCAAACACATAAATTTTATGCCCAGTTGCATCTCTCTTATGCTAGAGAGAATATTGTGAGGCTTGAAAATTCATTGGGAGAGATGATTTCAGAGCCTCATAGCATCATTGATTTGTGTGTTCAGTTTTACCAGGAGCTTTTGGCCACTCCTGAGGTGATATCTAATGATGTTCATCAAGCACGCGCTAGTATTCTAGCATTGGTGCAACATCAAGTATCTTTGGACTTGGCCAATATTTTAGATGCTGATATTACAGAGCAGGAGGTTGGCTTTGTTCTTGCTCAGTTGCCCAAAGACAAGAGCCCAGGTTGGGATTGCATTACTAATGAATTGTTTTCCAAGTATGCAGGTTCAGTTGAAGGGTCAATTGACATCCATTTGTCAGGAGATGTGAGAGTGAAGGACAAGATAGTATGACCCACTGCTACTCCAACCGGCCTAGTGCCTACCATAAAATCCGGAAAAGAGGGAATGAGACTGGGCTGAGCCATAACATAGTCCACTGTACTAGCACCATGCCGATGTGGAAAGTAAGTGAAACCGCCCGTTGCCGGCAATCTCTGTAGGCCATTCAGGATAGCCAATCCATGTGCAGTCCCCATGTCTATCAAATACCGCCCATACTCAGTGTGTTCCTCATCCTGTGAGAGTCTAGATAGGCCCATATCCTTAACATCAAGCTCCCTCAACATCTCTGAGGTATCATAAAATACTGTCTAGTTATGGGCGCTCCTGGCATTGAAGTCCCCCAGGAGAATGATGTCACCATCCCTGGAGAACTCCCAAATGTCATCATCCAAAATAGAAAAGGGAGACTGCCCTCTAGGTGATGCACAACTGATGTACTAGGAGCAAAATAGCATATAGCAATGTAGAGATATCTGCCCGTCTCTGCCCTCAGTCTAACCCACATGTACCTAGCCTGCTCATCTCTGTGGACTATATGTATCAGTGGCTGCAGCTCCTCTCTAAACAATACTGCCACTCCTCCTGAGCCCCGTCCTCTATGCTCTGAACGAGTCTCTTGTCTACAAGTTGTCTCCCATCGGTATCCACTAACATGTGGCATGGACTGTTCACGAGCCTGATGCGTCTCAGAGTAGAAGATGATGTCCCTCCCCGTGAAACTATCCTCAAAAGCCCCTACATCAAGGCGTAGAGATCCATTACAATTCCAAGTAGAAACTTTGAGTGTAGTCCCATAGGTCTCACACCATCATGAAGAGCGCATCTCCATAATCACCACTCTACCATCTCTATAGAAGGCCACTTTCCCTTTCTCTCGGGCTGCCCTTATCTCGGGCATAACTTCTTTCATGTGGGCAAGCTGCGAGAGTGTGAGGTCATCTCCAAGAAATATTCCCGTCTTCTTGAGTGTAGGACGTTTCTTCAAGAAGTCCTTCTTCGCTTCCATGGAGGGGAAACGAATGATAAGTGCTCTCTCCTTAGAAGATTCGCCACTACCTTCTCTCTTCTTTCCTACTCTCCATGCTTTGTGTGCGTGGCTTCAATGCCCATCATAGAGAAGAGCTCCTTGGTTTCCCCTTCTGCATCATCACGGTCTTTTAGACTGGACACTCATACATGTAAGGCCTGGGTCTTCCTCCTTTGCTCCTCTTCAAGGGTCATGTTGATGGGGGATGGGTGGCGATTCTTTACCTTTCCCTTTCTTGGCGACCTCGATCCATTTCTCCGCCTTGTCCATCTTCTTTTGTGTCTCTGTGATCACCTCCACCCATGAAGATGTCTTCTCTTTATGTTGCTCCTCCTCCTCTCGAATGATCCTCATTTGTTCCTTGATGGTATTCAGCTCTTCAATCACGGAGGGCTGAAATTTTCCATCCTCAAGCTTGCCTTGTGAAGTGGCTTCCAACTCCTTTTTGAGGGCTGAGATGTGAAACCCTAAAAATGCAGGCATGATGAGCAGCGAACTCTTAAAAATCCTAAATACAGTAGCGAAACCCTAAAAACGTAGGCATGGAGAGAGAGAGAGAGAGAGAGAGAGAGAGAGAGAGAGAGATTCTTAAAGTGTCTAGAAGTTTGTAGCATATCTGCTCTAACAACAAATTAACAATGATAAATGTCATTTGCTTTTACTCTTCATACAGGACTGACAACTGATCTAAGAGCCTGTAAGAAGCTTGAGGTACTGAACCTTGAACACAATAGCATAGAGTTTGACATCTCACAAATCCCGTTCTCACAGCTGAAAAAACTGCGAATCATAAATATTGGACACAACCGTATCAAGGGAACACTGACAAAGGAGCTAGCAAGATCAAATACTATCACTGTCATGCAGCTTCAAAATAATGCAATATCAGGACACATTCCTGGTGCACTGGGTCTGCTAAACATGCTGACTATATTGGACTTGAGTTCAAATCAGTTGAGTGATCTAATCCCTGAAACGATTGGCAATCTAGCCCTCCTTGAGGATCTGAGTCTCTCTCAAAACATGTTTTCTGGGATGATTCCAAGTTCTTTTGGCAGTCTGGTAGGCTTGACCAGGCGTCTAGACTTATCACAGAACAGGTTTACTGGTATGGTGCCCATGGCTCTTGGCAACATGAAATGGGTAAAGATGATTGATATCTCTAATAATCTGTTGTCAGGAGAACTTCCTCCGAGTCTGGGCGGGTGCGAGTCTCTTCTATTTCTAAACCTCTCTCTAAACCAACTGTCTGGCAGTATACCCTCCACTTTGATCAACATGGCTTCTCTTAATGTGTTGGATCTTTCATCCAATGACCTTTCTGGAGATATACCACCTGAGTTAGGGCAGATTGTGTCACTGTATAGATTAGATCTGTCTAGAAATAAGCTGACAGGAAATGTACCAAACACTTTAACCAATTTGCATGACCTCCAAATGCTGAACTTGTCTTCCAACCTACTGTGGGGTGAAGTACCAGACTCCCCTCTATTTCAGTCTTTGGGAAAGGATTCCTTCTCAAATAACCCAAATCTTTGTGGTGCTGTACTAAATGTATCATGCATATTGGAAGCAGAAAAGCAACATAGTATCAGACAAATTGATCTCAAAACATTACTTGCACAAGCTGGACATCTTCTGAGATTTCTGGGCCTAACATTTCTAGCAATTATAATCCTTTTCATCCTCATGCTGGTGGTTTTTAGGCTGTGCTTTATTGAAAGATACGAGTGTGTGGTGGACTGTTTAGAAACTCGTTGTTCCATGGTGGTTGCATTTCTATATTGTGTCCACCTGACCACATGGCATCCAAGGACATCATTACAAACTCTTAAACATGCCACTGAAAATTTTAAAGAGGATAACATAGTCAGCATGGGTGGTCGGTCGACAATCTACAAAGGTTTTCTCATGGAAAGCATCATGTGGCAGGGAGAGAAAATGGTTGCAGTGAAAAGAATTAAGGGAAAACCATCTGAAGTGTGGAACTCCATGAAAGAATGCAGGGTTTTGGCAAAGGTCAGTAACCAAAATATTGTGAAGGTTTTGGACTGGCGATCCACGGGCAAGGAGATTTTTGTCATTCTTGATTTTTTTGTGAATGGTGACCTGCAAAACTATCTGTATAGCCCCAATACAGTGGGTACACTGGAGATGCTGTCACGCCTACAGATCGCCATTGATGTTGCTCAGGGAATGGCATATCTGCATAATGAATGGTGGAAAGAGAGAATCGTTCACTGTAATCTACACCCAAGTCACATACTTCTTGATCAAAATCTAGAGGCACACTTATCTGGGTTGAGATACATGAAAAGATCTGATTTGGAAAGATTTGAGTTTGAAGAAACTGAGGCTGGCTTTACAGCACCAGGTGCGCTTCTGCATCGACACTCAACTGTGTTGTGTAAGTAAGCAGGACTATGTATTCTTGTTTAGAGCATCGAGTGTATGAAAGATAGCACATACTCAATGATAGCATAATGATAAGAGCTAACATCAGGTTTGCTACCTGCAAAAAAATTAGCATTTTCTATTGGAAGAAAATGGGTGAAGGGCTAGCCACCTTCCCGGCTGGCCAGCGTATATTTGTTAAGTGCATGGTAAGGCAATACTTTCTTTGTTTCCAAGAAACAAACCCTTCACCTAGTAGAAAAAAATAATAAAATTAAGCTGGTTACAGCCTTCAACCTAGGCAAATCGTGAGAGGATCTTTCCATGGATGGCAACTCCAGAGGGACACTTCAAGTAAGAAGTAGGGAGAAGAGTCACACTTGGGGCGTCTTAACACCATTCAAGTGATAAACCTATAACATAGAAATAGAAACATTCATGACACATTCTCCACAAAATTTGCAAACGATACATCATGTGCCAGAAGTCACATGCTTAACAAATCCTCTCAAATGTCATGTTGATTAGGGGATTTGGGAGGCATGATGGAGGAGGGTTTGGGATTTGCAATGGAGGTGAAAAATTGGAGAAAACTAAGAAATCATTGGCTCCTAGTGAAGGATTTCAGCATTGGGTGTGCAATTACTAAATTGAAAAGGTAAATGAGAAATTGGGGAATTGGAAGTGAAATTGGTCATAATTTGACCTCAATTTGAAAACATATATATGTATGTCTAAATCTATGTATATATATATATAAATATATGAATGTGTGTTTCAAACCTGTGTGTGCAAGTTTCAAACCCTAAGGTCTGGGAAAAAAAAACCTTACGTCTTTTGGAAAAAACACCTCTTTGGCCAAGAGGTTTCGTGCTATTTCGAAACGTTTCGTCATAGAAACATCTTTGGCATGCTGGGTTTGGACATCTTCATTTGGAGGCCTTGTGGAAGACTTTTTGAGAGCAGCTGGTGAATGGATTACGAGCCGACAAAGGAGGCGATTTTACTTCTCGCCAGTTTACTCAGTATTGTGAGCTACATGGCATTCAATGGGAGTTTGCCAACACAGGTACTCTAGAGAACGGCGTGGTGGAGCGGAAGAACCGAATGGTGATTGAGATGGCTCGGACAATGTTGGAACATTGGAGTCTTCCTCAAAGCTTTGGGTGGAGGCAGTTGCTACTGCTGTTTATATTCTCAATTTGTCCCCTACTACTGTTGTTTTGAGGTAGACTCCCTTTTAGGCCTACCTAGGCCAAAAACCCTCGGTTTCACACTTTCAGGTTTTTGGCTCAAATGCATTTGTTTATGTACGTGATGGTGACAGGGAGAATCTGGATGCTAAGTCCAAGCATCATATTTTGGTTGGTTATAGCTCATGATCTAACGGTTATCGGCTCTACAATCTTGCAACCTCGAAGATCATTGCTAGCAGAAATGTGGTGGTTGATGAGACTTCATCTTCCATTGCAGAGGGGGCTTCTTCATCTTCAGGGCCTAATTTGACTGAGCCTCTCCTTGGTTCCTCATTGGATCCTTCTGTTCATCTTTCTCAACTTGACCTAATACGTCCTCAAGCACCTCAGGTTGAGAAATCATCCGATATTGATCAGAAGGAGGAGATACTTAGTTGATGCTCCACAGCAGGCTACACCTTAAATGGCATATTCATTTCTTAGCAGCGGTATGTTACAAAGCTGCTAGAGGCTTTCAAGATGACAAATTGTAAGCCCATCACTTCCCCCATGGATCTCGGCATCAAACTCTCCTCTTCTAGATCCGATCTAGTGGTAGCAGATACACTTTTGTATAGGAAACTAGTTGGTTCCTTGATTTGAGTGCTCAACACGCAGCCTGATTGTGCATTTGTGGTGGGAGCTCTCAGTGCTTTCATGCAGGCACCTTTGCACACTCATTGACAGGTAGCGCTTCATGTGTTGTGGTACTTGAAAGGTACCAAGGATTTTGGCATTTTCTAGAGGGGGCCACTTTACGTGGCTGGAGTGAATCTGATTGGGCTGGAGATATAGATTCGACGATCTACTACAGGATATTGCTTTACTCTTGGATCTGGAGAAATTTCATGGACAAGTAAAAAGCTGCCTACGGTGGCGCTTTCATTAACTGAGGCAGAGTATTGAGCGGCTTGTTCGGCTGCTTGTGAGGTGATTTGGTTGCGGCGGCTACTTGAGGAGATCAGTTTTCGACAACAGGCAGTAGCCTACCCTTATCTCATGCGACAACTAGAGTTGCTTGGCTATTGCTAAGAATCCAGTATTTCATGTGCGGACCAAGCATATAGAGATCTAGTACCACTATGTGCGGGAGCGGATCTGGAGGGAGACATTATCCTTGAATATTGTCCTACTCAGGACAACGCTGTAGACTTAATCACCAAAGGATTATCGCAGTTAGGTATTGTCATTCATGGCAGCTCCTTGGGTCTTGGGCCACCCGCAGGTCCCGAGAGGGGGTGCTAGCATATATCATCTCTTGTTGGTGGCTAATCTGGTGTCTACGGGGGCCCTGTCCATGCTCAGGCACCCCCCATTTTTCCCATATTTTTTTCCTATTTTATGGGCCTTTGTTGTGGGTTGCACACCCTATTTTATGGCATTTATCCCTATTTTTCAGATCATGTAGCATCTAGGAGGCAGTCGGCCAGCTCATATGGAGTATATATATATATGTTGCCCTCTCCCTCACTTCTCATCATTGTTTCTTGATCATTTTGGTGAGCACCTTCAGCCCTTTGCCTACGGAGTCCACTCCTCGCCTATGGGCTGTTGTATCCATCGTTTCTTGAGGATTAGTGTATCAATGTTTTGTTGTTTTCTCTCATCTCTCTCTTGGAGCTTCAGAGTTTTTGTCATTCGTCTAGATCTTTCTGCTGCCCTTTGACAGATAAGACAGAGAGAGATGAGATGATGATGTCTATATAACTTTTGAGGCCTTTGGCGTGATCAAAAGGTTGACTTTAGACCTTCAATTGACTGCCTATGACCTGATCCCAAAGAGAGATTAGATGATATGTTCATATGAGAGCTTGGCTATTTATTGTGAGAAGAGGAAAATTCGTAATCTAGTCAGTGTTTCCTTTTCAACCCACAAAACTTCATCCACGAAGGTCATCTTTTGTGTCCAATTTGTGCCCGAAAGATGTCCTATATCTAGGTGTATGTCATGGGCACTTCGGGAGCCTATTGGGCTGCAAAATCGGCTCTAAATGTGCCCCTAAATTTCCCCTAAAATGTTTCCGAATCTGGGACTAACGATGAGGTTGTCCATGTCCACGGCTGTGCACGTGACATCCCTTCCTACTAAACTTGATGACAGGTTGGAAACTTGTCGTTCTTCCTCCCTGGACTACAGACTTTGACTTCGACTGACCTTGATTTTGATTGCCTAAACACCTTACCACTTCTCATATTCCACTCCAAGTTTGGTTGAAGAACTGTGCATGTGTTCCACTCTGTCCCCTTGCCTACATTCCCTTTCCCTTAACACAACTATGGTCTCCTGTTGAGAATGATCATGCCTGTTGCTTTGCCTCGGGAACTGATTTGAGAGTAAATTGGTGTCCTCCTTTGAGCACACTCTCCCAAAGAATACTTTCCTCTAGCTTTGCTTGCTGTAGACCACCTCATAATGCTACCTTTGCTGTATTCTGCTATGGATTCTGTGCACCTTCTTGGGACAGCTTAGAGGGCTGAGCTTGAATGCTTTGATATCAATGCTGCATGCATGGAAGCCTTGCTTACTTGATCCTGATGCACACTTTAATGATGATTAGACAGCGAGATAAGAGAGAGATGAGCTGTGTGTTCACTATGCTCTTCATTTGCATTCTTCTGGTTTCCTGCAGATATCCATGGCACACCCTCTAATGGGTTCGTGGATGCTGCATTAAACTCGGCCAAAGCATTGGATGTGGATGCTTTTATCCCCTCAGTTGGATATGAGTAGATTGGACCTGTGTTTTGAGCAGAGAAATGGAATATGTCGCCCCAGCTGAACAGTATACTGGAAAAAGGTGATCTCTGTGGCCTCAAGGGATGCATAAGGATCATGCCACTCGTACTCCCCGGGGTCCCACTGTAGCCGGGCCAAGGGGCGCGCTGCATATGCCCATATGCGCCAATCCGGGAGCACATCAGCAGGGTCGGGATCAATATGCCACTTCCGAGAAGCGGTGGCCACTACCCGAATCCCTTGAAAGGTGCACTCTGCAACCAAAGGCGACTCCACCTCCACTCTCTGGAGTCTGCCCTCATCCTAAATCTCATAGTAGAGGCAACTGCCATCCTCAGTGCAAGCTCTGACAGCAATCAGGATCTCCAACTGTGTAAAGGCTCCCATCCACCGTGGGGCCTCTGGCTCGAGAGGCGTGAACCACTCCTCTGTGAGTGCCTCCTGAATATCATCCCTCATAATCAACCCCCCTCTGAAGTGACTCAGCCTCTCCACCTGGATCTCCTCTGGTAGACTGCAGAAGGCCTGCCAGTCTCCAAAACTACGAGCTGGGCGTGCCGCTAAAGGCCCCCAGGCTAGCCGAGGCCGAGAACCCAGCATATGACACTGCTCTGTGCGAACCGCTGGGCTCCAGATGAGCGGCTGTCTGGCCCGCTCCTCAACACAAGAAGGAGGTCACTGAGAGAGCCCCGGTCTCAGCAGCTCCCAAGCTCTCAGGATACTCAAAGCAAATCTGTCCTCCCATCCTCTACTGAGGCCTGTCCTCCTCATCTCTATAAAGATCCAACGAATCTCTGGTGCCCAAGTGCCCCCTGCTGGGGGCGCTCAAGCCTGCAGCCGCTGCAAGAGGAGCTCTTTCCAAGGCTCAGCGCTTGGAAGCAACCCCCGAACGATAAGCTTCCCCAATAAAGCTCTACTTTGATTGACTGGATCTATAATGCCCAAAGCTCCCTGAGCCAGCGGAAGTGTAATAACTGCCCATGCAACCTTTGCCCGAGCTGGCTGACCGTCCCGCCCAGACCACAGAAAGTTCCTGATCAGTCTCTGTACCTGGCTGATGCAAGAGCTCGAGAAGATCCAGCAAGACGTAATGTACCACATGGTCGCTAACAGCACCTGATTTGCCACCACCACCCTCCCAGCCAAGGATAGTCGAGCTGTACTCCAATACAAAAGCTTCTTCCGAATGCTCAGAAGAAGCGGGGCAATCTGCTGCTCAGGTGACAAATCTAGGCCAATCTGGCATCCCAAATACCGCACTGCTGTGCCTGGAGGAATCCATCTAAAACCGGGGTCCGGGCACCATGCCGGAGTGGGAGCGCTGCTGATCCAAAAGGCCATTGTCTTGCGCCAATTGATCAATGCTCCCGAAGCTGCACTAAAAACCTGGAGCGACTGCTCTGCCCGAAGAAGATTGGCCTCTTGGCCATGCAAAAATAAGCCCGTGTCGTCTGCAAACTCAGCATCAAGCAGGTCCTCCCCCCGGACTGGGAGCTGAAGTCCTCTCAAACCGACCTCCTCTGCTGTCAAATACATGCTCATAGCCTCCGCAAAGAAGAGAAAAAGAAAAGGGGCGAGGGGACACCCCTGACAGACTGATCTGGTCAGCTCAAAACTCGGCCCCCGTCCTCCTGCAATCAACACCTGGCTGCGAGTTGTGGAATACAGAGCCGCCACCCCTCTGATCCATCCTGGCTCAAAGCCCAGGCAAAGCATAGTGCCCTCTAAGAAACCCCAATCAACTCTATCGTATGCCTTCTCAAAATCGAGAAGCATCACGACCAAGTCCTCGCCAAGAAATCTAGCTCGAGCCGTCGCCTCCCAGAAAGTAAAGATGTTGTCAAGGATACTGCGCTCCTTGACAAATCCTGTCTGAGTAGCATGAATCAACTCCCCCAGGAACGGCTGGATCCTCAAACTCAAGGCCTTTGCTAAGACCTTGTAGACAGTATTGAGGATCGTAATAGGCCTCCAATGCCTAATATCATCTGATACTCCCTCCCCCTTGGGGATAAGATAGATCAAGCCCTTTGAAAAGCTCTGCGGCATCACCCCAGTGTCCAAAACATGCTGAAAGCCCCTGCGGAGGCCTGACCCCAAAAGGTCCCAATAGCACATAAAAAAGGCCGGCGTCAGTCCGTCCTCCCCTGGGCAACTATGTCGCGGCAGGACCCTCAAGGCCTCGGCAAGCTCAATCTCTGACAGAGGCGCACCAAGAACTGTACGCATACGGTCTGTGACCCTCCTCTGCACATGGGCCCACACAGTCTGTCTGCAAACATCTCGATCCTCAGTGGCAGGTTCCGCTGAAAGCAGGTCTCTATAGAATGCAGTGGCAATGGCTCTGATCTCCCCGAGCTCAGTAGCTACTGATCCATCCGGTCTACCAAGCTGGCGGACTCCTGCTCGCGCATGACGGGGCCAGTGATCTCAAAAAACTCTCCAGTCACTCTATCGCCAAGCTGCGTCCACTGAGAGGCCTGACGACGATAGTAAAACTCATGTCTCTGCTCCTCTATCTCTCGAACCTCCTGGCGTGCCTGGCTCAGCTGGGACGCCACCCACTCACATGCAGGCTGCTGCTCGTGAAGGCGCTGTAGTGAAGCAAGGCTGCGTCTCAGCCGATGCTCCCGCTCGCGAATCTCTCCCAACCGTGTCAAAGCTGCAGCATGCAAAAAAGAGCTAAGATCGATGAGTCCCTGGGCACACTGGCCCGCTGCATCCTGGTCAGAGCACTGACTATCATGCCAGATCCTCTCAATGTCCTCAGCTAGATTGGGATCTGTAAGTACCCTCTCTGGGATCCTCAACTGCAAGCTGGGCTCCCGTGTCCTCTCCTCCAATGTCAAGATAACTGGCGCATGATCTGAAAATGAGGTGCCAGCGAGAATGCCAACGGAGCCCCCTCGCTCCCCTAACCAGTCGCCCACATAAAAGCGATCAATCCGTGATAGATTAGTCCCTCCCTGCCGGCGATCCGACCGGGAGAAACTAAGACTGTCCTGAGACCGGGAGAAAGCCCCATGCTGCCATGCATCAGTGATCCTCAGTGACATGCACAACCGGTCCCAAGCTGCAAGCTCCGTGCCGTGCACTGTAACATGACTGCCTCCCACCCTATTTGCCGGGTCCTCAAGCATGTTGAAGTCTCCCCCGACACACCAATGTGCGGCCTCTGGCAATGCATTCGTAACCTGGGTCCAGAACTTTGCTCTGGCACTAGGATGATTGGGCGCATAGACGTTGAGCACGCCCAATAGCTCATCATGCATCCTCAGAATGACATACTGTGCTCTACCAGGCACAATGATCCCTCGATCCACAATGGCCTGCCGCCATACATCTGCAATGACCATGCATACTCCTCCCTGTCCACCCAAAGGACCAAACCTTGCAGACCAAAAAGTGTCCCATCTACCAGGCATCACCGAACCATATCTCCGGATCCTGCTCTCACCCAAGTGGTGCTCCTGCATCATCAAAATATCAATGCTGCCACCAACCAGGCATCTCTGAAGCTTCTGCCTCAAGCAACCACGATAGCGTATAAAATGTGCTCTGCCAAGGCCCTGTACATTCCATGAGATGATCCTCATGGATGCCCTGCTGAGGTGGATGCTGTCTCAGCCGTACGGCGGGCCTTCGCAAGCGGCTTGGATGGAGAGTAGTCCCCATCCGAGCGGCTGCGAATCTGCCCACCCGGTGTGCTGCAAGAATCCCGGATCAGGCGCCAGTGGCTGTGGCCCATGGCGACTGCCTCCCGCTCTGACAAAGCAACCTCGTGTATACACACATATCCAGGGTCGCGTGCTAAGTCTGCCACTATGCGAACGACCAAATGCCGAATCCCTGAGGTATCCACACTCCCGGGATCCAAGAAAAAATGAGCCAACTCCCAAAGTCGGCCTATCACATCTGTCACCTCCAGATCGCTCATGTGATGAGAAAACTCAACTGGCTGAGTCTTCAAAGTGCTGAGAGCGAGCTCTAGAGTCCACTCCCGGTCGCAAGGGCCACATAGAGGGAACGAGAAGGCCACCGCTGAGTCTAGTGCCTCCTCCCCGCGGGCCGGAGGTATCACTACATGAACTCGGATGGGTGCTGGCTCATGGGGGCCCTCTGCTCCAAAAAGCCGTGTGAAGGTATAATCAAAAGCCTCCGAGCGCTGTCTAATGCCAAGGCAACTCAGCCGACTGCGGATAGATGAAATCCGTGAAGCCCTAATCGGCATAGGTCTCCTCTGTGATGCTCGAGCGAGGTCAGTGCTCAGCGCTCTCTGGACTGCAGGTGAACGCCAGGGAACTGCCAGGGCCTCCCGGGAAGGTGAGGCGGGCGGAGGGGGAGGAGGGGGAGGCGAGGGGGGTGGAGAGGGAGCCGCTGCCGAAACCGGAGCGGAGGCGGGAGGAGGCGATGGTGGAAGCGAGGTGGTGGGGGGGGGCGGGGGTGGGGGGGGTGAAGGAGGGGGGGCTGGCATCTCCTGGTCCTTAGTCGTCGCCGCGGGGGTCTCCTCCTGGAGGGGAGAAAAGCTGTTCCTCACGGGAACCCAGTGAGGCTGAGACTGTGGCTGCTGCTGCAGCGGTCTCTGGACGTGCTGCTGTGTCTGTCTCCCTCGGCGGCGCCCCTGTCTAGGCTGCCACTCCGAGGCCTTCGTGGCCTGAGTAGGTGTCCCAGAGGCAGCCTGCCGAGCCGAATCTGTGGGCGGGCCATCAGTAGCCTGCTGTGGTGAGGGTCGGGGTCTCCTGCGAGGGCAGGCCTTGGCCAGATGGCCGACCTGTCTGCAAATGAAGCACTGATTCGGGAGCCCCGAGAACTCCACTCTCTGATCTATCCATCCCCCCCCTATCCTAGGTAGCTGAATGACCTTAGGAAGGGAGGAGATGTCAGACACCAACACTCTGACCGAAGGTAGCCCAGCTGCTCTGGCCACCATTGAAGCAGCTGAGGGGCCAGTCTCAAGTACCGAGCCCACCAATGCTCCGAGCCTGGGGAGGAGCGGAAGATACTCCCGGCGGAGTCCAGGGAAGCAGACTGTAACATGCGCTCTCCCTGCTCCGCCGCTGCTGGGTCAAATCCATGCTGCCAAGGTCTGAAGAAGGCCCGAGCACCCCTGATGTCAAGGGGACTCATGGCAAGGACCTTGGCAACACTCTGGGCGGCCTCGAACTCGATCTGGTAATGTCCACGGCCCAATAGCTGTACATCCAGGATCTTGCCCACATCTGCAAGAAGGCGGGCCTGAAGAAGATCCCGGATCTCCCCTCTGCTGGGGCGAGTGCCGACTATACGGCAGATGGTGGAATGTGCCTGGAGGCGTTCCACCTCTGCGGCGAGGCTCGCTTCCTCTTCTGGCGAAAGAGAAAGCCTGATGGGGGTATTCTCAGGGGCGGTCGAGGGGGCTGCAGAAGAGTCCCTCTGAGGTGGGGCGGGAGGAGCCTCCATCAGAGTCTGAAGCTGTGGCGAAGGCGGAGCGAATGCGATACCTGCAAGAACCGAGCTGCACGCGAAGGGCGGAGAGGGAAGGCGGGAAGATTTATTTTTTTTTAAAAAAAAAGAAAAAAAAAGAAAAAAAAAGAAAAAAGAAAAAAAGAAAAAGAGCGGGAGGGATAAGGCGACGAAGAAACAGGGGAGGCAGGAGCAACGCGAAAGGAGAGGCGGTGGGGGGGAGAGAGGGCTGGCGGAGGGGGGGGGGGGGGACGGGGCGCTGATGAGGGGAGGGGGCGCTGATGAGGGGAGGGGGCGCTGATGAGGGGAGGGGGGGGGCGAAGGCGAACTGAAGGGGGGGGAGCGAAGGCAAACTGAAGGGGGGGGGGGGAGGGGGGCGCTTCAGCGCGAGAGAGGGAGAGAAAGCGAGGAGAAGGGGGGGGGGGGGGGGCGCGAAGGCGAGAAGAGGGGGGGGCGCAAATGCGCTGGTAGGCGGGGGACAGGGCGCGAGGAAGGGGAGGCGAGGGGCGAGCAGCGCGAGCAGGGGGTGACGGCGGGAGCTTCAGCGAGCTCGATCTTCCAAGTATATATATGTCTGTCTTAAGGGGCACTTGACACTTTTCCTTTAAGCCATTTGCGAGTTATACAGGCTTTAAGCAATTATTAGCCCTAGGCTATTAATTATAAGCTCTTAGCCAAGCCCACGTGTGAACCCTCCAGATCCCCATGCCCTAGTTAAGCCCTAACCCGAATTTGGGTTAGTCCAGGTCCCTAGCCTAACCGTAGGCCAACACAGGCCATCACATGTCAAACAGACAGTGAAGCCCATCAAGCCATGCAGGCTGTGCAGTAGGGCTCAGATCGCGCACTGCACATGCACAAGGTACAACATGAGCATCGGACAGTACCTCCTAATGTGTGGGTAGGCAAGCCATCAATGTGGGATGGTGGGCTGATTGCACAGGTGGTCTAGACACCAAGCTAAAGAGCGCTGTGTACATGTACGGTTGCACACACGTGATTGTAGTGGGCTGTGTGGGAGAACCCTTGATGTTTTCTGGATAGCCACTACTAGGTGGTAGGTGACAGGCAGTCTTGCAGAAGTTGGCATAACCTAGGTGTTGCATGCGCGGAAGCCTTACTGTACTGATCCACAGCCATAAGTGTGATTAAGAACAAGATGCTGCATAAACATGATTAAGACAGAGGAGAGGAGAGAGAGAGAGAGAGAGTTGGTGTCAGGGTTTTCTTGCATTATATGATACAAAAAGGTAACTGAATGATCTTCAAAGTCCCTTGGTCTACCCTCTAGCCTTCTACATGCTTCTACTGGCTTCTAGAATTCCAACTTCTTCGAAAGATTCTTGATGAATGAATGAATAATGCAAATGATGACTTGATGCTTATATATATGCTTGGAGTTCCTGGTCGGTCCAATGCTGCTGTTGTCGACTTAATGTTGGACAAGAAAATGCTATTTGAAATGCTACTCTTACTTCAATGTTGTCCCATCTATTGGCCTTCTGGTGCCTAGCTGCCTACGTGCCGAGGTGTGAGAGCTGTATGGCTGTCGACTGTTGTGTGAGAGCTGTATGGCTGTCGACTGGATACCCTGGCCCTTCATGATGATGATGCCTATGCCAATGCCAATGATGATATTGATGATGATGATGCTCTATGCTAAGCCTTAACTGCTGTCCTAAATAGGGATTATGCTGTTCATGCTGAGGTTTGGGCCATGGCATGGGCGTGCAAAGGTTGCCGAGTTAGGCAATCTTGTGGTGATGGTAATAATCCAAGATGCCTAGGCAGAGGTTTCTTGTCACGTGCATCCCACACTTGGATGCCATGTGGACATATCCGAACAAGAAGGTGCAGGACCTGGAGTGGAAGCTGGTCCCATGAGAGCCGAGTCCGGGACGAGTTGTCATGGCCCTGTGAAAATGGAACAGCACAAGTGTGGGCATGGTGGTTGCTGAGTCAAAATATTAAATGATTTACATTTTTGGGTGCCCGGACAGAGATAATGATGTGTGGACATCTCCAGGTGTGAAGGGGGGGAACTAGAACATTAGGTGCAGTTTTTATCTCACCCGAAGGTACTGATGGCTGACAGTACATCTGTTTATGGGATTCTATGATATATGTGTACTAGTCACATGGGATATTGTGGTTGTGTATGGTTCACAGTGGTATACAACTTGGACTACTACTACGCCATTGGTTTGCAGTGAATGTTCATACATGTGCATGGCTTAGAGAGATTGGGACGCTGATATGCCATATTGTATATTTCACTTTGGATATTTTGCTGTATCACCAGAATGCAATCGAGGACGCTTGCCATTTTTCAAGAGGGGGGTATGTCATGGCCCTGTGAAAATGGAACAGCACAAGTGTGGGCATGGTGGTTGCTGAGTCAAAATATTAAATGATTTACATTTTTGGTTGCCCGGACAGAGATAATGATGTGTGGACATCTCCAAGTGTGAAGGGGGGGAACTAGAACATTAATAATTTAATGTTTTATGCATGGTTGCCCCTAGGCCTTAGTGGCCCCTAGGGAACTTTAATATTTATTAAAGTTGGGACCCTAGGATAAGTTTGGAGAGGGGGCAACTCCACTTTTGGAGTGCATGCCTCTCTCACAACTTTCTCTCTCTAGCTTTTGGGAGTGGTGCAAGAAAGAAGCGTGGAGAAGAAACGTGGGACTTCTGGCTGCTGAAGAGAAGTCTGATTGCTGCTGTTTTTCTGTTCACATCTGCCCGTACAGTCCACGGGTACAGGCCGTACAGAGTTGTATGACTGTAGGTACAGTACGGCTGTCTTCTCTGCTGCAAGCTTTGCTGGTACAGGCGGCGTTGACAGAGGTTGAGCAGGTACAGGCGGCGTTGTGGGTGTTGCTGCAGGTTCTGCTGGTACAGTGTACGGACAACTGTACAGACAGAGCAGGTGTACTGGCGGCGCTGGACAGAGCAAGTGCTGGCGGCGCTGGACAGAACTGGTACAGGCGGCGCTGACTGGCTGAGCAGGTACAGTCGGGTACAGAGACTGGTTGCAGGCAACGCATGCAAGTACAGTGACACGTGGCTTGTACGGACTGGTACAGTGCAGATTTTATGGTCTGTACAGTCAGGTACAGCACTGAAGTGGATGTAGAGAGGAAGGTACAGACAGGTACACCCACACGTGAAGCAAAGTTGTTGAAACAAGTGTGCAAGTACAGACTGGTACAATCACTTCCTCCGGTGCAGATCCACGAGCTGATTTTGGTAAGCTATGAATTTGTTCATCTATCTCTCTTTCCATTGGCTTATGTTTGTTGTAGATTTGAGTTATCTGGCCCCTTGTGAGAGGAGGGGTATGGCAAATTGAAAAGGGTGGAGACAGAGATTGAACAGTGAATGTATGTTTGAGCTGAGTTGTTGAATCATGTGCATGAGATATGTCAGATGTATGCTCAAGACTGTCCTACTGAATGGTCTTGGCGGCTGATTAGAGGGAGGCACAGAGTGTTGCTTTGAGACACAGATCTGTGTGTGAATCCTCTATGCTGAGAGGTATTGTGGGCTGTCAGATTGGACATACAGGTGTATTCTCTTGGCTGATTTTGTTGTACTCAGTCTTACATATTTTTGAAATTGAATAAAGAAATACCGCAAGGGACGCCAAGCTTTGGGGCCAACAGGTGTTGTCCTATTTTCAGATTTGGGGCACTCTAGCTCCAATCTCTTTTGTTTTATATCTGGACTACAAGTGGAAGGGTGACTGCTAGTCTACCGCACTCTGGTTTCTACCAGAGGCCGGTTTCACGAGTCAACCAGGGTTCCACTCTATGTGTCCGAGGTTAGGTGTGCATTGTCTTGCACATGAAGCAGTGCCAGTCTGCGCTGTGAGTCTCCCTCTGGATTGATGTCAGGTGTTCTGAGTGTTTGGTTTGCAGTTAGGCACTAGGCAGCTGTATAGGAAGCATGTAGGTTGCTTGTAGAAGGGGGAAGCCCTTAAGGCTACCCTAGAAAGGGGTGTAATATCCCGTGAATGGGCAAGGGGTAGCCCCAAGGGACCCAAGAGGCCCATGGCCTTTGCCCACCAACCAAGGAAGCTGGGGCCTGTCGGCTAGGGCTTGGCCAGCCAGCCGACATGCATTAGGGGCCAGCCCAGCCAGTCGGCTAGCCAATGCGGCAGCCAGGACCGTAGGCGGCCGGGGCATAAGGGCTGCCCAACAGCCTGGACAATATGCGCACAGCAGCCAACAAAGACTGGTGTGAAAGAGATTGGAATAAAGGGACTTTTTCCTGTCATAGAGTATTTATAAACAGGCTGACTCCTGCATGAGCCAGCCGACCAGCACCTAGAAGGGCCACAAAAAGCTAAGCCACGTTTTCAGTCATTCCATCTCATCATTCACAAAGCGATTAAGCATCTCAAGGGCCCGGACAGCCAAGGGAGAAGCTAACGCAAGGTGAAAGCTGAAGGTCAAGGGCAGAGGTTTACCTCAGCCAAGAAGGTCGTGTTTTAGTCTTTATTTTCTGATTTGCATCATTCTAATTCTAATAAAGCAAATACACCATTCATGATGGGGGCCCTACAGAGGGTATTGGGGACCCAATAGTGTGTCCTCTTCTCCCTCCCCCTCCCCCCCTCTCTCTCTCTCTCTCTCTCTCTCTCTCTCTCTCTCTCTCTCTATTTTCTGCACATCTACTGCAGTTTTGTGTGTTATATTCATCGTGAAAGATTGCTGAATTCTGAGCATTGAAGTTATTGATTCGACCACGAAGCTTCCGCATGCTACATTGGTATCAGAGCCTTCTTCAAGTGTGAAGATTCAGCCAGAAAAACCATAAAAAAAGAAGAATTTTTTTTTCCTCGCTTGTGTGGTTGGTTTCTAGATTCCGGTGGACCACCCCCTTTCGGTGTGACTCCTGTCCTTCGAAGGATGGTTGGTTTTCAACCTCCGGAAGTCTCCCACACAAACAGTGGATGGCCAGATTGTGCTCCGGAAAGGAAGTGCATTTTCCTGCTATGGCGAGCTACGACGAAGAGAGAGAACGACAACCTTGGGACCAAAGTGCACCAAGAAATCCATCTAGGGCATCAAGCATGAGTGTATAGATGTTCCAACAGATGATGCGAGCAATCGCAGAACAGGGTACCAAATTGGAAGAGCAGAGGTGCGGATCTTGGCCCTGGAAGAGCGCACCTGTTATCCAGCTCTTCTTTTTTTGTCTCCCTCTCCTTCCGTTTTCTAGATTCCAGATCCTCTACAAAAGGGTCACGACCACAACCGAGTTCTATGCTTGAGGTGCAGATGCGTGCATTGGAGATTCGACAGATGGAAGACCATGCGACCATAGCCCGTGCTGCTGCACAAGACAACGCCAGGCAACGTGTGGAACATGAAAGATACCTTGTGGCTTTGGACGTAAGAATGACACCAGCGGCTTCCTCGAGTCATTTTCTCGAGAAAATAAACTTCAGTAAGTATAAATGGTAAACTCGATCCCACAACTCTTTATTCTTGGTATCATCAGTTTGAAGCTTATTTTGCCGCAATTAGAAAAACTGATACTAACTAATGAGTGATCTTGGCTAGTTGGTGCTTGGAAGGTGAGGCCGTTCCTTGGTGGACCCAGTAGGCTCATGCCCACACCAGATTAGGTATGGCAGCTTATGTTTGGGACGAGTTTGTCCTCGACCTTAAGTGGCAGTTTCTCCCGTCCCATTACCTTGAGCGACTCGAAGACGAGTTTCGGGGAGTGCGCCAAAACGTGCAACCAGTCCTTCAGTTTGCCAATAAAATTTCAAACTTATGTTTGCAGTTGGGATTATCTGACAAGGACAAGAAAGGGCAGTTCCTTTATGGCCTTGACATTGAAATTCAGTGGGAGGTGCGAATGTTTAGGCCAGCCACCTTCGAAGATGCACTCTTGCTTACACAAAGTGCTGAAATGAAGCACCATGGCAGAAAGCCCAAGACTTCTGAGCCTGCTACTCCCAAGGCTAACGCCTCAGGGGGAAAAGGCCAAAACCAGACGAGGTCTTCCCCATGATAGAGTACGGGAGCCTTTGGCTCCAAGAACTTGACCATTTCGCCCAAGCCTACTCCGGACCAGAAAGGTCAGGCAGGCAAGACCAGTGGTAAATTGAGTGCTGAGGATCCCTCCATTGAGACCGGAGGACCACAGAATAGACCTCCTCCAAGGCTCGGATCCCTCGAGCAAGTTTCTATACCGCCTTTCCAAGGTAATGAAATCGGAGTTGGACTGTCAACTCCTAGAACTGTTGCAATCTGGTTTCATACCTCCCAGTGTGTGGCCATTTGCAACTCCGATCCTGTTTATCAAGAAGAAGGATGGGTCTTCTCGATTGAGTGTCGATTATCGTGCACTCAATAAGCTGACTATCAAGAGTAAGTTCCTAATGCCTCAAATAGATTACATTCTTGAGAGGCTGAATGAAGCCAAGGTGTTCTTGAAACTCAACTTGAAGAGTGGGTACCACCAAGTGAGGATTGTTGAGGGGGACATCCCCAAGACGACCCTCTGTACGGAACGGGCCCACTATGAGTTTGTTATCATGCCGTTTGGCTTGACAAACGCCCCAACCACATTCAACCGCATGATGATGCGTGTTTAGGGACTTAATCGGAAAGTGTGTTCATTTTTTTGGATGACATACTAGTCTTTTCAGCTACCGTTGAGTAGCATGATATTGATATGGAGAAAGTCCTGAAGTTGCTGGAAAGCAACAAGCTCTATGTCAATGAGAAGAAGTTGGAATTTTATTTGTTCGAGGTTCACTACCTTGGATACATTATCAATGTCGAGGGCATCCGACTTGATCCGGCCAAGGTAGTCGAGATTGTCAATTGGGAATTACCACAGACTGCGTTTGACATCAGAGCCTTTGTAGGTATATGCCAGGCATACTCCACCCACATAGACAAGTTTTCTGACCTCTCGACGGATCTCACCGATCTGCTGAAGGGTGTCAAGACTCCACAAGCATTGGAGGCATTCAAGAACCTCAAGGTGGCTTTGTCAGAAGTGCCTTGTCTAGCGCTTGCCTCGTGGGAGGAGCCGTTCCAAGTGATCACTGATGCGATTAGCATCGCAATTGGAGGTTTATAGCAACAGAATGGCCATCCAGTAGCTTACATGTCTCGTAAGCTACTGCCTGTAGAAAAGAATTACTTGGTCTACGATTAGGAACTCCTAGCAATTATTCGACGACTATCCGGCTTTATTGACGGACTGTTTGGAGGCTATGCAGCTTCCGTCAAGTTAAGTAGAAGGGGATGTCACGTGCATCCCGCACTTGGATGCCATGTGGACATATCTGAACAAGAAGGTGCAGACTTGGAGTGGAAACTGGTCCCATGTGAGCCCATCCAGGACGAGTCAGCCAGGGTTCTACTACATGCGTCCAAGGTTAGGTGTGCATTTTCCTGCACATGAAGCAGTGCTAGTCCACGTTGTGACTCGTGAGTCTCCCTCCAGAATGATGTCAAGTGTTCTGAGTGTTTGGTTTGCAGCCAGACACCAGGTAGCTGTATAGGAAGCAAGTAGGTTGCATGTAGAAGGGGGCAGCCCTTAAGGCTACCCCAGAAAGGGGTATTATATCCCGTGAATGGGCAAGGGATAGGCCTTAGGCCACCCCAAGGGGACCAAGAGGCCCATAGCCTTTGCCCATCAGCCAAGGAAGCTGGGGCCTGTCGGCTAGGGCTTGTGGCCAGCCAGCCGACATGCATTAGAGGCCAGTCCAGCCAGCCGACATGCATTAGGGGCCAGCCCAACTAGTCGGCTAGCCCATGGGGCAGCCAGGACTGTAGGCGGCCAGGGCGTAAGGGCTGCCGAACAGCCTGGACAGTCCGTGCACAGCAGCCAGCAAAGACTGGTGTGAAAGCGATTGGAATAAAGGGACTTTTCCCTGTCGTAGAGTATTTATAAACAGGCCGACTCATGCATGAGCCAGCCGACCAGCACCTAGAAGGGCTATAAAAAGCCAAGACACGTTTTCAGTCATTCTATCTCATCATTCACAAAGAGCTTAAGCATCTCAAGGGCCTGGACAGCCAAGGGAGAAGCTAACACAAGGTGAAAGCTGAAGGTCAAGGGCAAAGGTTTACCTCAGCCAAGAAGGTCAAGTTTAAGTCTTTATTTTCTGATTTGCATCATTCTAATAAAGCAAATACACCATTCATGATGGGGGCCCTACAGAGGGTATTCGGGACCCAATAGTGTGTCCTCTTCTCCCTCTCTCTCTCTCTCTCTCTCTCTCTCTCTCTCTACATTTTGTCTCATAGGCCGAGTTCGGTCTTTTGGAAGACGTTAATAAAATCTTTCTTTCTTTCTTTCTTTCTACCAATTGTTGTAACCTTTTTGGTCTCATAGGTCATTTTGGCCTTTTGAAGACGTTAATATATCATTTCATTTCATTTCTCTCTCTCTACCAGGAGGCAGAGGAGCACTACATTTGCCGATCTACAGTCTATTATGAGATCCGAGGGAGATATCACTCCCTCTTCTGAGAGGGTTTTGGACCGTTACGCAGGGTCTGGGAGTTTGAGGATCAGAGATGCCTGGGATTGTTCCTACTTGAGCTCAGGAGACACAGAGAGATCCTCTTGGCAGACAAGAGACTGAGCCATGATGATAGAGGATCCTGACAGATTTCTTTGGCACTAGCACCAGCACCAGCACTAGCATCCCAATCCACACATCTCCTGATACCTCCTCCATTAGGCCATCAGGGCACTATCCACACTCCAAGGGAGTCACCACTGATAGAGCAGTCGTCTTATGTCGTGCTCGTCGGCCATGCCCACCAGGATCCCGACCAGGGCATCCTCACCATCGCCAGTTCAGAGCCGTTATTGCTCAGCATCAGAGGCGCCTACCTCGCTTCTACGACCTCTCCATTCTAGACAGCCCCATGGCGGAGATATTTGATCTGAGGAAAGGGCAGCACTTCAACTGATCACCATACATGAGCCTACTTGATATACATTTTCCAGTATTTTCTACTTAGTATCATCTAGGAGTCTTACTTACAGTTCTTAGGAGAGGGTAGCAGTTCAACTGATCAACATACATGGACCTACTTGATATACATTTTCTAGTATTTTCTACTTAGTATCATCTAGGAGTCTTACTTACAGTTCTTATAACTATAAGACAGTTAGTTTATCGTACTTTTCAGTTTCATTTGATTGTTCTCTTTGATGAGACACCAACTTCAGATGTACTCTCTGTTTTGGTCTCATAGGCCATTATGGCCTCTTAGAGACATTAATATATCACTTCATTTCTCTGTCTATTTTCTGCACATCTACTTTAGTTTTGTGCGTTATATTCATTGTGAAAGATTGCTGAATTCTGAGCATTGAAGTTACCAATTTGACCACGAAGCTTCCACATGTTACATTTTTGGATGGCTTATAGATAACCAGTAGACTTGACTACAAAAGCCAAGGAGAAGGATTGGGGTGTGAACATGGTGGTATCTTTCATCCTTGACTTTGCATGGAGTAGATTTGTTACGTCCCAATAGGGCTAGGGCCAGGGCGGGGAACACGTGGCCTAACCCAAGCTAAGGGTTAGGATTAACCTATGATTAGGGTTAAGACTTAGCCAAGGGTGTAGGGACTTGGAGAAACACGTGGACTAACCCAAGGTAAGGGTTAGGATTAACCTATGATTAGGGTAAGGCTTAGCCAAGGGCGTGGAAACTTGGATGGTTCACAGGTAGGCTAAGGCCACTACCAAGAGGAGGTCTAGATTGGTGGTGGGATTGGAATATGTGGGGTATCATCATTACTTCATACATCTGCATCTTCTATTGCCTTCGTTGATGCAAACTAGCTACTCATCTCATCAAAGACAACATCTCTGCTTACTTGCATCTCATGAGTGGTAGGGTTATAACATCTATAACCTTTGTGCTCCAAGACATAACCAATGAAGATGCATTTCTCCGTCTTTGGATCCATCTTTGTTCTTACTTCATTGGGAACTTGCACATATGCAATACATCCAAATACTTTCAAGTGAGACACATTTGGTTTTATGCTTGTAAACTTCTGTTCAAGTGTCATACCATGAACAATTGCATTGGGAGCCTGTTCATAATGTAAACATCAATTGCTATTGTTTCAGTCCAAAAATAATCTGGCATATTCTTTTCAGACATCAAGGCACGTGCCACTTTTGCAATGTATGGGCTAATAATAATAACTAGGGGCTAATAATGGCTAAAAGTAGGAAAGCTTTATAAATAAAAGCATGCCACTTATACGAGGTTATTACTATGTAAGTTGCTTGGGGGTGGGACAATTTTTGGCCATGAAGATTACTCTCTTTCTATGGCAGCTGGCACATCACAGCCTAGTGGTTGACACTTGGCTGGCCATGAAAGGTAGGACACTAGTTTGTTCGAGGTGTGGCGATCCCCAAGAGTCCCAATGACATTGTCTTTTGGATTGCCCGAAGGCTCAACACCGCTATATAGGGACAGGTCATAGAGCTTTTGCATCCTCTGCACAACTTGTGTATCATTGATGTGCTTAACCACCGCTATATAGGGACAGGAGTTAGGCGGCTCGGGCCTTAGGGATCGGGAAGGGGAGATGGTGTCCTCCAACTTGGAGGTGCTGCTTTTTGTGTTTCTTCGTGTTTCAGTGGTGGCAATACCACTTTCCCCCTCCTACAAATACCTACATTGTGACAGGTGGAGTCTAGAGTATGTACACTTTAGGGCTTGAACAGAGTGGATCCACATGGAGGCCAGGATAGGTGCCCAGTGCGGCTTTGGAAGGTAGTTCTGACAGTCCTGCTTCCCACCGCTCTTAGTTATGCCTCATGGAACATTCAGGGTTTGGGGGGCCCATAGTGCTTTCAGAGGCATGGTGCCCTTAGAGAGGAGCTCCATAGAGCAACAATTGGTGGACCCATTGACATTCTCTTCATTCACGAGCACCATCTTTTAAAGGACATACCCGCCATTGTAAGAAGATCTTGTAAGAGACACCTTTTAGTCCCACTCTTTTGGCCCCTCTAGGACACAGGGTGGAGTATGTGTTTCTGTCATCAACGAGCAACTTTTGCCGGCAGTGGTCGACTTAGGCACCATGTTCATTGGACAGGCTCAGTGGGTGATCATTAGGATTGGTGAGGACTGTGTAGGCTTCCTGAATGTATACGCGCTGAACACTATAGCAGGCAGAGTCACCTTCTAGACCAGAGTTCGTCAATCCTTACCGTAGGCGAATTTATGGTGTATGGATGACGATTTTAACATTCTAGAGTCGGTTGATGATAGACTCGGAGGTGGCATGGCTATAGTATTAGGTACAAAGCACTCGGCATGGGAGGAGTTGATTTTGGCTCTTGGGACAGGAACCTTGGCATCTTCCAGAGTTTGGACGTAGTCCTGGGAGTTTGTGTTTCTCCAGATCTGACAAGAGGAGTACTAGCCCTAACCTATCCAGATTAGATCGGTTCTATGAAAATGAGTGGGCTTGTGGTCGTGGTGGCGTGATTGGTATTTTGGTGAGATTAGCAATCTATCATAGGAGGCAGCGCAGAGTAGATTGGCTGGCTTAAAAGAGTAGGAGAGGAGTGAGTACTCATGGGGATTTTGCCTCTCTACAACAGCTTCAGGAGAGTGCACTAGATAGCCCATGGATTGAGAGTCACTGTTACCACCCTCCTTGGGAATCAAGCGGATCAAACCCTCAGACAATCTCTCTGGCAAGGCTCCTATAACCATTATCTCATTGAAGGCAGCCCCGAGGCCGCCTTCCATGAGTTCCCAATGACGAAAAAATAAGGAGGCTGGAAGTCCGTCCTCTCTCGGGCATTTTCCCTTGGGTAATGTCGTCATAGCCTCTACTAACTCCTAAGATGTGAAGGGGGTTACCCTCCTTGGGACTGCCTACAAACTTCTGGCCGAGGCCATCAGCTGGAGACTACAACCCTGTCTCCCCGACTTGATACATGGTACACAGACCGGTTTCATTCAAGATTGGAGTATTATGGACAGCATCTTCACCTTCTGGGAGGTGACTACATTGGCCAGGATGCGTCAGCAAGAACTGATTGCGCTCCTTGATTTCACCTCTTGTTGGTCTTTCTCCCGGGCTTGTATTGGTCAAGTTCAGTGTTTGAGCTAGAACTTCCTGTGGGCTAGCAGTGATGGGAGACCTGCGTGGGCCAAGGCGGCCTGGAGCCGAGACGCGGAGAGGGCCTAGGCATCATCGATGCCTCCATTTAGAGCCGAGCCTTATTGGGCAAGTTGATTATTTGAGGTCTTCCTATGGGTGGTGAGCCTTTGAAGGACTTCCTCCTGGCTAGGATCTCTACCGCCAAGATGCAGAGGGGGAATGGGCATCATGGACCCCTCCATTTAGAGCCGAGCCTTATTGGGCAAGTTGATTATTCGAGGTCTTCCTACGGGTGGTGAGCCTTGGAAGGACTTCCTCCTAGCTAGGATCTCCGCTTGGAGCCGAGATGCACAAGGGGCCTGGGCATCATCGACCCCTCCATTTAGAGCTGAGGTTTATTGGGCAAGTGGATTATTTGAGGTCTTCCTATGGGTCGTGAGCCTTGTAAGGACTTCCTCTTGGCTAGGATCTCCGCTTGTACCCCGATCGTGGGAGGCCCTTGGCCCCAAAGCATGAGAGATTTTCACAGAGATGCGGGTTGTGGCTTTAGCCGTGCATTTGAGGACAAATTTGTAGCCATTCTCTTGCGTGCTTGGGATCATCTTAGGCCAGCCCTTCAACAGTCACCTCCAGTAGCCTCCCCGACAACCTCTAATTTGGAACCCAACGGTCCGTTTGCCTAGTAGTCCCATCACCCGCACATATCATGGGGAGCTTTGAGCACGGGTCCTGCTAGGTCACTTGGAGATTGGCTTACATTCAAACAATTGCCCCTGGAGGCCCAAGAGAGAAAGAAGAAAGAAAGAAAGTTGTATTAACGTCTTCAAAAGGCCAAAATGACCTATGAGACCAAAAGGCTACATCATATCCATGAGGTACATCATCCTGGGTACAAAATAGTAATAAAGAAAGATAACAAAAATCTAGAGCTATAAAATCTGATCTAGATACATGAGCAGAGAGCTCTCATATCACCCTAATACATCCCTCATGGGCTGATGTGACATGGTGTTCAAGGTGGTTAAACGGAGCCGGCGCGAGGTCATCCTGCAACGATGGGAGATGATGGCCCGGATCCTCCTGTGGTGGCGTGGCCGTGGGCGAGGGCCATGGGGTCCAAGGGAGAGAGATTCTTAGCCTCAACGTTGACTCCTCCATCCCTTTGGAAGTTTGGAGTGGCTGGCCCTGATACCAGACCCTCTCCCCCCCGACCGTGGGTGGGAGTGTTCACCTGGCACGATATACTTTTGGTAGGTCATGGCATGGATGAGAGCTCCCCCTTACTCACCTTCTCTATTGGGCTTCATGGCAGATTGGAGAGAGCAGAGATCCCCTTAGAGGACTTTAGAGGATGCACCTTGTAGAGGGTGAGGGTGATTGGTTTTCATGCACATAAGTGGCACATTCACCCTCCACCAACCAAGGTGGCTAGAGAGAGACTGGCGGTTATGGATTTGGGAGGGCTGGCCTCTCACGAGTTTCCAATGGGACTTGAGAGAGTGGACTTGGCAGGATCCAAAGGACAGTGAGGAGATGCTTGGCACCCCCTTTTTTGCTTCCACTGCACGACTAGGCCATAAGATTTAGATGTCAGAGGTAGAGGGCACTCGAGCAGCAAGGACACTAGTCCTAGGGCCTCCCGCCACACTCTCTCTCAGATTTCTAGAAGCGGTTGTGGGATAGTTTTGGGCCGCATAAAATTACTCTTTTCATGTGGCAGCTAGCACATAGGAGCTTGGCAATTGGGGGTAGACCAGCATCATGTTAGAGATGTGGCTATCCCCAGGAGTCTCAATGTCATTGCCTTTGGGAGTGCCGAAGCCGCAGCAGGTTTGGCAACGGATCGTATGCATTTTCACTATGGTAGGTGGGGCACAGTTGGTTGGGCCACTGAGGCCGCGATCATCATGCCATATGAGGAGGGAGGTGGGAGACCAGCCCTTCAGGTCTCTCACCTTAGTATTTCTACAGTGCTAGTTCGAGCTCCTCCTACATGTTGTTGGATGCGAGTTTCTAGCCTAGAGATGGGAGATCTGCATCAGTATAGCTACGTAGTTTATATGGAGAGCTTGATGCAACGAAGCCATGGAGGGCACCCTCACCTCACTAGCAAAGTCTATACAGAGCATCTAGCTCGATATCATTCATACCCTCCATGGTCAGTGGGGGTAGCTTCAAGGTGGCTCAGACCACATGCGGAACTGTCAGGAGGCCTTCCTGAGGATCTGCGGCATGATCCTTTTCTTAGATATAGTGGTGGTGAGTCCACTTGGCATTATAGACCACCTGTGTGGTTGTTTCCCCCTCCCAATGTATGAGATAGCCTTCTCCTTGTAGAGCACCTAGCTAGAGAAGGAGAGCATCCTCCCCCTTGTGTACATCTTGATTCTCATTTCCCATTTGAGGACGAGTTTGTACTTAGCCATTTTGGTTGTTTTCTTGGTAACTAATAGAAGGACCTTTTTCGCAAAAAAAAAAAAAACTACAGCCCAAGGACTCTACGGTTGATAGATTGTGGAGTCCTTTGGACTCCACATTCTATCACGGTTGTACTCCACATTCTATCACGGTTGTACGCATCGCATGACTCTGCTTAGATTGTGGCTAGTGTCTCACCAGTCCTCCGGACTCACCGTTGAGCCTGGGGTCTGATTGCCATGAGCTTGCTTGGTCCGGTGGCCCCAACCTAGCATCCCATACCACTAGGCCGAACCACCCACCTTGCAGCTCCATGGCCACGAGGTCTTGCATGCCCCTGGTAGCCCTCCTGTCTACCATGTGGATACCACAAAAACTCGTAAGTGCCCCCAAGGTCACTATAGCAATAACCTAGCTTTTATTTATAAGCTTTTAGCCATTACTAGCCCTAGGCTATTAATTATAAGTTCTTAGTCAATCTAGACCTCATTGTGCTAGCACCCTTATCCCATGCAAGTCCCCACGCCGCAGCTAAGCCCTAGCCCTAACCTGGGTTAGTCCACATCCCTAGGCCTATCAGGACGTAACATGAACTATCACACATCCATACACAGACAATTGATTTCTCGTTTCTCACACCTTTTTGGAGACCTTTTCCTCCATTGGATACTTCATGTCTTCATACATGACATCAAGATTCTTTTAGAGTTTCCCGTTTCTTTAGGAGGCAAAGGTGCAAGGGTGCGTGAGTGACAGGGTGACGTTGCTGCGGGTGGGGGCCCAGCGGGCAAGCAATGCAGAGTTTCCCATTTCTTTAGGAGGCAAAGGTGCAAGTGTGTGACTGACAGGGTGACATTGCTGCGGTTGGTGGGCCAGCGGCTAAACAATGCAGGGTATGGGCCCATGACACAGGATTACTCAGAGCGCGGGTAGTGGACAGGCCAAGGCTACGACAGGCTGGGAAACTCCAGGTGGCAGTGGGCACATGATGGGAGGGAGGGAGCACTCAGTCATGAATTCACTATGCAATGTCAAAACAACCTACATGCTCATCTTGCATTTAACAGCAATCATATGCTTTGAAGGTGTGAACTTAAAAGTATTGCCACCTTAAGAAACTCCATGCATCTAGTCTTTTTTATTCTTAAATGTAACTGTTACTATTGGCAAGCCTTTTCTAGGATTTGTTTTGTCTCTCACGCAAGATTACATCTCAATGAAGTTGCATGGAGCTGACATGCGCCATTACAGCTTGATACTACCATGCAAAGCTTGTCTCGTCTTGCAGGCCATGCATTTCTAAACATGTTTTTCTCATGAACTATCACATATCCATACATATAGGCAGTTGATTTCTAGTTTCTTACACCTTCGCGGAGACCTCTTTTTCTTCCACTTGCATTTCTGCCATACTTCATGTGTTTTTTTCCCCCAAAAAATAGACTTCTAAGTATGAAAAAATATACAAGAGGGAGATTTAAAACCAAACAAGGGGGAAATCTCAACCAATCTAGTACCTTGTGCTCCCAACAAGGTTCCATACGAGTGGGAGTGAAAACGATGCCATAACACCACTCCCATAAATTGGTCACGCTTTCTCTCTGCAGCCCTCCAAGATCCCTGTATTCTGGCTCAAGTGGCCATGAGGGTGTGAATGATATCATTCCAAATCCTGCAAATGCTGTGTGACTCTTAAACCAAAGTGCCCTCAATGGCCTCAGTGCATCTAGCTTTCCAAATGTGCCATTGGGCATCATCCCCTGGGCATTTTCCTTCTGAAAGAGCTTCCAATGCATGTCTCAGCTCATCTTTTGAGAAAGGCACATCCAATGAGAAACACATCATCTGTGTTACGTCTGGGCATGCACTCCCAAACTTTCTGCTAGCAAAACTCCATGAATATCTGATGCAATACTCCTCATGTTATGTGGCTCAGTCTGAATCTCTCCCTGTGAGTCTTGCAAGTATCTCACACATTCCCTACGATGAGTAGGCCCATGTGCTGATGCATCTGCCACCCATCTGTTCCCAAAAGGCCTTGTTAGCATGAAACAAAAACTCAGCCCTCCTATCCATGGCCATCTGTAGCTCTTCTCTAACTGTAGACATAGCTCTTCTCTAACTGTAGACAATAGGTCTGGGATCCAAGGAGAGTGTGGATGCTACTCGTGTTCCCTTTAAAGTATAGCAATCTTGCACCTGATAGCTTTCTCCTTGTCCAGAGCTTCATGTTTCTTGGCCAAAGCAACACTGTGATAATACTCGCTGGTCCTCTCTAGGGCCTTAGCAACTCTCTGTCGAGAGTCGGGATCGTCACATGACCTCCAAATCTCTCTGAGCTCATGTGAAATGTCAACATCCAAATAGAGAGAATCAGGGATACGGACACTAGGGGATGCCATCTGACTCTCCAGCTGCCTAAGGCACAAAACAACCGGGCAATGATCTAACTCGGTGGTGCCAGGCATGATAGCAATGGTGCTTCCCCTATCGAGGTCCCAATCAGCCACATAAAACCTATCCAATCGTGCCAAGATACATCCATCCTCGCTTCCGTGGTTATGCCAAGAGTAAGATAAAGAGTTAGGCCTCCTTTGGAAGTCATCCTCTGTCCAACAGTACCTGCCATAGAAGGTGAGCATGAATCTTCCCTGTGAGGCTCTCTCCAAGGGGTGTGTTCTACTCTCACAGCCATCCTTTTTGTCGGAGGGATGCTTCCCCTCCAATTATCCAATGATATGTCTGGGGGAGGAGGTTTGTGATGGTGTCCCATAAGGCCACCCTCTCACCTCTCACATTAGGTGCATAAATATTCAAGTTGCCCGATTTCCGACCCTCATGCATGAACATAATCCACTGCACCCTAGCATGTATGTCTGACTTCGATAGTTTTTCTGAATTTCTCATTACCATCCTAGAGAATATGAAATGGTAAAATTTTCACCATAACCGATATTGAGAGGCATAGGTGACATTGCAATAGAAATGCATACACCCCCTGTGGTCCCATCTGCCCTGGACCAATAAGTGTAGTGAGAAAGAATCTTACTAGTTTTACCACATTGGTGCCTATCCAATTTGTGCTCCTGCAACAAGAGCACATCCATGGCTCCACCTGTAATAGCAGGATAGAGATGGTCCTTCACAAGGCGCTTCCTACTTTAGGTGGGAAACCCTGTGAGGCCCTACACATTCCATGAGACAATGCTCATGGTAAAGATGTGCTTTTGACCCCAGACCTAAGTAAACGCTTAGCCGGTGTCTATGCACGTCTCTCATAATGCTCAAGGAGGGGGAAGTCACTCTGCTCAGTCTTTGCATATGTGCACGATACATGAGTGCCTTGCAAGGCATCGTGATCAGATACATCATGCAGTACATCTTGCAAAGCCTCGTGAGAGGGCAACATGTCCTAGTGTGCATCTTCATGATCCCCCATGCCATGTACATCATGCGTAGTACTGTCCAACACCAACAGGGAGGACTCAACAAAGTCATTCTGGCCTGTTGCATCATCCTTCTGTGTGAATATGACTCAACAGCTTCATCTTTTTTTTTTTTTTCCGAGAAAAGATCCTTTCATTAGTTATGTAAAAAAAAAACGCCCGTAGGGCTACAAAAGAGATCTCTCCTGCTCCTAACAGAGAGAAGAGCAGTGAATACATCATGGCAGCCCGGGAGACTCTCCCTAGGTGCTGCAAAATACAAGCATCAGTCTAAAGGACTGAGCGGCTAAATCATACAATGGGGGGGGATCATACAATGGGGGGGGGGAAGAGCCAAACAGGTGGCCTGTAGTGCCAACGGGGGGATCCCGTGTGTAGGGTGTAGAACGGGCCGCAGCGCCAAGTGGTATGAAAGGCCTGGCGCCGTAAAATCGCCTCATCCGAGTCTCCCCGGATGCGGTCGTACTGTCCTCGCAGGGTGTGGATCAACTCCTGCCAAATCCCCCGAACAGTCTCTGCTGGTGGCTCTAATCTCCCCTCAAAGGCCGTGAAGCACCGGGCCCTCCAGGTGAACCAGATGGTGAGGCTGCTGAGGAGCTCCCATCGTAAATCCCTCTCCTGTGTCCAGCTGTCGGACGAGAAATCCGGTGCCGGAACCAGGCGAGGCTGGCCCCTAATAAATCTGATGGCCTGACTGCCCTGCTCCATCTCATAGCCCATAGCAGGCCCTGACGAAGTCGACCAAGCAGCGGCACCCCACGTAAACATACCCTCTGGAGAGAGGGGGGCTAGAATACGCAGCATCCGCAGCCAAATCTGCTGTGCCTGAGGGCAGTCCCAAAGGCAATGTCTCTGTGTCTCCATAGGGTGGCCGCATCGGACGCAGGCCGCCGGAAGACCGCTATAAACAAGCCAAGTGCCAACTGCTGAGCCCCTGTGGGCGACCAGCCACTGAAAAGCCGAGATCCTGCGGGCCTGTCGACTAGCCCAGAGTCGAGCCCAGAAATCCTCCAGGAACTCCTGTGATAGTCCCTGCAATCGCCAATGCCCCGCTGCCGCTGGAGAAACCGTCCTCCTCGCCGTCAAAATATGCCGTCCCAGCCGAACAGTATACTGGAAAAATGTGATCTCTGTGGCCTCAAGGGATGCATAAGGATCATGCCACTCGTACTCTCCGGGGTCCCACTGTAGCCGGGCCAAGGGTCGCGCTGCATATGCCCATATACGCCAATCCGGGAGCACGTCAGCAGGGTCGGGGTCAATATGCCACTTCCGAGAAGCGGCAGCCACTACCCGAATCCTCTGAAAGGTGCACTCTGCAACCAAAGGCGACTCCACCTCCACTCTCTGGAGTCGGCCCTCATCCTGAATCTCATAATAGAGGCATCTGCCATCCTCAGTGCTAGCTCTGACAGCAATCAGGATCTCCAACTGAGTGAAGGCACCCATCCACCGTGGGGCCACTGGCTCGAGAGGTGTGAACCACTCCTCTGAAAGTGCCTCCTGAATATCATCCCTCATAATCAACCCCCCTCTGAAGTGACTCAGCCTCTCCACCTGGGTCTCCTCTGGTAGACTGCAGAAAGCCTGCCAGTCTCCAAAACTACGAGCTGGGCCTGCCGCTAAAGGTCCCCAGGCTAGACGAGGCCGAGAACCCAGCATATGACCCTGCTCTGTACGAACCGCTGGGCTCCAGATGAGCGGCTGCCTGGCCCGCTCCTCAACACAAGACGGAGGCCGCTGAGATAGCCCCGGTCTCAGTAGCTCCCAAGCTCTCAGGATACTCAAAGCAAATCTGTCCTCCCATCCTCTACTGAGGCCTGTCCTCCTCATCTCTATGAATATCCAGCGAATCTCTGGTGCCCAAGTACCCCCTGCAGGAGGCGCCCGGGCCTGCAATCGCTGCAAGAGGAGCTCTTTCCAAGGCTCAGCGCCTGGAAGCAACCCCCGAACAATAAGCTTCCCCAATAAGGCTCTACTCTGATCGACTGGATCTATAATGCCCAAACCGCCCTGAGCCAGCGGGAGTGTAATAACTGCCCATGCAACCTTTGCCCGAGCTGGCTGACCGTCCCGCCCAGACCACAGAAAGTTCCTGATCAGCCTCTGTACCTGGCTGATGCAAGAGCTCGAAAAAATCCAGCAAGACGTAATGTACCACATGGTCGCTAACAGCACCTGATTTGCCACCACCACCCTCCCAGCCAAGGATAGTCGAGCTGTACTCCAATACAATAGCTTCTTCCGAATGCTCAGAAGAAGCGGGGCAATCTGCTGCTCAGGTGACAAATCGAGGCCAATCTGGCATCCCAAATACCGCACTGCTGTGCCGGGAGGGATCCATCTAAAACCGGGGTCCGGACTCCATGCCGGAGTGGGAGCACTACTGATCCAAAAGGCCACTGTCTTGCGCCAATTGATCAATGCTCCCGAAGCTGCACTAAAAACCTGGAGCGACTGCTCTGCCCGAATAAGATTGGCCTCTTGGCCATGCAAAAATAAGCCCGTGTCGTCTGCAAACTCAGCATCAAGCAAATCCTCCCCCCGGACTGGGAGCTGAAGTCCTCTCAAACCAACCTCCTCTGCCGTCAAATACATACTCATAGCCTCCGCAAAGAAGAGAAAAAGGAAAGGGGCGAGAGGACACCCCTGACGGACTGATCTGGTCAGCTCAAAACTCGGCCCCCGACCTCCTGAGCAGCTTCATCTTTTTGACCCAATACATGATTATTTTGCAATACATCGTGTGTGGGTGATGCATGAGCCTATGTCCCAGCATTCTCACCATGAGGACGGCCATGAGAGATGACTCACCACTCTTGGCAGAACATTGGCTGAGACAGAACCTTAGGCTGTGTCGCTTGAGAGGCGCATTTGCGTCGTCTCCTATGACACCTAGCCCTAGGGAAATCCCTAGAAAAGTGCCCCTTCTTGTGATAGACCTGCATTGGTTTGGCCTACTTGCAATCTCAATAAGACCGTTAGGTCCTGGAAGCAACACGAACTCCTCAAGAAGCTCATGGTAAGGAGCAAGCACCATAACCTTGGGAACATCGTCCGCTGAGGCAGTGTCCACCTCGGCGTGGCAGAGGTTGGCAAGCCAGGGATAGGGGGCACTTGTAGGACCAGCCCAAAAGGTGATCCAATGGTCTCCAGCATCAGCCTGTTTGCATGTGGAAGGCATGGGAATCTGAGTGTAAGAGGAAAGCGGTTCTGTTGTTCTTCAACAGGGTCAAAATAGTTGGTGTATGATAGGAAAAACATCTTTCTTGGGCCAAATGTGAATGGGCTGCCCTTCAGCACCTTTGAGGCTGCTTCCTCAGCATCGAAGTCCACTTGGAAGAAACCTCTTCCAAGCAACCTCACATCTTTGAAGTGGAGTGTGAAGTCGGAGGGCAACGCCGCATGTACCCAATCATAGGCCTGGAGACGGGATGGATGTGACTCGAAGATTTTGGCAATGAGAGTTGATTTGGTGTCTTTATCAATCTTGGCGAAGAGGGTCATGAGCTTGGCTTCTTTAAAATTAATGGTTTGCCCGGCGGTGTTGGGGGGTTGGTTACAGGCGGGCAGCAGAGGAGGGGAGGAGGCAGGTAGAGGGGGAAGGGTTGTAGCAGGCAATGGGGGTTTGCAGGCGGGCAGAGGGGGGCGCACAGAGGAGGGCGAGGGAATGGCACAGCCTCAGCAGTCGGGGAGCTCTGACTAGGATTCTGAGGAGTATGTATCTATCATACTTCATGTCTTCATACTTAATTGATGTAACATGCTTCTTTTGGATTTCCCCACTTCTTAAGGACTGCCAATTTTTCATGTGCATCTTTTAATGAGGACTGTTCCTTTGTGTTATCTTCGTCTATCAACTAGGATCTTTCAATTTTAGGATCCTTAGTTCCTGTAGTTTTCATATTTAGTTTACTTGTTTCTGTGAGGTTACATCTCGTGCCCATGATATTAAGTTTTTGGGTTTTTACTATTTTAAATTTCTCCTCTTTAAGTTTACTCTGCACCATCTATGCTGCCACATTCTTGGCTGTGATGTCTCAACCCAAGACTTCTAGGGGTCGTGGTGTCAACAGGACACTCACAACCCAAGACCAAAGATCATCCTCTCAGCAACTTAAACAAGAAAATACAAATCTAACTTGGTGGAAGAGCTTCAAAATACTTGATGGAAGGTGGTTGAGGATACCAAGAAGATGAGGAAAAGACGGGGGCTAAGCTCGAAGAGCATGTAAACCTACATGGTGAGACTGTCGCCTTGATGCCATGTAGAAACCATCTTGCCTCAATAGGCCACCATTCCTATTGATACCTAAAACTCACGTGCATCTTTTAATGAGAAGGACCTTTCCTTTGTGTCATCTTCATCTATCGACTAGGATCTTTCAATTTTAGGGTCCTTAGTTCCTGTAGTTTTCATACTTAGTTTAGTTGTTGTTGTGACGTTACATCTCTTGTGCCCATGATATTAAGTTTTTGGGTTTTTACTATTTTCAATTTCTCCTCTTTAAATTTACTCTGCACCTATCTATGATGCCACATTCTTGGCTGTGATGTCTCACCATGTAGGTTTGCATGCTCTTCAAGCTTAGCCCCAGTCCACCTTCCATCAAGTATTTTGAAGCTCTTCCACCAAGTTAGATTTGTATTTTCTTGTTTAAGTTGCTGAGAGGATAATATTTGGTCTTGGGTTGTGACTGTCCCGTTGACACCATGACCCCTAAGAAGTCTTGGGTTGTGACTGTCGCCTTGATGCCATGTAGAAACCATCTTGCCTCAATAGACCACCATCCAGTGTACATACCAAAGCGTGAGGCATCCAGGCTGTTCAACCATGGCATCTCCTCATAATGGGGACCTCAGATGCTTGATCTTGCTGAACTCTTGGCATTATGTATGGATGGAGTAATGATATCTAAAACTCGCGAACTTTAAAGGAGAATTATTTCTAAAAGCTGGACAAAGTTTTCAAGCATGGAATTGAGCAAGTTTTATAACAATCTTGCTGAGAGGATAAGCAGCTCTGGCTGTGGGAGTGCTTTCCTGTTTTCAAATTATAGTTGTATGCTAGATACTTGATTTTTGTTTCGATGTGTGAAAATAGAGGGCCCTTTCCTTGTGCCTTTGATGCGCACTTCCATATTTAACAAGACATTACAGCTAGTTCTCATGTATGCTATGCCAATATTTTCTTTTGATTCCCTTCGTGTAATCTCATGGATTGTCATTTCTCTTTGTTATCAGAGTGCCTCTCAGGTGAAATGTTATCTAGAGAAGCAGAGGTTTATAGCTATGGCATACTTCTCTTAGAGCTTATCACAAGGAAGAAGCCAACGATGTCTTGCCTTGCGTTGGATAGGACCTTGCATGCATGGGTTCAAAACAGGTTTCCTGTAAAAGGGATAGAAATAGCAGATCCCATCCTCTTAAACACAACGTACAACCATGAAAACTTGCTATCTTTTATATTTCTAGCGTTGTCGTGTGCCGAGGAGTCCCGAGAAAATCGTCCTAAGATGAGTGATGCAGTTGGCATTCTCCAACAGTTGAAGAGTGGAGAATTGGATGCCATGTCAAATCAAAGGTATATGTTGTATTTGAGTAGGATTTTTGGTGGTTGTTCTTCCTTTGCAAAAGGAAGGTGTTAGTGAGATTTTGATGTTTTGCTGAAAATACTAAATGTAAATAGATAGCTGCCTGATATGGTCCATGGCTTGTCATTGTGTGAGGATATTACATTCATTATGGGCCTTTGCGGTGCAGATACAAGGTCTCTGTTTCTTTCAGTTACTAGGTTTCTAGTTTCAGTTTCAATTTTCCATGATGATGTTATTCCATGGATACTTGTAATCATCTTTTGTCTCATAGGCCCATCGGGCCTTTTGTAAGATGTAAATATAACTTTCTTTCTTTCTCTCACTCTTTCTTATAGACCCTTTGGGTATTTTGTACTTCTTCCGGACTCAAGAGGAGGACACGTTTTTGTTCACAGGGGCTGATATTAGGGCACCATCTTCCCCTCTTATTGCAGCCATTGTCAGAGCATGGAGAAGCATGAGATATTTTTTGCGACAAAGGCTTACTAGGTCTTTGGATGAGGCTGACCGACAACCTATTATGTGGAACGAGTTCATCAGGATGAGGTTGGTCGGCCACTTGGTGCATCTCATTATATGCAATGGTCAGGATGGGAGAGATGCGCATACACAGTTCTTGCTTGGAAGACCTTTAAGAGTCTTCCGGAGGATCGGAGACTTGCATCCACTCAGCATCTTAGGGGCTCTCGCATTCGTATTGATCAGATTGATGCAGCTATTCTGCATGAGTGGCTTTGTGGGACCTTTCACGGAGACTATCATCCGAGTTGGCTGGGAGTTTTTTCGAGGATAGGCATACCTCTGCAGGTCATTGCTCTCTTGGGCTAAGAGGATAAAGATTGCCTCATTTATTCTATCATGCCTGGTGGGAGATTGAGGAGATGTAGTATGGAGGAGATCATCCCAAATACTAGGGGGTTGTTGGTCACTCGGGGAAGCACTGGTTCATTGACCCTTCTCCTCAGATAGTGACTCATGGCTCTTGGTGGTTGTGGCTATATGGTGGCAGTCCTATCAGATATCTTCAGTGGGATCCAGGAGAGTGGGAGTGGATTGATGCCTTCGATCCTTTGAAAAGCCTTCCTTTTTAAAAAAAAATAGAAAGGAGACTTCTATTAAGTATGAAAAAATTTTACAAAATGGAGAAGATACCAATGTCCCACTCTCTCATAAACTGGCCGCGCTTCCTCTCCGCAGTCCTCGAAGATCCTTGGATTTTGGCCCAGGTAGCCATGATGGTGTGAATAATATCACTCCAAATCCTGCAAAGACACTGAGAAACAAGAACGGGAGTACCCTCAATGGCCTCGGTGCATCTAGCCTTCCAGATATTCCAGACTGAGATGCTAGCAATAATCTCCCAAGAGCTGTCTAACCTCTGTGCCGGAGGGACAAAGTGTGAAAGTGGCAAATCCTGAAGACAACACTGCCGAGCAACTCCTTGCCTAACCATAATGGCCAAGCTCCTGTCAGTCCCCTCGAATCTCAGTTGAGGCCCAGACTGTGTCAACCAAATGATAGAACCAAAAGAAATGATAGCATCCAAATTAATCCTACCAAAGAGGTGTGCAATCGCAGACCAAACCCTCTGTGCTTCTTTGCATTCCCATAAACAATGGTAAACTGACTTCGAAACTCTTGCACATCTAGGGCATGCTGGGCAAGCACCAGTAAAACAGACCTCCACTGAGTGGTGGCCAGACCACCATGAAGAGAAACCCAGATAAAGGAGGAAATCTGTGGCTTCCTATAAGAATGCCACAATCTCCGCCAAAAAACCCTCTGAATGTCAGTCGAAATGCCGTAAGATTCCCAATGGGGTCTAAGAGTAGGGACACTCTGAATGTGTCCCAAGATAAGATGTCTGGCATTCCGCATCGTATAACTGAAAAAAGGCATGCTTTTCAAAGGGTTACAAGCATCCTTCCACTCCCACTCACCGGGGTCCCAATGCAAATGTCTAATAGGGCAGCCACCATACAGCCAAAGGCTAACACTCTCTGTGATCATCCCGCCGGGGGGGGGGGTGTCAACAAAAACGTGCTTCCCTAACCTGCCAACAACTCTGATTGGACGAATTTGGGGGCCCTCATTAAGGTCCTACACGTCACATCTCTCCAGGTGCCATCCATCCTGTATAGAAAAATCCCTAGGCAAGGGGAGTCCCATAACCTGAAGAGGAACACCTATCCCAGAAAAAACCCCAAACCAAGAATGATGACAGCCTTCCAAGAAAGATCCAGTAATCCAGCGGTTGGGAATGGCTGCATCAATCTATGCAATCCTCCGGCTAGAGCCTCTCAAATGCTGCGTGAAATCCAATCTCTGTACCTCGGTGAGGCTCTGCAACCTCTTCCAAGCCAGCACTGTGGGGCATAGGGTCTCCCAGCCAGCCGAAAGAATATGCATAGCTGCCCCAAGAGGCCTACCATGCACATCTAAGATCAAATCATTCCACAGAATGGGTTGCCGGTTAACTTCCTCCGCTGAACGCGGGGGGATGTGTACCAAAAAACTCCTCAGGTAGTCCCAGGCCCGTAGGAGGGACCTAACCAAGGGGGATGAAGGGGAGCGGTGAACTGCATCCGAAAAAATAAAGCGTGATCTGAGAGTCCAATCACCTTTGCGAAAAGGGACACACTTCGTGATCTGCTGCATGAGAAAGTCCTTCCATGGCTCAGTGCCTGGAAGAAAGCCCCTAACAGCCAGCTTACAAAGCAAAGCCTTACATTGCATGCACCTCACGGTCAATGATATTCAATCCCCCTTCCTGCTTAGGCCTGATAATGGTTTCCCAAGCAACTCTAGCCCTGGTGTGTGCATTTCCATCAAGCCCTGACCAAAGAAAGTTCAGAATAAGGCGACGAAGCTGGCCAATGCAGCCCTTATGAAAAACCAGCATGAAGGGATAAACCAAGTCGTGGCTAGCAAAACTTGGTTAACCACCAAAGCTCTAGAGGCCAAGTCGAGCTTCCTCCTACTCTAGTGATGAAGTTTGCTTTTAATGCTTAAGAGCACTGGAGCAAACTGTTGTGCAGGGGAGATGTCAACGCCCACCTGACAACCAAGGTATTTGGCAGAGCATCGTCTCTCAATCCAAGTAAAACCAACATCTGTACCCCAATCTGCAAGAGGAGAATCACTGATCCAAAAACCAACTGACTTATGCCAATTGATAGTAGCTCCTACTGCCAAACAAAAGGCCTCCAAGGCTGTCCGGAAAGAACATAAACAAGCATGTGAAGCCTCAAGGAACAACGCCGTATCATCTGCTAACTCAGAGTCCAAAAACTCTTCCTTTGTGCATAAAGGCAGCCTGAGACCCACAACACCAGGGGCAGCCCGAAGAAACCTTCTCATAGCCTCAGCTACAATGAGGTACAGAAAAGGGGCGAGGGGACAGCCCTGCCTCACTGAACGGGAAATCTGAAAACGCTCACCGCGCCCCCCACAAACTAAAACAGTGCTATGAGCCTCCCTGTATAGTCAAGACACCCCTCTGATCGAGTTTTGGGAAAACCCCATGCGTGCCATAGTGCCCTCCAAAAATCCCAATCCACTCTGTCAAGCTTTTTCAAAATCAAGCAAAAGAATGGCAAGAGGCTGCTGACTAGGCTGCAACCTTATACTCAAGGCTTTAGCTAAGATTTTATATGCAGATCCAAGAAGGGTGATGGGCCTCCATTGCTTGATGTCAGTCTTGTCCCCACCCTTGGGGATAAGGTGAATCAGCCCCTCCGTGAGGTATGGAGGCATCATACTCGACAACCACATTTCTTGAAGGGCAACAGTGAAAGCATCTCCAATATGATCCCAAAAACGAATAAAGAAGGCGGGAGAAAGACCATCATCCCCTGGGCATGAACCACTGGAAAGAGCATGCAGTGCGTGAAGGAATTCGTCCTTCGAGAAAGGGGCATCCCGGGAAGAACACACAGCATCTGTAATGAGCCTGGGCATGCACTCCCAAACTTTCTGCCGTGCCACATCTCTCGAAAGAGAGGGCACCTATGCAGTCAACAAAGACCGATAAAATTGTGAAGCAATACCCCTCCAAGGCCCTTAACATTCCATGAGACGATTCTCATGGAAGAGAAGAGGGTTTTTGACCCCCGATCTAAGAGGACGATGGGCAGCCTGAGGACGCCTCTCATAATGCTGGAGGACGGGAAAATCCACAGGGCAAAGTCCACTGACATGCCCTTGTCCGAGGCCCTGCACAGTACCTGGATATGTACGAGAAACCTGTTCGCTCTGCGGGGCAAAGTCCACTGACATGCCCTTGTCCGAGGCCCTGCACAGTACCTGCATATGTACGAGAAACCTGTTCGCTCTGCGGGGCATCAAGGGCAATGGCATCATGCTGAAAATCCTGCAATACACGATCCCCACTGTGCTAAACATCCTGCATATCTCCCCCTCCAAGTAGAGAGGACTCAACAAAATCATCCTGATCTGAGATATCATCTCTCTGCAAAGATGCATCAGCTGACACATCCCTCTGACCAGAAACATCATCTATCTGTACATGATCCGAGGAGGCCTTCCCATCAATCGCACCCGCGGGGCGGGCGTGAGAGACAGCTTGCCACACCTGGCGGACTGAAGGACGGGAAGGAACCAAGGGAGCTGGCGCCTGAGAAGCACGCTTACGAGGCTTCCTGCGACCTCGAGCCCAAGGACAATCTCGAGCAAAGTGACCCTATTGGTGACAAACCCGGCACTGATCGGGTTTACGTGCAATCTCCATAGGTTGCTTCAAAGGGCCACAAGGGCCCGGAAGCAAAACATAGTCCTCAAAGAGCTCAATGTCACGGGCAAGAACCATGACCCTGGGGATAGCATCCGCCGAGGCAGTGACCACCTGGGCAGAAGATGTCAGCAAGGCGTGAAGTGGAGGCACTTGAAGAACCAGCCCAAAGGCAGACCCGATGGCCTCTAACATAGGCCAATATGCGCGACGAAGACCTGGGAATCTGAGAGTAATCGGGAAACAGTTCCGGTCTTCCTCAACAGGGTCAAAATAGCTGGAGTAGGGAAGAAAGAATATCTTGCTCGGGCCCAATGGCAAAGGGCTGCCCTTCAAAACCTCTGAGGCTGCGTCCTCAGAATCCGGAGCTTGGAGACGGGACGGGTGAGATCCAAAGATTCTGGCAATGAGGGTTTCGGCGTAGAGGACCGCAAGCTCGGCTTTGGAAAAAACAATGGTTTGCCCGGCCGAGGGAGAATGATTAGCCATGATGCTAATCAAAGAAAAGACCGACTTGAACCCGGATGAGGAGCAATCCGAACCAAGGGGAAGAGGTAGGCAAGGAGGCGGAGGAAAGGAAGGGAGGGTGGAAAAGGGAAAAGCAAAAAGGAAAGGGAAGCAAGGGGGAGATGGCTGGACGCAAAGGTGAAGAAGGGCAGCACAATAGGGCTGCGCAGAGGGAAGAGGTGGAGGAAGGAGGAGAGGCGGGGAGAGGAGGGGAGGCGAAACAGCGCAAACTGGAGGGCGAAGAAGGCCGGGCAGAGGCACGGGCGAACAGTGGGGAAGGATGAGGCGAAGAAGGGCGGGCAGAGGCAGGGGCGAATGGCGATGGAGGAAGGATGGGAGGCGGAGTGTGGATGGGGGCGAAGCAGGCACAGAGGCGGAGGGGCGCAGCGATGGAGGAAGGAAGGGAGGCGGAGGAAGGAGGGGGTGAAGCAGCCACAGAGGCGGAGGGGCACAGGTCAGGGTTCGGGAGCTAGGCGGTCCTCACCTAAACCTAGAATAGTGCCTTTATTGTTCGGAATGCCAGGCTTCTCCTTACTTGATAGATGCATAGGATCCCTACTCTGAGGCCTCATTGGGAGAGCTATGATATTTCTCCAGTGATATAGCGCAGATATTGGCATAGACTTTGGCTCTCATACAGAAGGAGCCAGATCTCTCATTTCTTTTGGTCATTCTTACATGGTGGTCTCCCCACCAATTAGTGGAGATCAATTTTCGGTGTAGCACCTTCCTGTCCTAGATGTGCGGCAAATTCTGAGTCCGTACAACATTGTCTATGGGGATGCAGCATTGCACAGCAGATTTGGGATCCTGTAGCCCAACTTATGGGCAAATTGAGTGGTTGAGCCATGCATGTGACTTGGGGGGCAGTTGCTTAGCTCTCCTAGTCTAGTCCGCAGCTTTTTTATGAGGGCAGTGGTACAGATTCTGCTTTTTTCATTCGTAGAGGTATTGCCCAGCATGGTTTGTTGTAGGATGTTCCTCACTCTGATTATACACCCCCTAAACAAAGGATTGACACCAGTTGGGAGATTATTGCCAGTATTACAGCATGGCAAATCTGGAGAGCTAGATGCACGGAGGCTATGGAGGGTGTCCAGATTTTTAGGTCTCAGTGCATTAGTACTATATGGGGTGATATCATCCACACTCTTATGGCTACTTGGGCTCACATTCAGGGGCCCTCTCGTTTTGCCCAGGCGAAGCGTGTGATATTTATGCGGGAATGGGACCATGGCATCTTCTTTTCCTCTAGTACCACAGGTCTTACATGGCATCATGATGCTCCTCAATGGTTGAAATCACCTTACATATTGGGGTGATTGTATTCTTTTCCGGCTTATAGCTGTGATTGTTGTATGTTTTTCTCATACTTAATAGAAGTCGATTTCTGGAAAAAAAAAGAAGAAAAAAAAAGAGGACGACACCCACGGACCCTTCTCGCCTGCTAGGAGTTACCTTGGACCGGGCATGTGTACTCCAGGGTGCCTGGTGCCCACGGTCCCTCGGATGACAACCACAATCCACTCATCAGCTCCAAATCCGTGCTCGACCACCATCGAGGTACCTTTCCATGTGATGTAGCTAAGGGAGACCTCTTGGCCATACTCATTAGCCCCATGCTTGATATATTGGAGAGTGGTATTCCATCTATTTCAGGTTGAGGCTCTTGTCATGTTTCATGTTCCTTGTATTCGATGATGAGATTTCCATGGAATTTTTGTATCACTCCCATGAGATAGCTTTGATTTGTTCTATTTTGTTTTTTTGTTCCATCATGAAATATTCCACGGACATTATTGTATCACTTTGGTCTCATAGGCCCATTGGGTCGTCTCTAGTAGACACTTAATATATCTTTCTTTGTCTCTCAACCCACAAGTAGATTTCTGGTTATTGCTAGTTTAGATCCATTAATTAATTAGTTAATTATATATATATATATGTATCCATGTATATGGGTCATGTACTTGGCCATTTCGGCTGCATTTTGGTAGCTAATGGAAGGATCTTTTCCTGGAATATATATATATATATATATATGTCATGCCATGAATTGTTGCAATAGGGGTTTTGTTCATAAAATAAATTGCTATTGCTATTGCTTCAGCCCAAAAATATGAGTTAATATATATTTCAAGAAAAGATCCTTCCATTAGTTATCAAAATGCAGCCGAAATGGCTAAGTACATGACCTAGTCTCAATCAAGGGAGACAAGAAAAACAGTTGGGGACAGAGAGGCTATTCCTTACTCTGTGGCAACTCTTGGAGTTAGGGGCATGAACATTGAGGAGGTGCACCCAGTACTCCGTGAGTTTGATAATTACCCACTATGGTCCTTGGGCTCTGCATCTGGGACACAGTGCCCCCTCCGCTGGGTGCCTTGGGTGTGCCTCTGCCATTGGTGGAGTCTCAAAATCTGCCATGCCTGCTCGGGGGGTGCCCTTGCTGTCCTAGTTGCTCCTCCTGGGAGAGGGGTGGGGCCCTCTGCGAGACGAGGGGGGAGGCTAGGGCGAGAGATTGGTGCAGCTGCCAGCTGAATAGGGGTGTCGCCTGTGGGGGGCTGCTGCGATTGTTTGTCATCAGGGTGGCATTCCCCTATCTGTCGGCAAACGTCGTAGGAGGCTTGAGAAGTTGGTCTTCTGCCTTCAGTGTGATCCATTGACGCAGGGAAGCGACAGGAACAGTGGATGTTTTCCGGGGAGATCACCACGCGCAAAGGTCAGAAGACCCCACTGCATGGGTTACGGTTGCGGCGGCGACACAAGTGTGCACCCAATCATTGACAGAAGCTTGTGGTACTCTTTTAGTAAGCCCAGGAAGAGACCATGACCAGGAAGCCAGTTGTGCCCACCACCAGTGGGTTGGACCTCTATCGAGCTGAAAGTACACATGGACACCGTGTACCGCAAAGGAGCACTGCTGCATGACGTTCTCTGCAAAAGTGGGTGAGTCAAACTCGATCTTGGTGTAGGGGGGTCGAAGTTGTCCTCTTGTTTCTCTTATATATTATGCGAAAATGCAATGAAAGATATCTCGGATGCACAGGACAGCTGGTCGGCTGCAGGAAACCCCGCGAGCTCCCCGAACTGCGCCCCTCCCTCCTCCCTCGCTGCGCCCCTCCTTCCTCCTTTGCCTGGTTCGTTCCCTTCCACCTCTGCCTTCGCTTCCCTCCCTCATTGCTGCCCCCTCCTTCTTCCCCGTTTTTTCCTGAGCTCCCCGATCTGCGCCCCTCCTTCCTCCTTCGCTGCGCTCCTCCATCGCCTGAATCGTTCCCTTCCGCCTCTGCCTTCGCTTCCCTCCCTCTTCGCTGCCCCCTCCTTCCTCGTTTTTTCCTTCGCTGCACCATTTCGCTTCTCTTCCTGCTTCACCCCCTTTCCTCCTCCGCCTCCCCTCCTTGCCTTTGGCCGCCCTAGCCCTCCTGTTCATCGTTTCGCCTCCCCTCCTCTAATCGCCTTCCCTCCTTCCTCAGCGCAGCGCTGTTGTGCTGCCCCTCCCCCGCCCCTCTTTGCCTTTATAATTTCAGCCTCTCCCCTTGCTTCCCTTTTCCTTTTTGCTGTTCCCTTTTCCTCCCTCCTTTCCTTTCGTCCGCCTCAACGCCTTCCTCTTCCCCTTGGTTCGGATTGCTCCTCATCCGGGTTCAAGTCGGCCTTTTTCTTCGATTAGCATCATGGCTAATCATTCTCCCTCGGCCGGGCGAACCATTGTTTTCTCCGAAGCCGAGCTCGCAGTCCTCTACGCCGAAATAGAGAAAGACTCCAAAACGACCCTCATTGCCAGAATCTTTGGATCTCACCCGTCCTGTCTCCAGGCTCAAGATTGGGTCTTGGCGGCTGTGCCCTCCGACCTCGCTCTACACTTGCGAGATGTCAGGTTGCTTGGAAGAGGTTTCTTCCAAGTAGATTTTGATTCTGAGGACGCAGCCTTAGAGGTTTTGAAGGGCAAGCCTTTGCCATTGGGCCCAAGGAAGATATTTTTTCTTCCCTACTCCAGCTATTTTGACCCTGTTGAGGAAGACCGGAACCGCTTCTCGATTACTCTCAGATTCCCAGGTCTTCCGCGCGCATATTGGCCTATATTAGAGGCCATCGGGTCTGCCTTTGGGCTTGTTCTTCAAGTGCCCCCCCTTCACGCCTTGCCGACATCTTCTGCCCAGGTGGCCACTTCCTTGGCGGATGCTGTCCCCAGGGTCATGGTTCTTGCCCGTGACATTGAGCTCTTTGAGGACTATGTTTTGCTTTCGGGCCCTTGTGGCCCTTTGAAGCAACGTATGGAGATTGGAGGTAAACCCGATCAGTGCCGGGTTTGTCACCAATAGGGTCACTTTGCTCGAGACTGTCCTCGGGCTCGAGGTCACAGGAGGCCTCGTAAGCGTGCCTCTCAGGCGCCACCTCCCTTGGTTCTTTCCCGTCCTTCAGTCCACCAGGTATGGCGTGCTGTCTCTCAAGTCCGCCCCCCTGGTGCGATTGATGCGAAGGCTTCCTCCTCGGATCATGTACAGATAGATGATGTTTCTGGTCAGAGGGATGTGTCAGCTGATGCATCTTTGCAAAGAGATGATATTTCTGATCAGGATGATTTTGTGGAGTCCTCTCTACTTGGAGGGGGCGATATGCAGGATGTTCAGCACAGTGGGGATCATGTATTGCAGGATTTTCAGCATGATGCCATTGCCCTTGATGCCCCGCAAGGCAAACAGGTTTCTCATACATATGCAGGCACGGTGCAAGGCCTCGGACAAGGGCATGTCAGTGGACTTTGCCTTGTGGATTTCCCCATCCTCCAGCATTATGAGAGGCGTCCTCAGGCTGCCCATCATCTTCTTAGATCGGGGGTTAAACCCTCTTCTCTTCCATGAGAATCGTCTCATGGAATGTTCAGGGCCTTGGAGGGCTTCCCACCCGTGGTAGGAAGCGCCTTCTGAAGGACCAGCTTCACCCTACTGTTACACGAGGGTCTATGGATGTGCTTTTGTTGCAGGAACACAAATTGGATAGATCTCAGTGTGGCAAAACCGGTAAGATGCTTTCTGGCCACACCTTCTGGTCCTCAGCAGTTGGGACTAGAGGGGGTGTTTGTATTTCAGTGGGAGCACCTATTATGCCTCATGTTATTGGGCACGGTGTTATCATCCCTGCTAGAGCGTAGTGGATCTTGATCATGCATGAGGGTCAGAAATTGGGAATTTTGAATATCTATGCACCTAACGTGAGAGGTGAAAGGGTGGCCTTTTGGGACACCGTTACAAATGTCATTCCCCAAGTTGATCATTGGATAGTGGGAGGATATTTTAATATGGTTGAGCAACCTTCTGACAAGAAGGGTGGACGCGAAGGGGGTTTACACGCTTTGGAGCGAGCCTCATGGGAGAGGTTCACGCTTTCCTTTTTTGGCACGGATTGCTGGACTGAGGATGACTTCCAGAGAAGGCCAAATTCCTTATCTTTCTCTTGGCATAACCGCAGGAGCGGGGATGTCAAGACCCCATGGATCTCCTTGTGATCGATCTTGGTTTTAAACTCGAAACCTGCAAACAAACAACAAGGGGGTGCAGGCCTGACTCACCTCCCAACCATGACAGCCGTGGGCAAGCCCACAGTCTTGGCTGTCCCCACCGAGCCACGAGCTGAGCTAACTAGGATGACGTACCAACCAATATCCTCCTCACGACGTTCCATACTGCCACGAAGCTGCCCTCGCGGGCCTCGAGACTGCTGCCGGCCTCGGCTGCGTAAAGCAGGTGCACGTTTGCACTAGAACCAGGCTCCAAGACCATAGAGCTCTCACAAACTCGCGAGACTCTCTATATCCCAATAACTAACCTTGGCGACCTTTTATAGGCTCTTGGCCGGTCATCGGGCGTCCACACTTGGGCGCCCGCCCGTCCATACTTGGGTGCCCGCCCGTCAGTATATCCCTAACTCAGCTCGCCAATCAGCCTGCCTAGTTCCAAGCTTCCCCAAGCCTCAAAACTGGTCTTGCGTGCGTGTAGCACACGGTAGATACACACTGTGCACATGACATACTCTTTCGAGTCTCGAACCAAGAACGATCATCACGAGGAGATCCGTGGGGACTTGACAGTGGTAGCTAGTACGCAAATCTATCTTCGTGAAATATTTCGCTCCTGCTAACCGGTCAATCAGGTCATCTGATCTAGGGAGAGGATAACGGTTCTTAATGGTCAGCGTGTTCAATCTCTTGTAATCTATACACATTCCCTAGGTATTGTCCTTCTTTCTCCTAAGCAACACAAGTGCACCCCAAGGCGATTTACTTGGACGGATCTGGCCCATCCTCAAATAATCTTCGAGTTGTTTAGCCAACTCATGCACCTACTTTACGCAGCCGAGGCCGGCAGCAATCTCGAGCAATTGTTTAGACTGTACGGGTTACCGCAGGACATAGTCAGTGATAGGGACTCTAAGTTTACGAGTGATTTTTGGAAACTTGTTTTTGAGAAGTTGGAAACAACTTTGAATTTGAGTTCCTCAGATCATCCTCAATCTGATGGCCAGACTGAAAGAGTGAATCAGATTTTGGAGGATATGCTTCGAGCATATGTATCCAAAAGACAGAGTTCATGGGAGGATTATCTTCCTATGTTAGAATTTGCATATAACAGTACTAAGCATACGAGTACAGGTTTTAGTCCTTTCATGCTTATGTATGGTTTTCAACCTAGATCACCTGTTACAGTAGGATTCTCAGGACTTCAGCATGATGCAGCACGTAATTTTTTGCAAGACATGTAGGAAATGTTACAAGTTGCAAAGGAATCTATTAGAAGTTCTCAAGACCGAGACAGGTTTTATTCTAATAGCCATCGTTCACCCAGAGAGTTCTCTGAAGGAACGATAGTGTATTTGCGAGTTCCGAAAGATTCCGAGACTTTACGGACAGGTAGATCTCCGAAATTATCCCCTGGATATTGTGGACCATTTCGTGTTACACGACGGATTGGTTCAGTTGCATATGAATTGGATTTGTCTTCTCATGTGAAAGTTCATCCTATATTTCATGTCCTTAGACTTAAGGAAGTACTGGGTGGAGCAGATCAGTTAGTTACTCCTCAAGAAATTATAGATGTCGAGGACATGACATTTGTTCCGCACGAACCTAAAAAGATTCTTGGATTTCGTGAACGAAGATTGCATAATATGCTTATCACGGAATACAAGATCAAGTGGAAGGATCGTGTTGAGGAGAACGCTACGTGGGAGTTGACTACTCTTCAGAGAGATTACCCTGGCTTTTTAGTGAGCTCAGGAGTGAGCTCTTAGAGGAAGGGGAGTATGTCATGTGCACAGTGTGTATCTACCGTGTGCTACACGCACGCAAGACTAGATTCGAGACTTGGGGAAGCTTGGAACTAGGCAGGCTGATTGGCGAGCTGAGTTAGGGATTTACTAACGGGCGGGCACCCAAGTATGGACGGGCGGGCGCCCAAGTGTGGACGCCTGATGACCGGCCAAGAGCCTATAAAAGGGTGGCCAAGGTTAGTTATTGGGATATAGAGAGTCTCGCGAGTTTGTGAGAGCTCTATGGTCTTGGAGCCTGGATCTAGTGTAGACGTGCACCTGCTTTACGGGACGCAACCGAGGCCGGCAGCAGTCTCGAGGCCCGCGAGGGCAGCTTTGTGGCGGTATGGGACGTCGCGAGGAGGAGATTGGTCGGTACGTCATCCTAGTTAGCTCAGCTCGTGGCTCGGTGGGGACAACCAAGACTGTGGACTTGCCCACCACGGCTATCATGGTTGGGAGGTGAGTCAGGCCTGCACTAGATCTAGGCTCCAAGACCATAGAGCTCTCACAAACTCGCGAGACTCTCTATATCCCAATAACTAACCTTGGCCACCCTATTACAGGCTCTTAGCCGATCATCGAGCGTCCACACTTGGGCGCCCGCCCGTCCATACTTGGGTGCCCGCCCGTTAGTATATCCCTAACTCAGCTCGCCAATCAGCCTGCCTAGTTCCAAGCTTCCCCAAGCCTCGAAACTAGTCTTGTGTGCATGTAGCACACGGTAGATACACACTGTGCACATGACAGGGGATGAGAGCATCTTTGCACGTCTGGAGAGGTTTTATGTGGATGATTGGTCCTTGGACAGAGGAGGCACCATTGCTATTATGCCTGGCACCACCAAATCCGATCATTGCCCCGTCGTTTTGTGTCTCAGGGAGCCTGGGGCTTGCTCGGCCTCTCCCCGTATCCGTATCCCTGACTCTCTTTATCTAGATGCTGACATTTCCCTTGAGATCAGAGAGATATGGAGATCTTGTGACGGTCCGGATCCTCGTCATAATATTGCGCTAGCTCTTGAGAGGACTAGCCATCATTATCATAGCATTGCCTTGTCTTCATTATCATAGCATTGCCTTGTCTAAGAAGCAGGAGGTTCTGGACAAGGAGAGAGCTATTAGGCGTAGGATTGCTGCTCTTCAGAGGGAACATGAAAAGCATCCACATGCGACTTGGATACAGACCTCTTGACCACAGTTAGAGCAGAGCTGCAGTTGGCCATGGATAGTAGGGCTGGGTTCGCCTTTCATGCGAACGAGGCCTTTTGGACTTAGATGGGTGGCAGATGCAACAAAGAGTTTTTTTCAGCACACAGGCCTTCCCATAGCGCAGGGACTCTGTGAGGTACTTGCAGGATTCGCAAGGTGAGGTTCAAATTGAGCGTGATAAGGTGAGGGATATTGCTTCAGAATTTTATCGGTCTTTGTTGATTGCAGAGGTGCCCTCCCCTCAGAGAGATGTGGCACGGCAGAAAGTTTGGGAGTGCATGCCCAGGCTCATTACAGATGCTATGTGTTCGTCCCTGGATGCCCCTTTCTCGAAGGATGAATTCCTTCACGCACTGCATGCTCTTTCCGGTGGTTCATGCCCCGGGAATGATGGTCTTTCTCCCGCCTTCTTTATTCTTTTTTGGGATCATATTGGAGATGCTTTCACTGTTGCCCTTCAGGAAATGTGGTTGTCGGGTATGATGCCTCCATACCTCACGGAGGGGCTGATTCACCTTATCCCCAAGAGTGGGGACAAGACTGACATCAAGCAATGGAGGCCCATCACCCTACTTGGATCTGCATATAAAATCTTAGGTAAAGCCTTGAGTATAAGGTTGCAGTCGATTCTCCAAAGGACTATCCATGATACCCAGAATGGGTTCCTCCAAGGAACGAGTATATTTGATAACATCTTTTCTTTTTGGGAAACTGTCGAGTGGGCAAAGGCTAGTCAGCAGCCTCTTGCCATTCTTTTGCTTGATTTTGAGAAAAAGCTTATGACAGAGTGCATTGGGATTTTTTTGGAGGGCACTATGGCACACATGGGGTTTTCCTAAAACTGGATCAGAGGTGTGTCTTGCCTATACAGGGAGGCTCAAGCACTGTTTTAGTGTGTGGGGGGCGTGGTGAGCGTTTTCAGATTTCCGGTTCAGTGAGGCACGGCCCTTTACTGTACCTCATTGTAGCTGATGCTATGAGCAGGTTTCTTCGGGCTGCCCCTGGTGTTGTGGGTCTCAAACTGCCTTTATGTACGGAGGAAGAGTTTTTGGACTCTGAGTTCGCAGATGATACAGCGTTGTTCCTTGAGGCTTCAAATGCTTGTTTATGTGCTTTCCGGACTGCCTTCGAGGCCTTTTGTTTGGCAGCAGGAGCTACTATCAATTGGCATAAGTCAGTCAGTTTTTGGATCAGTGATTCTCCTCTTGCAGATTGGGGTACAGATGTTGGTTTTACTTGGATTCAGAGAGGATGCTCTGCTAGATACCAGGTGGGCGTTGACATCTCCCCTGTACAACAGTTTGCTCCTGTGCCTTTAAGCATTAAAAGCAAACTCCATCACTGGAGTAGGAGGAAGCTCGACTTGGCCTCTAGAGCTTTGGTGGTTAACCAAGTTTTGCTAGCCACGACTTGGTTTATCGCTTCGTGCTGGATTTTTTATAAGGGCTGCATTGGACAGCTTCGTCGCCTTATTCGGAACTTTCTTTGGTCAGGGCTTGATGGAAATGCACACACCAGGGCTAGAGTTGCTTGGGAAACCATTATCAGGCCCAAGCAGGAAGGAGAATTGAATATCATTGACCCTGAGGTGCAATGTAAGGCTTTGCTGTGTAAGCTGGTTGTTAGGGGGTTTCTTCCAGGCTTTGAGCCGTGGAAGGACTTTCTCATGCAGCAGATCATGAAGTGTGTCCCTGTTCGCGGAGGTGACTGGACTCTCAGCTCACGCTTTATTTTTTCGGATGCAGTTCACCACTCCCCCTCATCCCCCCTGGTTAGGTCCCTCTTACGGGCTTGGGACTGCATGAGGAGTTTTTTGGTACACATTCCCCTGTGTTCAGCAGAGGAAGTTAACCGGCAGCCCATTCATTGGAATGATTTGATCTTAGATGTGCATGGTAGGCCTCTTGGGGCAGCTATGCATATTCTTTGGGCTGGCTGGGAGACGCTTTGCCCCACAGTGTTGGCTTGGAAGAGGTTTCAGAGCCTCACCGAGGTACAGAGATTGGATCTCACGCAGCATTTGAGAGGCTCTAGTCGGAGGATTGCACAGATTGACGCAGCCATTCCCAACCACTGGATTACTGGATCTTTCTTGGAAGACCGTCATCATTCTTGGTTTGGGGTTTTTTCTGGGACAAGTGTTCCTCTTCAGGTTATGGGTCTCCCCTTGCCTAGGGAGGATGATCTACCGGTCTTCTTTTCTGTAGAGGATGGATGGCAGTTGGAGAGATGTGACGTGCAGGACCTTATTGAGGGTCCCCAAATTCGTCGAGTCAAAGTTGTTGGTAGGTTAGGGAAGCACGTTTTTGTTGACCCCCCCGCCCCCCCCCCCCCCCCCCCCCCCCCGCGTGATGATCACAGAGAGTGTTAGCCTTTGGTTGTATGGTGGCTGCCCTATCAGACATTTGCATTGGGACCCCGGTGAGTGGGTGTGGAAGGATGCTTGTAACCCCTTGAAAAGCATGCCTTTTTTCAGTTATACGGTGCGGAATGCCAGACATCTTATCTTGGGACACATTCAGAGTGTCCCTACTGTTAGACCCCATTGGGAATCTTACAGCATTTCGACTGACATTCAGAGGGTTTTTTGGCGGAGATTGTGGCATTCTTATAGGAAGCCACAGATTTCCTCCTTTATCTGGGTTTCCCTTCATGGTGGTTTGGCCACCGATCAGTGGAGGTCAGTTATTACTGGTGCTTGCCCAGCATGCCCTAGATGTGCAGGAGTTTCGGAGTCAATTTACCATTGTTTATGGGAATGCAGGGAAGCATAGAGGGTTTGGTCTGCGATTGCTCACCTCTTTGGTAGGATTAAGAGGGATGCTATCATTTCTTTTGGTTCTATCATTTGGTTGACACAGTCTGGGCCACAGCTGAGATTCGAGGGGACTGACAGGAGCTTGGCCATTATGTTTAGGCAAGGAGTTGCTCGGTAGTGTTGTCGTCAGGATTTGCCACTTTCACACTTTGTCCCTCCGGCACAGAGGTTAGACAGTTCTTGGGAGGTTATTGCTAGCATCTCAGCATGGAATATCTGGAAGGCTAGATGCACCGAGGCTATTGAGGATACTACCGTTTTTTTTTTCTCAATGTCTTTGCAGGATTTGGAGTGATATTATTCACACCATCATGGCTACCTGGGCCAGAATCTAGGGATCTTCGAGGGCTGCGGAGAGGAAGCGCGGCCAATTCATGAGAGAGTGGGACATTGGTATCTTTTTGACGTCCTCTCATTCGGGACCCTATTGGCAGCACAGGGCTCCTGATTGGTTGAGATCTCCACCTTTCTTGGTGTGAAATCTCCAGTTTGTAAATTTTTTTCATACTTAATAGAAGTCTCCTTTCTATAAAAAAAAAAGAAGAAAATGCAATGAAAGCATAATGAAAATACTTATATTTTTATCTGTTTGATCCTTCATGCTTTACATGCCTAGCTAACTAGACTTCTTGATACTACAGATACATGGGGAATGATATCAATCAATTTGAAGATGGAAGGCCACTCAACAGTCCAGGACTGATTCAGTCTTCTGTAATGGATCCCAGGGCATTAATGTTCGAAGATCCCATGTCACTTCCTGGTTTCAATCATTTACCTTTTCATTGATACATCCGAAAGATCCATTGTTTAAAAATCCCACGTCACCTCCTGGTTTCAATCATTTACCTTTTCATTGATACATCCGAAAGATCCATTGTTTAAAAATCCCACGTCACCTCCTGGTTTCAATCATTTACCTTTTCATTGATACATCCGAAAGATCCTTGTGTGTTTCTTCCAGCTTGAAGCTGGTTTCACAGCTCCTGCATAGATTTCATGGATAATGATGGAATTGCATATACCTCAGATCTACACGGTTTTTACTAAGCCGCACCTGACTGGAAAGCAAGGTATTAATATGTCAACACATGCTTCAGTCTTTTTTCTGCTTGAAAGTCTCTTTATCGTCTACTCTAGTTTTTAAATTTCACACATATAGAAAACACTCTTTTTACTGTAGTAGTTATTACCACTTAAAGTTGGAAGGTCAAGAGAGAGACATTCAATTTATCACAAAACAAGTCATGTTTGAACTCCTTATAAGTTGTAAGAATAATTTTTAATGGAGCAGACAATATCATAGTTGAGAAGGAATGGACATACTTATGGCATTGGGAGGATAACTTAGGCAAGCATACAAGAAAGTACGTCCCTTCACCTAACCAACAAGAGTTCAAGATGAGGTGTTGTCTTTGGAGAGATGCACCATCTAGGATGTCTTGACGTTGAGTTAAAGTTTCTTTGCTCATGGATAAGGGGCCATATAATTGAAGAGAGGCTTTGCAAGCTGGAAACTTGGATGACTTGGTGACATGCAAGAGTTTACTATTGATGAGGACTCAGGAGAGTCCATTGTGTCTCTGCTGCCATCCCCTCTCCTAACCAAAAGAAACTTCATATCAACTTCCATATCTTAAAACCCCTTTAGTCATGCCAACTCTCCCACACATACACTGCACAAACTTTGAAACACTGTTTTTAGACATCTGAACCCTGAAAAATACACACAAACTAAACAAATTTATACAACCAACAGCAAATCAAGCATACCAAGTTCTACACCCACTACTGGGCAGTGATGACGTTAGTGGGGATGTCATAGTATCTAGTCCATACTATGCATGATGGAGTTGATGGTTTATTGTCTTGTGGATGACTACCATGAGGTAATAAATTGCACTTTCTTATAAGGTGAATTTTGGCATGTTCGTGGATTCATCTAGGTATATCTTTATGCTGTATTAACCGACATGCAAATTTCACATTGTGAAGTTTTCATCCCAGTTGCAGTCATGATATTGTGTTGATTCTTTCTATCTTTAGTGGTGCATATGCCCTATCAACTACCTTTTTGTTGTAATAATTCTTTCTATTTGTTATGATCCTTAGTGCTAGGCTCATTATGGTTGAGTCTACTCTGCATCTCCGGAGCCAGAAACAACCCAGTACACAGACCTTTGTATGAATGTATACTCTTGTGTGTGTGGATGCGTGGGATGTGTGAGTGGGAGAGCATATATTGAATCCAAGCTCTACGCCCACTATTGAGCATTGATGACGTTAGTGGGGATGTCGTAGTATCTAGTCCATACTATGCATGATGGAGTTGATGGTTTATTGTCTTGTGGATGACTACCATGAGGCTATAAAGTGCACTTTCTTATAAGGTGAATTTGAGTATGTTCCTAGATTCATCTGGGTATATATATAACATGAGAGTACAAAACAAAAAGAAAACAATATCCATACATTAGACACTAGATTCAGAATGACTTGAAGTAGAACATGCCTCAAACCATCGTCACCACCATCAAACTTAGGAAGACGCCTAGTCATCTTGTAAAAAGTGGACACAACATCCATCTATCCCATAGACGTTCACAAGCAGCCTTCTAGCCTATTCTTGGCACAAATTTACAAATGTCTTAAATTTTCTCGGGTGGCAGATGCAACAAACTGGTTTTCTCAAGAGATGGACCTATGCACAATAGGGACAATTTGAGATGCTTGTAGAATTCTCAGGGAGAATTTCATAGTGATCCAAATAAGGTGAGGAGTATTGCCTCAGAATTTTATCAGACCTTGCTCTCTGCAGAGACCCACTCTTTGGATAAAGATGTTGTACAACAGATAGTTTGGGAGCGCATGCCCAGGCTTATTACAGGTGATATGTGTGCCTCTTTGGATGTCTTTGGATGCCCCCTTTTCGAAGGATGAGCTGAGACATGCTTTACACACCCTTTTGAAAGGAAAATGCCCAGGGGATGATGGCTTCTCTACATCGTTCTTTCTGCATTTTTGGGATTACATTGGTGAAGATGTTACTACTGCTTTGTAGGAGATGTGGTGCACTGGTATGATGCCCTCTTTATCACAGAGGGTCTTATCCACCTTTCTCGAAAGGTGGGAATGAGACCAATATTAGAAAGTGGAGACCAATAACTCTGCTTGGGTCTGCTTATAAAATCTTAGCAAAGTCAGTAAGTATGAGGCTTTAGCTGTTGAAATATTGAAAGCCATGTGCAAGTTGGCTATGGTGGATCAAATACTAGTGCTAGGTTAAAACACATGATAAAGAAGAATAGTATAAAATGATGTATACACACAAAAGAGACAACAATGTTGGGCAAAATGGTTGATTGATTACTTCATAGGCAAGTGCCTTCAAACCAAGTGGTTAGACACAAAACTACATGCTAGAGAAGCTTCACCCACAAGCTAAGTGATTTGGTCCCTTTCACATGTACATGGTCCATTTGGCCCCATTAGATACTTGCACTGGGACCATGGTGAGTGGGAGTGGAGGGATGCTTTTCACTCCATGAAAAGCATACCCTTCTGTAGTTACACTGTGCGGGATGCCAGACACTTGGTTTTGGGACAAATCCAGAGAGTCCGTACGTCTAGAACATATTGGGAGGCTTATAGGATTACCCTTGACGTTCGGGGAGATTTTTGGCGGAGGTTGCAGCACTCATACAGGGAAACGAAGATTTCCTCTTTTATTTGGCTTTCTCTACATGGTGGACTTGCCATCAAACAGTGGAGATTGGTCATTGGGGCTAGCCCAACTTGTCCGAGATGTGCAAGAGCTTCAGAGACAATTTACCATTGCTTATGGGAGTGTAGGGAGGCACAGAGGATCTGGGCTGCAATAGCACACCTTTTTGGAAGGATGAGGAGAGATGCCTACATTTGTTTTGGTGCTATTGTTTGGTTGACACAGTCGGCCCTACAAATCAGGTTTGATTGGAATGATAGAGATATGATCATGCGGGCTACGTAGGGAGTGGGTCAGTAGTGTCATCTGCAGGACATGCCAGAGTCGGGCTACCTACCTCCAACACAGAGGTTTGACATTGGATGGGAGATCATTGCTAGCATCACAACTTGGCACATTTGGAAGGCTAGATGATGCATTGAGGCCATGGAGGGCACTTTGGCTTATGATACCTAGTGCATTTGCAAGATCTTGTGTGATATTATCCACACGCTCATGGCCACTTGGGCCAAGATTTAGGGATCTTCGAGGGCCGCAGAGAGAAAACGTGGCCAATTTATGAGAGAATGGGATCATGACAATTTTTTAACTCTTTCTCATATGGGGCCTTGTTGGCAACACAAGGCACCTGATTGGTTGAGATTTTCCCCTTCCTTGATCTGAAATCTCTCTTTTTGTATAAAAAAATTCATACTTAATAGAAGTCTCTTTTCCGGGGAAAAGAGAGGGGGGGGGGGGGATTTTGTACATGATGCCAGAAAATTACCAATTAACCAAAAAATTGTAAGGTTTCGTGAGATATAGAGAGGGATTTTTTCATTTTATCCACTCAACCACGCATACCCAAATCCATCGATTCCTGCCTTCTTTCTTACAAGTCATTCTCGTTGATGTGCTTCTAGAGGTGTAACGTGTCCACACCCTTTTACACACTTGGCAACCAATGTATTCATATATGCTGTCCCTTGTTGTCCCTTTCACATTAGGGCCATACGGTCCCTAGATTCGCTATCTTTATTGCAAAATATGTAACACTTCCTCCCCCTAAGAAACGTTTATGTCCTCAAAAACAAAATCTCTTCTTTAAATTGCCAACTTTTTTGCAAGTTGATCTTTCCTTAGGAGCTATTCTGTAATAGGGAAAACTATCCTCGCATAGTCCTTGATAAACCTTGATGAATCTGCGATAGAATCTTGATAAACCAAGAAATGTTTGTACTTTTCTAGATTCTTGTGATGCTTCTGTTTCAGTATGACATCTACCTTTTTAGGATCCATATGTATATATATATTGTCTCGAATACTTAAATTTCTTTTGCAAAGAAATCACATTTGATTCCTTTGCATAGAGAGAGTTATCTCTCAGCAATTGAAACACCTTTCCTACATGTTCAATGTGCTCCTTCTTTGATCTACTGTAGGTTAGAATGTCATCGAGATATACTCACACACACTCTCTCTCTCTCCCTCATTCTCTCTCTCCCTCCCTTAAGAATTTCTCAAGACCCAAAGTTCAAAGTTCAAACTTCAAACACACTGGGATGATGATGTTTTTTATACCCACTTTTGGAGCTCTCTCTATACTCTACTGGTTCATTTCAGTTCATTTCATTTTACTTTGTACCCTTGAATCTTGATGATGTATCCAGATGATGATGATGATGGACTATTTTGGTCTCATAGGTCATTTTGGCCTTTTGCAGACGTTTAATACAGCTTTCTTTCTTTCACACACACACTCTCTCTCCCTCTCATACACACCCTCTCTCCCCCCCTCAAGGCTCATACATACACACTCTAGTCTCTCTCTCTCTCTCTCTCAACTTTCACTATATGTATTATATCTATCTATCACTATATATATATATATAACAGACGCCTCTAACATGCCTCTAACGTCTCTAAAAAATACGAGTCTTTCGAGGCGCGTACCATACCCGCCTCTTACCAAATGCCTCTGACGCCTCTAACAACCTTGGCTGATGCATTGGTGAATTCAAAGGCATGACCTTGAACTCAAAATGTTCATATCAAGTCCTTTGTTTTGGGTATATCCTCAAACCTAACGAGCACTTGATGATACCCAAGACCTTAGATGCATTTTAGAAAAATACCTAGCTCATTTAAGCTGATCAAAGAGCTCATGGATGCGATGAATTTATTCTTTATTGTAATCTTTATTTAAGGCTCGGTTAATCTATGCACAAATGCATAGTACTATGCTTCTTCTTTAGTAGTAAGACTAGCGAAGCCCAAGAAGAGCTGTTGGGCTGAATTTGTCCTTTTCCGGAGGTTTTGGATCTTTGTAAATAGCGCGATGTGACACTACAGGTTGTGGAGCTCTTTCACTAACTCTTTGAACTGAGGTTGAAGGTCTAGGGGTTTGTGTAGGTTGGAGTTGAGGAACTATACTATGAGATCCTATCAGTTTGTCAACTGCTTCAGTCAATGACTTTTAAGAAGCATTGACTTCTTGTAACTGCATATCCATTGTAGTTGTGCGAGCTTGCAATTTATAGTGCTCCACATAGGAGACAACATAATCATCATCATTTTCCTCTTGTAGCTCCGCATGGACAGAGTCCTGCAAAACCTTCATTTCCTGGTCTCTCTTCCTCATTTCTCCTATTGTTTATTTATTTACTCTTCCTACTAGTGGACTTCTAACAGGAATTTGGATCTTGGGGAGACACATCACTTACTATCATACGGATCAAAACACATAAACTTCAATTATTACCTTGAGCAAGATAGCATAAAACCATAATTAAAAATAAAACACATGAGAGAGTATTGGGTGCAATCTATCCCCCCTCCCCAAGAAATGTCCACATCCTTCTACTTCTTAGGTATTTATGTCTTTATTAATAAAAATAGCTCACATGCCCAAAATAGTTGCACGCTTTTACATGGACTTGCCCTATACAAAAGAAGGAGTTGCTCTTACCAAAAGCTTAAATAAATCCTTTCTATCTAAACCACTAAAGGAAAAATACATAAACCACTAAACCACTAAAGGAAAAATACATAAAGAATCTTAAAGACTAATTCACGTGCAACATAATTAATAGGTCCATACCCAAGTATAACAAAAGTGGGCAGCCAACAATAATACAAAATATCTCGGATTTCCCCACTCTCGTCTCTCCCTCTGCTGCAGCTTTCCTATCCCCTAGGCTAGTTACAAGGAGCTACGGCCAAAATACCAAAAATGAGAACCTTTCCTCTAATTGCTCACGTCAAATCACTGTCATCATGTCCCAGCCATACCGGCTTATGAGCACAAAGCTCGCCAATCTTACCAACCTACAAGCTGTCCATTCAAACACATTACACATTAGCAACACATGCTAAACTTACACAACACATAAGCATTAAATCCAATACTTAGTTCTTCATCCTTTTAAGGAGATGTGCTATCACAGTCCAAATCTCTTGTGCATCCCTCCACTCCCATAAGCAATGGTAGAGTGTCTGTGAAGCTCTTGCACGTCTTGAGCATGTTGGGCGAACACCGACAACAGATCTACACTGGTTGGTGTTGTGAGGCCACCAAGTAGAGAAAGCCAAATAAAGGAGGATTTTTTTGGAAACAACAATGCTCCGAGAGATCCGTTTCTCTATGTTAGTGAGTTAAAAACCAAGAAGAAGAAACAAAGGGGAAAGGACCTATCCGAAGATGGATCTACCCCCTTGCATGCCTAGCACCCTCTCGCCATCGTGCTGCTCTCCTTGCTTCTATTCGTAGCCCGCCCCCCCCCCCCCCCCCCTTCCTTCACCTTGCTTTCTCCTGCTAGTGCCTGCTGTCACCCACCTGCCCCCCTTCCGTTGCAGCCCATGTCCCCCCATCGGCCTTTGCCTCCCCCTCTTTCATTAGGCTTCCCTCCCGGCGCCCTCGCGTTTGTAGTGCCCCCTCCCCCTTCTTCTCTCTTCTTCGTGCTATTGTCATCTCCCGCCCTTGCCCTTTTCCACCTCAGTCCCACCTTTGCCTCCCTTGCCTCAACAGCCCTCACCTTAAGTCTCGTCCTTGCTCTGCTGCTTCCCCACCTCCCCTCCGTGCTTCCGCCTGCTCCCCTCCTTATCCTCTCTCTTGTCTTCCCATTCATGTGTTTATCGCTCTTGGGGTTTTTTATCCATGGCAAGTTTCTGCATCTTCTGGTCTTGAACCCCCAAGAGGACTCCATGGCATCCACTCCGTCATCCCCGACTGAGGCTGCCATCCCTTGTCTCTTCTTTTCCAAAGAGGATCTCCAACTCCTTGCTTTGGCAGTGCCTCTTAGGAGGTCTCCACCTTGGTATGCAAGATTGTGGGTAGCCACCCGGTGCGTGGACAATTCCGGGATTTGTTACAGGTAAGCCTTCTCAACCATAGTCACAGGGAAAGGGCATTTTCAGACTCGGGAATGTTGGGGATGGTAGCATCTTCCCATTCCCATTCCCGTCCCATGTCGCTCTATAGTCACATGGAATGGCCATTCTCAATCTTTTATGTCCCCATTTTGCATCCCATGTGACTATGTTCTCAACGCACTTGGAAAGATCACTGACATTCATCCTCTGGGGCGTGGCTACTACAAGGTTGAGTTCGATTCGCTTGCAGCTTTGGACAAAGTCATGCAACTGAGCCCCGACGCAATGCATACAACCCAGGCCTTCTTTGCGAGGTGGTAGCACAGCTTCGACCCGACTGGCGTCTCAGGCTTTCCTGTGACAGTCTACTTTTAAGGTCTTTGCAAGGAATACCTTTCTCTCCTCTCAGTGATAGGTGGTGCTATTGGAAGGGTGATGGATCCCCCCCCCTCCCCCAACAACCGCCGCTTTGGTTTTTACACGGACAACTGGGATTCCATCCCTTTGTATCTAATCGCCTCCCTAGACTTAGAGCCTCACACCATTTTGCTCCCTAGTCTGCAAGGAGATCCAATTTTGCTGAGAGTTGAGTATTTTGGGATAGGAGAGGACTATGTAGGCTTCCTTAATGTCTACGCGCCGAATGTGGTAACACGCATAGCCATCTTCTTAAGTACAGTCCATCAATCCTTGCCATAGGTAGATTTCTGGTGTATGGGAGGGGACTTTAACATGCTAGATTCGAACGATGACAGATTTGTAGGTGGCATGGCTACTATATCAGTTACAGAGTACCCGGCATGGGAGGAGTTGATTTTGTCTCTCAAGGGACAGGACCCTTGGCATCTTCCAGAGTTTGGACGTAGTCTCAGGAATTTGTGTTTCTCCAGATCTGACAGGAGGAATACCGGCCCTAACTCATCCAGACTCAATCGGTTCTATGTTGACAACTGGGCTTGTGCGTGTGGTGGCATGATTGGTATTTGGCTGGCACTACTTTTTCTGACCACGCACCAGCTATTATGTCCTTGGATGACCCCTACAGACATGACAGGCAGGTGAGCACCCGGATTCTAGATAGCCTCATTCAAGACCCAAAGATTTGCAACAGGATAGAGGGGATTTGGGAGAGGCTTGATTTTCACTCAAGAGCAGATGCATGAGCCTTAGCGATAGATTTCCGCTTTCATCCTTAGTCCGGCAGGGGTGCCCTCTAGTACCTTATCTCTTCTTGTTCCTCGCTGGGGCCATGAGCAGTTTTCTCTCTAGCCAGGAGATTGGACTCTAGGGACTACGTCTCCCCATCCGAGCGTAGGAGGAGCTTCTTGATTCCGAGTTTGTGGACGACATAGTAGCATACCGATTGGGGGACCGAGGGGAACCTCCAGAGATTCGTCAAGGCGATTGAGATTTTTTGTCGTGCATCCGGAGCACAGATCAACTAGCACACGTCATGTGGATTTTGGGTTGGCTCATCACTTGCCCCGACTTGGCATCGAGTTGAGGCTTTTCAGTGGGTCCCGAGGGGAACTCTTAGTTCGTTATCTTATATGCCAGGTTGACATTGACTTCTTCTAAGCATTCGGAAGATGCTATTATACTGGAGTTCGGCCAGGCTTTCCCTAGCTGGTGGTGTAGTGGTGGCAAACCAGGTTCTTCTAGAAAGCCACCATTTGGAAGAAGCTATTATACTGGAGTTTGGCCAGGCTTTCCCTAGCTGGCCAGGCAGTGGTGGCGAACCAAGTTCTTCTCGCCACCATGTGGTACATTACCTCCTGTTGGTCTTTCTCCTGGGCATGTATTGGTCAGGTTCGAGGTTTTATCCGGAACTTTTTGTTGTTTGGTACAAAAAATGCTGGGGGGGAAGGGAAGCAGGGCGGATGCTCAAAGAGGAGGCAAGGCAAAAAAGGGGGGCTCACAGGGGGAGAGGGAGGTGACACTGAAGTGGAAGAAGGTGGAGAGAAAGGGCTGCAAAGGAGGGGCAAAGTAGGAGGCAGGACGAAGAGATGGCTGGAGCGCACAGGACCAGGGGCAGCAGGGTGGAAGCAAGGCACAGCAGCCGGGCAGAGAAGAGGGCGGCAAAAAGAGAGCAGAAGGGAGGGGGAGGGAGTGACCAGCATGTGCAGAGCAGCTCCAGTTCGTGCTGTTTTTTGATTTGGTCCAAATGGGTGACTTCTTTCAAACTGGGGTCTGAGCTTAAGAGGGTTGGCCATTCATCCTAGTAAATATTAAAGCATTGTAAATTTGGCATGTGCACTTTATTCTATGCAGCCTCATTTGTATTTGCAGTTCTTCACTTGACAAAATCTTTGTTTTTGCTACAGTGTTGGTGGTTAGTTTCTTTTGATGAAAATAAGATGGTTGGAGGACCGGTCTTGCAGTCTCTTCGAGCGGTGAGTGCTTTTTTCCTCCCTAGACTTGCTATTATCATGATGTCTTTCCTTTATATGTAGGACTCAAGGTGTGAAGTTTGGAGTGATCAATTTGTAGAGAATGAATCTCATTCATCCCCATGCTGCAGCAAACAAAATGTGGACAACTATGTCCTGGTGGAGAGGTCTTATGGCTCGCTTGGCTCAGAAAGGGATCCAAACTGGGGATGCTCAAGTAATTCCCACCACGAACCTTTTAACCTAAGATGTACCCATGATTTTTCATGTTTACAGGGGGTTGTGCAGTGTCTAGGTTTGGGCTGTTCAAGATTGGCATCAGCCTCGCTCCATGTTAACATAGGATTAGGTATGGGATCAGTTTGAAGTAGAGCCAACCCATGCAGCCCCCTGATAGAGGATTCTGTGTTGTATGCAGACTACTGCTATTAATTTATCAAGGATAAGAATCACTTGAAAGGGGTTGGTTCAGGTTAAATCTAGCACCAGCTTGGCCAAGTTAACAGCAAAAAAGCCTAACCTGGAGGCAGCACATTTCTCTAAGGCCTTGTTTTGGCTTACAGCAGTTTCAGATTTCTTTGGTGCACAGCCTCTTCTATCTGCAATACTTGAAAATCCAAACTCTGTTGATGAAGTATGAGGAATGTGGAGAAAAACTCGTCAGTGAATTGATCACTTTGTTTGCATACATCCTTGGCTGCTTTTAAGCCATCTTTAAGCATTCAAGCTGTGATTGGATCAAGAATGGCTGTGTACATGAAATACAGATTTCCTGGATTTGATAAGATCCTCATGTAGCAGTCAAAGAAACTATTTCTGGACAAAGTTAGCTCTCTCTCTCTCTCTCTCTCTATGATAAGATGTGATAAGATCCTCATGTAGCAGTCAAAGAAACTATTACTGGACAAAGTTAGCTCTCTCTCTCCACGTGACATAGCTGAGGGAGACCTCTCGGCCATACTCTTCAGCCCCATGCTTGATATTTTGGAGAGTGGTATACCATCTACTCGGAGCTGATGTTACTCTCATGTTTCTATGTTCTTAGTACTCCATGATGAGTTTCCATGGACAGTTTTGTATCACCCCAGTGAGATAGCTATGTTTATGTTTTATTTTCCATTCCATGATGAGATATGTTGGCATTATCATCTCCAGATTGGGCATATATGTGCATATTTCATGCTGTATCTGGCCAGATTTATGAGGCCATGCATTCATCTTATTCTAGATATTTTTTTGCTATTTTTGTCTATTTTTTAGACATTATTCTAGTATTTTTTGCATAGTCGGCCAGCCCACTGTTTTTATACTAGCGGACCAGCTCTTGTCCAACCTATAAATAGGTGGCTTGGGTTAGCATCATTAGCACTTCATTATTCAGCCATTGCTGTTGGTTGTATGCACTACGGGCAGCCCTCGTGCACTACTTCAGCAGATAACAAGTTTTCTGCTTCAATTCTTTTGCACATGTGCTTCTTTGCAAGATCTATTTGCTGTTTTTTCTGTTTTACAGCCATTCTTTCATGGTAGCAGAGCCCAGTGTTGCAAAGGGACCTGCGTTTTCTACATCTACTGCTGAAGGCAAAGATCCACCGCATCGACATCTTCAAAGGAGCTGTGTTTTCTGCTATGGACCTGCGTTTTCCATTGAGGAGCTGCGTTTTCTGTTGAGGATCTGTGTTTTCCACAGAGGTGCTGCGTTTTCAGCCTGAGATCTGCGTTTTCAGATCTCAGCCCCGTATTTTGGTGCTACAACAGGGGTTTAACCCAGGGGAGTCATTTCTTACCTCTCCTTTTGGTTTCCCACCCTCCCATCCCTTCCTCTCCTTCCTTTCTCTTTACTGCACTTAGCTTTCGAGAAGGAGTTTGCTGATTTTTTGATCAGCTCTGTTGAAGAGGAGGATTCTGCTGCGTTATCGGAGATATGGCTTTTGGTCATAGTCATTCTTCTCACTCGGGGATTCTCTTTTCTTCTCCCCGATCCCAAGCCCCAAATTCACAAGGATCTTCTTCCCAGCTTCCTTTTTCTCTACCTTATTCCTAGATTCCTGCTTCTTTTCCTTCCATATTCCCCACCACCACCACTTCTCTTGTTTCTCCCCTCCCACAAACCCTCATCCCAACCCCTTCCCATGTGCCATCCTATTCACCCCCTCAAGTGAGTGATTCCATGAAGCTAACTGCCACCAACTACCATACTTGGTCGTTTTATACGCAATTGCTTCTTGAAGGAGCAGGTGTGTGGCCCTCTGTCACCACTCCTCACTTGGTGGATCCCGCGTTTCGTGGAGTCCATTGTATGACACCATCTATCCAGGCACAATTCATATCTTCCCGGAGTGATGCCAGTCAGATGTGGAATGAGATTCAGAGGAGGTTCGGGAGAGTATCTTCCGTGAAGATTGCTAAGTTGGAGGCGGATCTTGAGAAGATTACCAACCATCAGTGACTCAGATAATATCATTGATAAGATTGGGGAATTCACAAGGATCAAGAGGCAGCTTGAGGAAGTTGTGACTTACTTACATGACAAATGTTTATTGAGAGGCAAAGGAAAGACAGATTCTGCTTTGGTTGCCCAAAGTAAGGGCAAGTTCAAAGGAGGCAAAGGAGGCAGCAACAACAAAAGTGAGAAGGGCAAAAGCAAGGGTTCTAAGGAATCCAAAGGTTCCAAAGAAGAGGAGTGTGTCTATTGTGGCAGGCCTGGCCATACGGAGGCTCGGTGTTTTGCAAAGTGTAATGATTCCAAAGCCAAGTACAAAGCCAAGGACACCTCCAAAGATGCTGACAAAGATTCCAAGGACAAGGCAAGGATAAGGTTCCAAAGGAGGGCAATGCCAAAGTGGCATACATGGTAGTTACAGATTCTCCTGTTTCTTCACAGGATTCCTTCCTTGTGGTCACAGAGATCACTTCTGATGCAGAGGTGAGTGCCACACATGAAGAAATTGAGTGGATTGGTGATAGCGGCGCTTCAGCACATATGACCAAACATTCCCACATTATGGAGGATTACAAGCCACTTTCTTCTTCTGTACGCATTGGAGATGACTCCTCCTTACCTGTCCATGGAGTTGGTAACATTTCTTTTGGTTCCTCTGCTACTTTACATGATGTTTTACATGTGCCACGTATTTCGAAGAATTTGTTTTCTTTGAACGTGGCAAATGTTTATTGAGAGGCAAAGGGAAGACAGATTCTGCTTTGGTTGCCCAAAGTAAGGGCAAGTTCAAAGGAGGCAAAGGAGGCAGCAACAACAAAAGTGAAAAGGGCAAAAGCAAGGGTTCTAAGGAATCCAAAGGTTCCAAAGAAGAGGAGTGTGTCTATTGTGGCAGGCCTGGCCATACGGAGGCTCGGTGTTTTGCAAAGCGTAATGATTCCAAAGCCGCCAAAGCCAAGTACAAAGCCAAGGACACCTCCAAAGATGCTGACAAAGATTCCAAGGACAAAGGCAAGGATAAGGTTCCAAAGGAGGGCAATGCCAAAGTGGCATACATGGTAGTTACAGATTCTCCTGTTTCTTCACAGGATTCCTTCCTTGTGGTCACAGAGATCACTTTGGATGCAGAGGTGAGTGCCACACATGAAGAAATTGAGTGGATTGGTGATAGCGGCGCTTCGGCACATATGACCAAACATTCCCACATTATGGAGGATTACAAGCCACTTTCTTCTTCTGTACGCATTGGAGATGACTCCTCCTTACCTGTCCATGGAGTTGGTAACATTTCTTTTGGTTCCTCTGCTACTTTACATGATGTTTTACATGTGCCACGTATTTCGAAGAATTTGTTTTCAGTGAACATGGCTGCTCGGAAGGGACTTGGCATTTATTTCGATGATGAGGTGATTGAGGTGATTGATCGGAGGACTCTTACGGTTGTGGCTAATGGTGTTCATGATGAAGGCCTCTACAAGATCACCAACTTCTCTTCTCAAATTTCTTCCTTGGAATCTCATCTTCATCAGCTTTTCTCTCCCTCCCATGCCTTAGTTTCTATTGTAGATACTTCTTTGTGGCATTCACGTTTTGGTCATGTGCCTATTGCCGCTCTGCAAAAGCTTCATTCCAAGCAACTTGTTAGTGGACTTCCAGAGTTGAGAGCTCTCCCACACATTTGTTCCTCTTGCATGATGGGGAAACATCACAGGGAGTCCTTTCCAAAAGAGGCTACACATAGAGCTACTCGGAGACTTGAGTTGATCCATGCAGACTTGGCTGGCCCTATGGAGGTTGAGTCCCTTGGCGGGGCCCGTTATTATATGCTCTTGTTGGATGACTTCACACGGAAGGTATGGATGTGTTTCTTGGTACGCAAATTTGATGCATTTGCCAATTTCAGGTCTTGGCTTCCAATGGTTGAGAACCAATCTCAAAGCAAAGTTTCATTCTTACGAACTGACAATGGTGGTGAGTTTGAACCTTTTGATGAGTTTCTTACTTCTAAAGGCATCCAGCGACAGACGACTGTTTTTTTTTTCTTAGCTGAAGCTCTCACCCCCCCCTCCCCCTCTCGCGGCAGACGACTGTTCTTATACTCCTCAGCAAAATGGAGTAGTGGAGCGGAAGAACCGAACAGTGAAGGAGATGGCTTGATCCCTCTTGCATCATGCGAGTCTTCCTCCCTCTTTCTAGGGTGAAGCTGTGGCTACCTCAGTTTATCTCATCAATCGCTCTCTCATAAAGGCGGTCGATGGGAAGACACCAGAGGAGGCGTTTTCTAGACATAAGGCCTCCGTCTCACACTTATGAGTTTTCGGTTGTGTTGCGTTTGTACATGTGCCAGGTCAAAAGAGGACTACACTTTCCCCGAAGTCGAAAGGATACCGCTTTTGGGATCCTGCGTTGGAGGACATCATCATATCTCGTGATGCTCGCTTTGATGAGACCCTCTTTGGATTTGATTCCTCTTCACCCATGCAGTTTTTTGAGGATATTGATCCATTTCCGCTCGATATCGGTGAATTTTCTTTGCTCCCATCAGGCCCTTCATCACCCCCTGTGCCTCCGGTGACTTCGGCAGTGACTCAGCCCAATGTTGCTACTGTTTCAGCCCCTGTTTCTGCTGTTTTCAGCCCCATACAGAATGCTGGACCATCTTTCGGAACTTCTCAGCCAGTCTGGACAGCCTCTACATCATCTCCCACACGCTCGGACGTCCCTTCTTCATTCCCGGCTGCCCCGGGTGCATCCATTACAGCTGCGGATACTTCCTCTTCCACATTTGTGAGGAGGGCTGGTCCACCCCGTTGGGTCCAGCAATTACTTCAAGATTCTGGCCTTTCTGACAGTCAGTTGCATTATTAGACATTATTCTTGTATTTTTTGCATAGTCTATTTTTGTCTATTTTTTAGACACTATTCTAGTATTTTTTGCATAGTCGGCCAGCCCACTGTTTTTATACTGGCCGACCAGCTCTTGTCCAACCTATAAATAGGTGGCTTGGGTTAGCATCATTAGCACTTCATTATTCAGCATATGATTAATGACTAACCTTGGCCACCCTTTTATAGGCTCTTGGCCGGTCATCAGGCATCCACACTTGGATGCCCGCCCGTTCATACTTGGGTGCCCGCCCATTAGTCTATCCCTAACTCAGCTCGCCAATCAGCCTGCCGAGCTGCTGCTCCAAGCTTCCCCAACCTCGAAGCTAGTCTTGTGTGCGTTTAGCACACGGTAGATACACACTGTGCACATGACATACTCCCCTTCCTCTAAGAGCTCACTCTTGAGCTCACTAAAAAGCCAGGGTAATCTCTTTGAAGAGTAGTCAATGTCTCCCATGTAGCGTCCTCCTCAACACGATCCTTCCACTTGATCTTGTATTCCGTGATAAGCGTATTACGCAATCTTCTTTCACGAAATCCAAGAATCTTTTCAGGTTCGTGTGGAACAAATGTCATGTCCTCGACATCTATGATTTCTTGAGGAGTAACTAACTGGCCTGTTCCACCCAGTACTTAAGTCTACTGACATGAAATACAAGATGAACTTTCACATGAGAAGGCAAATCCAATTCATATGCGGCTGAACCAATCCGTCGTGTAATACGAAATGGTCCACAGTATCTAGGGGATAATTTCGGAGATCGACCTGTCCGTAAAGTCTCGGAATCTTTCGGAACTCGCAAAATACACCATCGTTCCTTCATAGAACTCTCTGGGTGAACGATGTCTATTAGAATAAAATCTATCTCGGTCTTGAGCACTTCTAATAGATTCCTTCGTAACTTGTAACATTTCTTGCATATCTTACAAAAAATTACGTGCTGCATCATGCTGAAGTCCTGAGAATCCCACTATAACAGGTGATCTAGGTTGAAAACCATAAATAAGAGGACTAAAACCTGTACTCGTATGCTTAGTACTGTTATATGCAAATTCTAACATAGGAAGATAATCCTCCCATGAACTTTGCCTTTTGGATACATATGCTCGAAGCATATCCTCCAAAATCTGATTCACTATTTCAGTCTGGCCATCAGATTGAGAATGATCTGAGGAACTCAAATTCAAAGTTGTTTCCAACTTCTCCAAAACAAGTTTCCAAAAATCACTCGTAAACTTAGAGTCCCTATCACTGACTATGTCCTGTGGTAATGCATATAGTCAAAACAATTTCTCGATAAACTGCCTTGCTAATTGCGTAGCTGTAATGGTCTTCCGGGTCGGTAAACATCTAGCCATTTTTGTCAGGCGATCTATCACAACCCAAATAAAATCGTGGCCTTGATGTGTTCTTGGCAATCCGGTAATAAAATCCATGGAAATACTTTCCCATTTATTACCTAGGATTTGCAAAGGATGCAACAATCCAACCTGTCTAAAGCGTTCAACTTTATTTGCTTGACAAACTTGATACTTGATAACATAATCTTCTACATACCCTTTCATCTTTGGCCAATAAAAAGTGTGTTTCACTAAGGATAATGTCCTGTGTACCCCACGGTGTCTAGCAGAAGGGGCGTCGTGACACTTCTTCAGAATCTTGGACCTAATGTCCGGGATCTATGGTACACAAATTTTGTCATTACGGAATAGTAAACCATTCCAAATCATCCCACTGACCTCCTGCAGCCTGAATGTTAGGCTGCTCAGTCATCGAGTCTTGGTCAATCAATGAGCTCCCGTCCTGGATCTTCTGTCAAAATGGACCAAAATAACTATCAGTCTTACAAAGTCCTCTCAATGACTGAAATAAGTTAGTAGAAATCTCAGTGAACGACAAAGTATTCACCTCTCTAATTCAACTAAGCGCATATGCGACACTATTCATGGACCCTTTTCTATAACGAATCTCAAAATCAAAATCTTGCATTAATTCAGTCCATCGAGCTTTCCTTCCTCTCAAATCATCCCCATCACACACATACTTGATTGACTAATGATCAGTCAATACCACAAACTTGGAGCCATATAAATATTATCTCCAAACCTTGAGAGCGTGAATCACAGCATAAAGCTCCTTCTCAAGGGTTGGCCAACGAGATTGAGTGTCGTCTAGCTTTTTTATTTCAAAAGCAACAGGTCTACCATCTTGAAATAGAGCAGCCCCGATGGCATATTCACTGGCATCAGTTTCAAGAACATAAGGCCGCCCGGTAATGCTAAGATGGGTGCTTCCTTGACTTTATCTTTCAAAAGTCTGAAGGCCATATCCAGATCGTTATTCCAAGTGATAGGCTGATTTGACTTACGTCCACGACCTTTCAACAAGTCGGTCATTGGTAGTGTGAGCTAAGAGTACTCCCGCACAGATTTTCGAAGAAAAACAACAAAACCGAGAAAAGAACAAAGTTGTTTCACTGTTCGTGGTATAGGCCAGACCAGAACCTTCTGAACTCGGTCATAGTCAATGCTCAATCCATCTCTAGTGATCTTGTGTCCTAAGTAAATGATGTCTATTATGAAAAACTCACATTTACTCAATTGAGCATATAGTCGATTCTGTCTTAAAATAGTTAAGACAATCGTGAGGTGTCTAACGTGATCCTCAAGAGTACGACTATATATCAAAATATCATCCAAGAATACAACCATAAATTTTTCCAAATGTTCACGAAAAAGATCGTTCATCATTTGCTGGAAAGTGGTTGGAGCATTGGTTAACCCAAAAGGTAATACGAGAAACTCGTAATGGCCATACCTAGTCCGAAAGGTGGTTCTTTCGACATGCCTTTCATGAATACGTATCTGGTGATAGCCACGAGTACATAAATCTATTTTCGTGAAATATTTCGCTCCGGCTAACCGGTCAATCAGGTCATCTGATCTAGGGAGAGGATAACGGTTCTTAATTGTTAGCTTGTTCAATCTCTTGTAATCTATACACATTCTCCAGGTGTTGTCCTTCTTTCTCCTAAGCAACACAGGTGCACCCCAAGGTGATTTACTTGGACGGATCTATCCCATCCTCAAATAATCTTCGAGTTGTTTGGCCAACTCATCTTCCTCAGCTTGGCTCATCCTGTAAGGTGAAATACTAATAGGGTGAGCAACAGGGATCAAGTCAATACGATGATCTACTGCCCTTTCAGGTGGTAAGTCCGATGGTAGTTTCTTAGGAAATACATTTTGAAACGAATCAAGTATCTTCTGTAATTCTTTGCTTTCAAATACACTTAATTCATTGACATCCATAAAAGGTATGAGAAATGAAGAAAGTGGAATCAATACACAATGGAAAGCAGTATACAAAGAAGAATCCATTATATTACCAAAATCAACTAGATTTACAAGAGGTCCCTGAGAGAGATGTATACAATCACCTAAGATACTATACTGGGTGTTCCTATGTTCAAAAGAAAAAATATGACTAGACCAATCTATCTAGACTTAAAAGAGTCTTAAACCACTCAATCCCTAATAACAAGTCTACATGTTCTAGGTGCATAATATAGCATTCGAGAGTATCTTTGTAGTCCTGAATTCGGATCGATAGCGTCTCCATCTTTCGATCCCATACTTGCCGACCCGCAGGTAGGCGTACCTCATAGGTATGATCGCTGGGTGTTGTGTCAAGACCCAGTTTCTGCACAAGTTTGTAATTAATAGAATTGTGTGAGCTACCAGGGTCTAGAAGAATGTGGATTCTATGGCCATTCACTTCTCCATAAACTCGGAGAAGATCATGCAAGCCAAAAACTTTAGAGTTGAACAGACAATCAGAACATGTACGAGGACGAGAAAGTACAGTAATTGACGTACCTGTCAAAGACAACTGGTTAGCTACCTTTGGCTTGGGTCCTACGTTGGTCTTTGCACCCTTTTGCTTCAGGCACTCATTACGCATATGTCCTTTTTCTTCGCAGATGAAGCAACGTCCCTCCTCCTTGAGCTTCAAAGCCTTAAGGAGACGTTTTTTATTTGCTGGGCTCGAAGTCGAATTCTTCGAAGGTTGGTCTGTTTGATACTTGTTCCCCCTGCTTGATAACGGGTTTAGACTTGGCAGAGACCATTGTATCATCATAGATACGAGCGGAATGAATGGCTTCGTCTAAAGTTTTGCATTTGTTGTTTTTAACCTGTAAACGGTATGAGTCGGGTAAACCGGCTACGAAGAAACCCAAAAGAGTTGTGGAATCCATCTTCGTAGCTTTCATCTGCAAGTTCCTAAATTTCTAGAGATAGACCTCATAAGTGAGGTTCTGCGAGGTCATGGTCAAAGTAGTAAACCGAGCAACAACATCATAGTCATCCTCTTTCTTGAGGAATTCTTTCTTGAAGATGTCTTCGAACTGTGTCCAAGTCGTTGGTTTAGGGTTAAGTTCTTTCCACCAAAGCAAAGCTTTGCTTGAGAGGAAACCTGCTGCTAATTGGATCTTTTTTCCATCGTCATATGAATAAAACTGAAAATGGACTTGCCACTTATGTAGCCAAGTGTCCACTATCTCCTTGGTACGCTGCTTTTGCTCGCCCCCCAAACTGTTCCGGAGTAATATTGGGGCCTGCCAAGGTATCCATACCCGAAAGAGTAGATAAGATAGTAATCAACAAAGAGATGGAGTTCTGTAAAGCGTGCATCTGCGCAGTGATTTGTGCTTGACGTTCCGAGGAAGAAGCTTCGAGAGCAACTTTAAACTCTTGGAAATCTCATTTTGAAACATAATCGTCGAAAAGATAGGCATCGGTGGCTTCCGTAGGTGGAAGGTCTTCACGTTCGAGAATGGGCTCCAACTTGGATTCTTGGGTCGACATCTTGAAGAGGGCAAGGTGAGAAAAAATATTTACCTTGCACAAGGAGAGTGCTAGAGAGCTTGAGAGCTTGAGAGATGTGTGTCAAGAAGTCCGCTTAAGGGGAATATATAGGCTTCCCCAAAAGCTAACTTAGCTTTTGCTTTTGTGTTTTTTTTAAATTTAATATATATATATATATATATATATATATATATATATATATTGTTTTCTTAAAAAAAAAACACTTATAAAGCAAAGTATGGGTTTTTTAAACCCTTTCTAAGGTTCAGTAAAAAAAACGAAAGCAAGGTAGCGTAGGGTTTTTTTTTTTAAACGAAATCTTAAAAAAAAAACTACGCCTGCTTTTCGCGTTTTCTGCTGCGCCCGCTTGTCTCCCACACGTACGCCTGTATGACAGCGATGATCTACCGCCCGTGCATGCGTACCTGCCTGCCCACACATACGCTTCTCCGCTTGCGCATACGCTCGGAGTTCTGCGCCTGCACACGTACCTGGCCGGCTTGAGCGTACAGATGACTGGCTGTCGCCTATACTTGCGCACCTGCGCCTGTGTACACCCAGCGCGCCTGCGTTGGCCTGCACGTACAACCCGTATGTAAGTCTCGCCTGCCCACGTTCACCATCCTGTCCGCCTGCCTACGTGTACTATCTTGCCTGCGTGCACCGAGTGAAGTGCTGCCTGCGTACACCTGCAGTCACAAGCAGATGGTATCTTCACTCAGGTGGGTTGCGCAACCACTCAGGTGCCAACCAGTGAACAGCCGGTGATACTTTCCTCTCTCTCTCTCTCTCATACATACCAGCCGACAGGCTTTTTTCTTGTTTTCTCTCTCTTCAAACTGTTCATACAGTTAAAAACACATCTAGCCTCCTTCTTTGCAAGGCAAACAACCCATACAAGACCACACCTTAATCACGAGTTCCCACGATGCAAAAGCAACATGCTAAATCTGAAAAACAGCAATATGCACGGAAAAACAGCGATCTTCTCGAACTCATACCTTTTCTTAGACCTTATCTTCTCTACCTACCGACTTGCTCGTTCACGAGGCTTGCTCTGACACCGCTATCAAATCCCCATAGGATCTCCTCGTAGAACGCTCCTGGTACAAGACTCGAAACCTGCAAACAAACCATACAAACATGAAGGGGATGCAGGCCTGACTCACCTCCCAACCTTGAGAGCCGTGGGCAAGCCCACAAGTGTTGGCTGTCCCCATCGAGCCGTGAGCTGAGCTAACTAGATGGACGTAGCGACCAATCTCTACCTCGTGACGTCCCATACCGCCACGAAGCTACCCTCGCGGGCCTCGAGACTGTTGCTGGCCTTGGCTGCATAAAGCAGGTGCAGGTCTGCACTAGTTCCAGGCTCGTGACCATAGAGCTCTCACAAAGACACGTGAGAGCTCTATGGTCTGCACTAGTTCCAGGCTCCTGACCTTGACAGCTGTGGGCAAGCCCACAAGTCTTGGCTGTCCCCATCGAGCCACGAGCTGAGCTAACTAGATGGACGTAGCAACCAATCTCTACCTCGTGACATCCCATACCGCCACGAAGCTACCCTCGCGGGCCTCGAGACTGTTGCCGGCCTTGGCTGCATAAAGCAGGTGCAGGTCTATACTAGTTCCAGGCTCCTGACCATAGAGCTCTCACAAAGACACGTGAGACTCTATATGACTAATGACTAACCTTGGCCACCCTTTTATAGGCTCTTGGCCGGTCATCTAGCGTCCACACTTGGGTGCCCGCCCGTTTATACTCGGGTGCCCGCCCGTTAGTCTATCCCTAACTCAGCTTGCCAATCAGCCTGCCTAGCTCCAAGCTTCCCCAACCTCAAAGCTAGTCTTGTGTGCGTGTAACACACGGTAGATACACACTGTGCACATGACAGCTACTTTGTTATATTATCATTCACATGGCCATTTTGTTTCTTTAGCTTTATTATTTACCTTTTCCCATAATTCAGTTACTTCATGCATGCATTGTAACACTTGGTCTAATAGATCCTTTGGTCTTTGTACATGCTAATATTTTTCTTCATGATTGGCATACATTGGCCAAGATATAAGGATTAGTCCTTCAGAGGCAGGGGGTATTGGCATATATTACATGGTTGTAGTGCCACATGTGAACACAGCATAACTAGGGGCACTTTTTCCCTTTAGGGTTTTTCCCCCTAGCACATGTGGTGTGAAAGGACACTGTTTCATTGTTGTTGTTGTTATTCATATTAGATGTGGGTTGACTTCTCAACTCCACACACATTCGCAATCCACACATTTGCATCTCTCACCATCTCTGTGATCTTGGTGTGCTGTGCATTTCTGTGTAGCCCTCTTGGGCTAACAGTGGTATTAGAGACCTTCCCTGCCCTTCCCTGAACCCTAAGCTGCTGTCACATCTTCTTCGCCAGCAGCAACCTGCTGTCACGTCTTGTCCGCCAGCAGCTGATTGTTCAAGTTCTGGTTCGACAGCCGGCACTGGTCACCCGACAGACAAGGCAGGTGACGGCCCAGCACAACGTGTTTCCATCGGTTCCGCTCATCTGCGTGGCCCGGATGCCTCAGTCTGTTGCCCATTTCGGCCGGCCAACCCGACGGCTCTAGTGTAGGGAGGTCCGCTGCCGCCCAGCCCACAGGCGCAGCTCCATGCACAGTGGGTGGAGCTCCACCCACTTTGTGCCTTACGTGGCACAGGACTGGATTTTGAAGTTTTTGGGAGACCTTCTGTCCAGCGACGTTGCCGTCCATCTTCAGTCATCCGTCGCCATCGCCATTTCGAGGCCCCCGCCGTTCTGTCTACTTCACCGTCACTGTCGTTGTTCCATGCGCCATCCGTCGCCTGCGCTCTGACTGCCCCATCCCGTCCCTTCTCTTCTTAGGTCGCCTTCCCATGTGGCGTTGCACTCTCTAGGCTTCAAGCGTGTGGTCGGCATCCATCAACTAGGCTGCTCCAAGCATAGTCTTCACCATCTGTTAGCTGCTACAGTGCTCGAACCACCGAGATCAACACCTTCAGAATGCTGCTTCTCTGTTGTGACAGTCGGTCATCTGTCCCCTCCAGCGTCTCTTAGGTACTCCTTTGTATTTTTGTTTTTGGCAAAATTCCAAGTGCAAGGTTCAGTAAAAATTGGGACTTTTCTGAAATTTGTGCTTAGTTGCACAATGCAACTACAGGGTACACATAATTTTGGGCCTTTTGTAATTTATGTGCAATTGGCACAAAATTGAGCTCAGCAGTGCATTAAAATTTGGGGCTTTTTGCATTTCTGTGCAATTGGCATACAGCTCATTGGTGCACCAAAATTTGGGGCTTTTCATTCTTGTTTGTGTAGTGAATGTGCAGGGATTTGGATTGCACGTATCGTCAGGACACTCCAAACACTTATTGCAGCATTGTATTTGAGGCAAAAAGTTTGCTTAGGAACTTGTGATTGCCATGTAATACAACTGATATATTCGGGATTTTATCCCAAGAGGACAAACTCAACTACTTCTCTCTCACAGGAGTAGAAGAGATGGGATAATCGTGATACCCAAGCGATGGCTTTGAGTGCTTTGTCAGCAAAGCAATCAATTATACCACATATCAGGTCTTGCAGGACCTCTCACAATAGATTTCCATTTGACTTCCACTTCTTTGGTTTTAATTGAAAATGAAGAACTAACTACGGCCTCAATATTTTATTGAGCTTAGAGTGTATTGTGAAGATTGGACATTAACCATGGAAAACTACCTTCCATCTCCCAATGTGCAAAGAAAACTGGTTTTGAACCTCGAAAAGACTCTGTGCATAAACACCTCTTGTAAAAATACACTTCACACCATGATTTTTTTAGTTGCTTTAAGATTTTAAATAAAACCTTATCTTATTCTATTTGTGGGTGACATGTGGTTGTGAGGAGGTGGTCGTTTTACAAACTACAGACAGAGGTTGTACTAAGCTGTGTTGCAGGCAATAGAATGTCTTACAGGCGACATGTGTGGCTATTACAAGCAGAAGACTGGCGAGGTTATTGTCGAATTGATAAATTGTGAGATGCTTTAATCTCCGCGGACTTTTTAGTAGATTGTGCGACGGAAAGCTTTGTAGCATCACCTTGTGTGTACTAAAACAATAACTTTAGATTAGATCTCGGACCTTGGTCAATTGCTCAAGTATAAAAGAGGGCTCATGGACTACTATTGTACCTTATTAATATTTTTTGACCTCTTGTAATATTGGTCATCTTGATTCTTGGAGACTCATGGCTTTCATACCTTGGCTTGTGGAAGGTTATTTCCATCATCTTAGTGGTGGGAGGTTAACTCACTCATGTATCATGGCCATTGTATGACATTATCTCCTTAATCCTTCTATTTTGGTAGTAAACTTTAATATGTTTTGGTGGTGAATTAGGCGAAGGCAAGCTTGAGGCTCGAGTCTCAAGCCATGCCCAAGGCCTAAGGCCAAGTTTAGCTCAATGATATGCCCATTTGCTGATTGGACTCTTCTCTCTCTCTCATGTATTTTGAAAGCTGAGCTGCTCTCTTTGTAAGCTGCTCTTTCTGTGAGCAGTGAATATGCACACAGATCTAATCTTGAATGCTCTTGCTTTTCTCCTACTACGCTACTTTTCTAGGGTCATCATGACTCAAGTAAGAGGGAGAAGAAGAACAAGGAAAGAAAACGTGAGAGGGAGAAGAGGAAGGTGGAAAAAAGATTTCTAGTACTTACATCTTTAATCCTTAGGGTTCTAACTCCCCTTTTTATACCCTTATAACCCTGGCCCAATTTGTCTATTCACATTAGCCTTGTACACCTACACCTCTTGATCTTCCCTCAACCTCTTTACACTCTTTGTCCATCCATTGGTCATTGTCCTAAGTTTTCTCATAAACACAGTTCACATGCAACCATGGGTTATTATTTCTATCCTTCTTATACCATCACCATGGTAAAAGCTCTTATCTCCATCGACATCACTTTAATATCATCTTTGATCCCAATGGTAGAAGATCTGCTCATGGATTATCATTTTTGCTACACAATCTCAACTTAGATTTCATATCTTTTGCGGAGTTCACACGTACCTTTGGCACTTGGAGGCTTAGACCTCTAGATCCTTTTTCGCCAACTTCGTGCTATGATGAGGCGGCATACTCATGCCATGGTTGGATGCCCAAGCTTAAGGGTTTGATACCTAACCCACTTGGGACATTTGTTCGATAAGGTAAATGTATGTGCAAGATGGTCCAAGTGGTTCGTACACAATGATTTCATTGATTCATTGCTAGCCACTTTGACATGGAAGGTTCAACAATGCTCGCATGGGATGATGTTTCTTTTAGTGACTTGCATGAGTTTCCTACATTCTTAAGTCACTATGATTGTGCTCCAGTGGATGTATGCCATATACGTTTAGATGATGATGATGATTTTGCAAAAAAGTGTTAAAACTACTAGGATCAAGTAAGGGACCTTATATCTTTAATACAAATGCATCATTGACGTTTTGTTGCTATTTAATGTCTCCGTGTATTCATATTTTGCCATAATCATGGACGTGAATGAGGATGTTGGGTGGTCGGGTGGATGCGATCATGTAGATTCCTTACACTCTTTTGCAAGTCCAAAAATTTCTAATTGTATTTTTGACAGATGAAAACTGCTCCTGAAAACTGCTCCAGGTGGTTTAACAAATGTGCAATAACATCTTAATCAAGCATGTGGTATGGATGGATCTTACAAGTGAGATGTGTTTGATAGTGTCTAGGTTGGTTTGAACATGTTCTCCATGCTACATGTAGAAGACTTGCATGGACAATAGATGGTTGTCCATAAGATTGGTAGTGTTGTGGGATGTTGATGTTTGATAATTAACATATGTTGGGCATGGTTGAAACAAACCCGTGCTTTTAACACGCATCCCAAAAAAAGGGAGAGAATCTTCTCTACCTATTACTCATGGGGACACCCCCCACCCACCACATACGCACGCACACGTACACAGATGTAATATGTTGACTTTGTTGTAGTTTTATCACTTAAGACTTATGTTTGGGTTGCATGTGCCTATTTGCTTTGGGTTATATGTGTCTTGATTTGGTAATGTAATCTGAAGAGGTATCTTGATCTTTTGGTATACATAGTGAGACAATTATTGCAATGTAACTTGGATACATGGGTATGCCAATATTCCTAGAAGCTAGCCTCTCATGAGTTTGGAGATAGCTTATTGTCATGTTGCTACACATGGTATCATAGAGGCATTTGGACCGTACTCAAGTCTATTACTCATCTCATTCTACCTTACAGAGATGAGCTTGACCAAACAAGGGCAATTCCATGGTTGTACACTACTCCATTCTTAGCATACAATAGGAGTAGCATGTGATAATAAGCTTATAAGTTCCTACATAGGGATACAATGTATTTACTGAATAATTTCCTCAGTACAATGAAGGATATCTAAGAAAAGTACATGTGTGTGTGTGTGAGAGAGAGAGAGAAAGAAAGAAAGAAAGCTGTATTAACATCTTGTAGAGGCCGAACTCGACCTATGAGATAAATCAATGTACAACTGTCAATGTCTTCTGGAAGTCCAAAGAAAAAGGACAACATGAACATGTAATAAACTATGAAAGTACTGAGCTAGTGGGGAGGTGTGATGGATGGAGCACTACTACTAGAGGCTCAGCAACCTATATGCGCAGGGTATACAAGAATGCAATGCAGAGAGAGAGAGAGAGAGAGTTTCAACATTTAAGAGTGTATGTGAGTGAGGGAGAGAGAGAGAGAGAGGATGAATATACATGTGTGTATGTGTGTGTGTGTGTGTGTGTGTGTGTGTGTGAGAGAGAGAGAGAGAGAGAGAGAGAGAGTGTATAAGAGAAATGACAACAAATTTCTATGTGTGAGTATGTGTGGAAGGAGAGAGTGTATGTTTTGCATTAGTACATGTGTGAGGTGTCTGTGTGAATATATATATATATATATATATATATATATATATATATATATATATCATAACATTTTATAATAAAGATATATAAATCAATATGCATATAGTAAATATTTAATAATATTATATTACTACTATTATATTGTTAATCCAATTCTAGGATTAACAAGAGCTACCACCATTATCTTACATCAAGGAGTCATGGTAGATATACCAAAGAGTCATACATTCAAGATATAATACAATAGTATCCAAAGCTATAACTTTGACGCGTGCCCGTAATGGTGTGACGGAGTATTTATGGTGATTCTCGCTTCAAGAGCATGTGGTAGTAGCAAGTTAGGATGAAGTCTTAAGTGATGTACTTCATGGATATATTATGAGAGTAGTCATTATAGTAGCATTAAGCCTCTTATAAGCTTAAAGTGTCCGATCGATCACAGTTTAAGTGAGTGTGAACACTTATGGTCATGTATATAAGTGAATTTCTCTCATAATATAACATACTCTCCCATTGTGCAATTGAGTCTTGCTCTTGCTAATCTCTCCCTAATGCATGCTAGTAAGTGTGTGTGAGTGAAGGGAGGTGAGAGGAGAAACGAGGACCCGTAGTGTAACGCAACGGTGTGGGGAGACACGGTGGAATTGCTTCTCAAGGAGTTATAGAGCTTGGAGACCTCAAGGGTTACGAGCTCAGCCATTGGAAAGATCCTCACAACAGCTGCGGTTCACCAGGTAATCTATTTTTGGATGTATTTCAAGGAGGGTTAGGGTGAGCCATAACATTTTTGGCATCGCTATCAGGGAGCCATTCCTTGGCTTTTTTCATCATTTTGTCTTTAATCTACGCATAATCCATTGCCCATTATCTTTATTAATGGTTTCCCATGAAAAAGATGTGTATTTGATGGTGATTTGTGTGATATTTAGTGTAAAAAATCTCTCTTTTTTGTTTTTGAAAAGAATACTTTTTGCTTAATTTTTAGATTAATTTGTTGATTTTGTTATTGTTTTTATGGTTTTTCATAATCTTAGGACTTGCACATAGTTTGTATTAAGCTTAGTTTGCATCCATTGCATCAAAGAATACAATAGATCGTAATTTTTAGTGAATGTTAGCTCTCTTTAGTTTAAACATAGATATAAGATCATTAATTCTAATTTAATTGTGTGCTTTTGTTGAAATTGTTTGCATTAGAGTGTTAGCAAGTATTAGGAGTAGCCTAATCTTTTAAAAATTTTCTTAAAATCATCAAAAAATCCTTGAACTTGACTAATTTTTTTTAATGGATTGATTTTTGTCATTAAGAGTGATTAATCTTGTTCAAGAGATCAAAAAATTAAAAAATGTGTTAATTGGGATCTAAATTGATCATGAGTAGTCGAAATTGAGGTTTTGAAATATTTTGAGAATATCTAGATGCATCAAAACACCTAATCATATCAATTTTTTGATCAATTAGAGAAATTTGACTCTATTTGCTTAATTTTGTCTCAAAGAGGAGACTATAATTAAGAGTCTAATTAATCTCTTAATTTAAATTAATTTACACAATGGTTGATGCACAAAGATTAATTTTTTCTTGTTCTATCCAATGGTGTACTCAATTGTGTGAATTAATTATAGATTAGTGATTAATTAAGATCTTTGATTAGTATAAAAGAAAAAAAGATTAGTGGAAAGAATAATCTTAAATTAATTTTTAATCATTTTTTTACATAACTCATTAAGACTAATAAGCATTCAATGAGAAGATGCTCATGAGTTGTCAATTTGTCCATTTTGGAAGTCATTTATGAAGGGTGTAAGGTGTGTCATTAAATGATAGACTTTTTTTATTCCACTTACCTTTTTTGAAAAAATGCCCATATCTCTTTCATTTTAAATTCAAAAAATATTCTTTTCAAAAAAGAAAAATTCGTATTTCTCACTAGACTAAAAAAAATTCAAAATTTAATTTCCACGTGAAGTCCGGTGGTTTACGCGTGAAAATCGGTTCACGGCGTGAGACACTAGTTCATGTGAGCAAAAAAACAAAAACAAAAATAAAATTTAGTTTCCACGTAAAGTCCGGTTCATGCGTGAAAACCGATTCACGGCGTGAAACCCTAGTACACATGGACTAAAAAGATAATAATTTAAAATTTAATTTCTACGTGAAGTCCGGTTCACGCGTGAAAACCGGTTCATGGCGTGAAACACTAGTTCACGCGGGTTAAAAAAATAAAAAACGAAATTTAATTTCTGCGTGAAGTCCAGTTTACACGTGAAAACCGGTTCACGGCGTGAAACACTAGTTCACGCAGGCAAAAAAAAATCAAAATCAAAATTTAATTTCCATTTCAAGTTCGGTTCACGCGTGAAAATCGGTTCACGACGTGAAACACTAGTTCACGCGGGTTTTAAAAAAATCAAAATTTAATTTTCACGTGAAGTTCGGTTCACGCGTGAAAACTGGTTCACGGCGTGAAACACTAGTTCACACGGACAAAAAACAAAACAAAACAAAATTTAATTTTCACGTGAAGTCTGGTTCACAGCGTGAAACACTTGTTCACGTCGGGCAAAAAATAAAATAAAATTTAATTTTCGCATGAAGTCCGGTTCACGCGGCGGACATGAAACACTAGTTCACGCGGGCCAAAAAAAAAACGAAATTTAATTTCCACATGAAGTCTAGTGCACGCGTGAAAATCGATTCACGACATGAAACACTAGTTCACGTGGACAAAAAAAAACTAAATTTAATTTTCACATGAAGTCTGGTTCACGCGTGAACCAATTCACGACGTGAAACACTAGTTCATGCGGACAAAAAATAAAAATAAAAATAAATCCAAATTTTATTTCCATGTGATGTCCGGTTTACGCATGAAAATCAGTTCACGACATGAAACACTAGTTCACACGAGCAAAATAAAAATAAAAAAACATAATTTAATTTCCATGTGAAGTCCGGTTCACAATGTGAAATACTACTAGCTCACGGGGACAAATAAAAAATTTAAAAAAATTAAAATTCAATTTCCACGTAAAGTGCGGTTCACGATGTGAAACACTAGTTCACATGGACAAAAAAAATAAAATTTAATTTTCGCGTGAAGTCCAGTTCACGTGTGAAAACCGGTTCACGGCGTGGAACACTAGTTCACGTGGCGTGGAACACTAGTTCACGTCTCTTGAAAACACCCCTATTTGGGAGGCCCGTATCTCCTAAACCGTATATTCAATAAAGACGCTTTAGGGCTCATCGAAAAGCTGACATCGAGCTCTTCGACTTTGGACTTATCGTCCAAAGTCAAAATCGATCATTTTGGCCTCCAACCAGCAGTCTCAAAATTCAACTTGAAAATCGAGGCAAAAAACAACCCAAAACCATGAAAAAATCGCAAAAAACAACACGAAAACGACGAGTTATATTTGGGCTACTTTTGGAGAGTCTAGACAACAAAATCACAAACGACTGAGGGAAACAAAGTTGTAGTACTCCAAAAATACTACAACTACCTCATGCAGAGTTTTTCAAAATTCCTTTTGGAACACTCTCAAAAACGTGTGAAACAAGGAAAAAAATCTCGATTTTTTTTCGTCTTGAGACAGTGATGGAAAATAGATTTTAGGACCTCCTCTTCCATCTGGAAAGTTCCTAGCATATGCTTTTTCCAGAAAAATATCTAAGAGGTTCACGTGCGTATAGCACCTAAGCTAATTACAGCAAACGGACACCCGTTTGATCTAACGAAGAGTACACCAAGCCTCTTGAGGCTGTAACGGGCTCAAGGAAAGTATAAAAAGCCAAAAAAAAACTGTGATTGCTCACTAAAGAGCATTTAAGTACTCTGACATGACCACAATAGAGGGATTGCCAGGGATCACACAAGGACTCAATCCAATGGTTGACATCTTCGAGCCATTGAGATCCATGTCACCAATTCACCTACCCATGCCATTGGCCATGCATATAGCAAGCGTGTCATCAGGTTTTACACTCCCTGTCACTTCGATTCAACCGAGATTTGGTCCCTTGCCTAACATTCCCACAAATCCTATAAGTACCAACCCTTTCCTGGATGCCCACACCTTGGACATACTGACTAGTCTAGGAAGGGGGGTGGCCTAAGGACTCACTAAGTCTCTTCCAACAACAAGAGCACTTACATATGGCCTCAATGATTCATACAGAAATATGGCTGTACAAATTTCTAAAATTATGGGTAAATATGACGGAGCAATTGACCCTGTTCAATTCAAATATTTGAACAGATATGTGAAGCCTTTGGAAATCCCAACTGTCCTGCTAAGGTACATGCGTTGAACTTATGCTTAGAGAAAAAAACTAGTCGATGGTTCATCGCATTAATGCCGACAATCAAGACTAACTTCAAAACCTTGAAATCAACCTTTATATATGGCTTTTCCAGACAAGGTGATCGATGGAGTGTAGTAACAGAACTCTATTTAATTGAGCGTCAACCCAATAAATCCACTAGAGACTTTATTCTTCGGATAAAACTCTTGGACTCATGTTGTGAGTCATGGGAAAAATTAAACGATGTTCAATTGAGGAGATGTTTCATGGACTTGAAGAATAACAGCTTACACAACTTGATCATTGTATCCAATCCGGAAACATTCGATCAATGTTGTAAAGAAGCAATATGTTTAGATGACAACATGCTAGAATATGATCATGCTACGAGATGTTCCTCATCTAAACCAAGTGAAGCAATGGTAAAAGAAAGATCGATCTCGGAATTGACATTCCTAGAATTTTATGCAGCCTTGTTTAAAACCTTACAGCAACATCTGTAAGAGAGGATGTAAATCTTCAAAACCAAACATCCTTAATGCCTATAAAAGTGACGAGCGAAATACCTTGTGTTGAATGCAATCACTACGACCATCCCAATCCTCATCGTGCATATACAAGACACTTGTCCTTTTATATTGCGTATATTGTAAAACCTTTGACCATGATACTGAGCAGTGTCCTAGACTCAAAACCTCCCGTGCCCAAACAGAAACAGTCCAAAGGGTAGACACTGCTTAGGGAGTAGTTAATCGGACACTTCAATGTTCCTATTGTCGTGGACCTCACAAGGTGGCAGATTGCACAGTTTGGAATACTTACATGCCCATAGTCACTAACACCTTGCGACCAATGTGTGAACGATGTGGCATCGATCACATGTTTCAAGATTGCCCAAGACGAGTTGCTTCAATGCAACTTGTCTCACAAAATACAACTCTTAACATCTTAAGTATACAAAATGGACAATTGGCCATGGTGCCCTTGAATGTGCTTACACGCTTATAGGCCAAGGCATGACAAACAATCAAAAAGAATGTAAAAGACAATACCTCAACATGGGTGGAAGAACATGCTTTAAAACATAACCCAAAAGAGAAACCAAAACCTTATAAACCCAAGAAAAACAAGGGACAAAATATTATCGAAACCAAGGTCGAGTTAAAAGACAGGAAAAAGGAGTCTGTAGAGGATATAAACCCAAAAGGGGACATAAACACAAAAGAGCCAAAAGCTATACATGATGCAAAAGCATCCACATCAAAGACCACCACACAAACCTCAACACCCATATGTATGACATAGGATACAAAAACCCAAAAGAAAATTCGATCTCGTCTCGCAAGGGTAACATAATGAAAAACTGACAAACCAAAGAAAGTCATAAAATAAAATAAGTTCTAGTACATCACTAAGTGAGGGTGAGATAAGTTCTTATTCTTCACGCAGTGCACTACATAGACCAATCAAGAAACTAGAACCCACCCAACCACCCCAAATGGATAATAATGATCACATGACATATGCGGAGCACAAAAAGCAAGCTCAAGAGAGCATGCTTAGCTTGGTTGAATGTCTTACACGGTCACTGGCTGTGATTGAACCTCATAATGCCAATCCTAAAAGAGAAACAAAGATATAAATCCTAGAGGAGTATCGCTTTCTCTTTTAAGAGGAAGACATACTCTCTACAGAAGAGTCATTTGAAACAGACTGTACGAACTATAAGCTTGAGAAAGCACGCGAGGAATTCGATAATTCCCTTACAAGATTAAAACAGTCTCTTAAAACCTCATTCGGAGGAATGCTCTTCTCTCATGATAAAGCCAGCATCATATCAACACTTGCACCTTTAATGGCTCAACCTGAGTTATACAAGGATATAACGAACTACATAAAACAGGACTGTCAAGATTCACAGGTATCCAAACAACCCTCATTAAGAATTGTCAGAGGACCAAGTGTGCCATTGTACAGGTTGGGCACTCTTGAAAAAGCTGACACCCAAATAGAGGATGAAAGTGAATGGGAATATGAAACATACACAGGATCTGAAGCTGAAACAATAACCAGAACACCCATGGTTCCTTTGAAAGATTCTATCATGGTATGGTTGCATTTCCCTACAGGCAATGACGTTCAGCGCAAACGCGCATTGATTAGCCCTCGAGCAAGTCATAATATCAAAACAATAGACACTTAGGTGTCATTGAGACAACCTAAACTCACCCCGACAACCAATAGTCTTGCAAAAGGAACCGACACATCATGACAGGATTACCTTTACACAAGACTTGAACATGCCATGTTTGGGGTACTTTGAACATACAATGTATATTAAAACTAACCCCCTCAGTTGCAAGTTTTTTGTGGTTGAGTATGTGTGGAAAGCAGATTTAATCTTGGGGCATAAATGGACTGTTGTTGCTGTCCAAGCACCACTGTGCTTTGCTAGCGACGATAGAGTCATCATGATGGTCAACGACAAAAAGTTGACAATACCATACTGCCACGAAGAGGATCCAACTTTAATGGGTATCTATGATGCTGAACGCAAAAGGATAAAAGCCTCTTCCACAAAAGCCCCTCTACACAATGACCTACCATCTGCATCAACAACCAACTCCGATAAAGGCTCTACTCCTTCAACCCCATCCTCACCTACGAAGCTCGATGCCAAAACCTCGCAATCAATAGTTATTCATGAAGAAGTTCCCAGAGCCCAACCATCTAACTCTAACAGGGAACTTAAAGGAAAGGCCCCGGCTCCTATGCATCTTCATCAACAAACCTCGACAAAGGAGACAACCACATGCTCAAAGGCCTCGTCATCGACGACAGCCACTCCACAAGAGACTCTAACCTCATCATCAACAATGCCAATGAACTTGTAGCTCAAGGCTACTATGAAGGTGCCAATCAAATTTGGATGCCTTGACAGTCAAAAACTCTTCCTCAAAACGAAGCACTCGAAAGCCAAGGAAGAAGAGTACTCCACAACACCGTCCACCATAAGAGCCTATGCGAGTTCCTCAAAGAACTCCACCAATGCAACAAGTGTGGATACCAAAAACATTGTTGCAAGCACAAGGATACTACCAAAGAAATACCAAAGCTTGGGTCCCCAAGGTCCTAAGCTTGCACAAAGAAGAAAGCCTCAACACCAAACACATCGGCAAACCAAATTACACTGTTCATCAAAGATGGGTGCCTGTGTATGTACTTCAATAACAAGGATACTATGATTGTAATTCCATCATATGATTGCCAAAATCGAACAATGTGAAGAAAACCTCACCACCGACTTCAACCCCAACAACTTCACCTATAGTTCGACAATAATGGAGGCCCAAACAACAACAAGCAAATCCCTCGACTACTCTCGTGCATTGAGCACCAACATAAGAGCTTGTCTGTTCAAGCAAACAATCATCAGTCTTTCCTACTGCCTGGACATCATTTTAGCAACAAATTCAAGATCAAATACGGAGACTTAAGAGCACATCAAGAACAAAATAACAATGCTCGTTTTACCCCTCTAGCAGTGAGAAATGAGCGCACAAGAAACTGTTGCTTGCAAGTCATGACCTAAAAGATCCCCAAAAAAAAAGGATCAAAATCTGTAAAATCAAGGAGTTCCATCTCACGGCTTAAGAACATGCACTTTCACATTTAAGCCTCATCATGGATTAAGCCATATCACACAATAGCCACTATATATTTGTTAAGCTTATTGCTTACTATTCTTTTGGCTAAATTAATGTAGCGGTTGCTCCATGAGTACATATCCATACTCATGCACTGGAGAACATTTGCATCAAAGCCTAACCATCGACAACTTCCAGGTACATCTCTAGATGGGGGGGCCATGGTGGAAAGAAGCCTAGTCAATGATGGTACAACCTATCACACCTGAAATTTTCTTTCAAATTATAAACCTCTCCAAACGATGCCACCATCTTCACAAATCAATGATCTTCAATCCTTAGTGAAGATATCTATATTAGTCTCGCAAATTAACGTAATTCTTTCAATCCTCACCAACAAGTGACTACTTCAACACAGAGCAGTTCAATAAGAGTCTAAATTCTTATACTTCATGAAAATCTGCTTCTAAGAGCACTTAATTATGCATAAAAACATAAAAAGCACATGGACAAAAGAAGACAGGATCATGTCTTAATCAACAACATTTGGCAAGAATCCTGCCACGTACAAAGGGACATCATCACAAACCAATTACTTTAAATGATGAATGTCACTTCAATGAATCAAATGAGGAACTGAGAATCATCATCTCATTCTGATGATTAAGTCTACGTTCCTCCGTATCCTTCTCTCTTCTCTCCCATTATTAACATCTCTTAGTGTTCCCACTAACAAAAATCACATGTAACCTTACTACCGATAATTGCTAACAATAAATTCAACCAAAAAGAAAAAAGAAAAAAAAAGACAAATATAAAAATACAATCATTCGCAAAAGCCCCCCACCCCATTAGAAATTCCGAATACACCACTAACCTCTTCATTCATTAACTAGCTTTTCTTATTCCTTCCGGAGAAACAAAGACCATTGAACATCATTCAACATCAAAGCCATCGACAAAGCTTGTTCATTCTCCCCACACAAAGATCTTCAACGCGATTACGCGGACACGATCGCCATTAGGAAGGGATAAATATTAATCCAATTCTAGGATTAACAAGAGCTACCGTCATTATCTTACATCAAAGAATCATGGTAGATACACCAAAGGGTCATACATTCAAGATATAAAACAATAGTGTCCAAAGCTACAACTTAGACGAACGCTCGTAATAGTATGACGGAGTATTTATGACGATTCCCGCTTCAAGAGCATATGGTAGCAAGTTAGAATGAAGTCTTAAGTGATGTACTTCATGGATATATTATGAGGGTAGTCATTGTAATAGCATTAAGTCTCTTATGAGCCTAAAGTGCCCGACCGACCACAGTTTAAATGAGTGAGAACACTTATGACCATGTATATAAGTGAATTTCTCTCATAATACAACATACTCTCCCATTGTGCAATTGAGTCTTGCTCTTACTAATCTCTCCCTAATAAATGTATGTGAGTGAAGTGAGGTGAGAGGAGAGACGAGGAACCGTAGTGCAACGCGATGGTGTGACAACGGTCGCAGCGAATTGCTTCTCAAAGAGTTGTAGAGCTTGGAGACCTCAAGAGTTAGGAGCTCGGCCATTGAAAAGATCCTCACGACAATTTCACTAGGTAATCTCTTTTTGGATGTGTTTCAAGGAAGGTTAGGGTGAACCATAACATATATATAAATACATCCATACACACGTGCGCGTACACAACCACGTACGCATGAAAGATGTGTATATATATGTGTGTTTGTGTGTGTGTGTGTGTGTGTGTGTGTGTGAGAGAGAGAGAGAGAGAGAGAGAGAGAGAGAGTATGTACATGTATGTGAGAGAGGGTTATGTCTATGCAAGTGACAGAGACAAAGAGAATGCATGTGGAAAAGACACATATATGCATCTACGTGAGAGTTGCACACATGCACATATATACACATGCATACACATACACAAGCATATACAAGCACACACCACATAAAAACACACGCATAAACACTTACACACGCGTGCACACATACACATGCATAGATGCATATACACGCACACTTGCGTAAACACATACACATGTATGCACATGCATACAAGCAAAATCTTCATGCCGCAACAATGCACGGGTCAACCTTCTTGTTTACATTATAAACAAGTTGTGAGAAACGCATCCTGAGGTCAAACTTTGAATGTCAAGGATTGCAAAAATGGAGGCCCAATGTCAATCCTGCATTTATTAGTTTAATTATTTCAATACACAGGCAAAGAATGTTCATTACTATTTTGGGCACCTATTATTTGGCGAAGTCACGGATACGGATCTTAACTTGGAGCTAGTTATCTAAAATACTTTGAGTACTACTAGATTTAAAGTTCTTCTAGAAAGAGACTAAAAAATGTTATACCCAAGACGCTTTCAAGGTCCAATTAACTACACTAGAATATGCTAAGAACCAAGAGGAATAACAAAAATTCGATCAATGCAATTTGCCAAGAGATCCTCACATTGCATACATGTCTACGAGTCTATTGCATGCTAAGCATCCTTGTAAGAGAACCCCTAAATTCAACAAGCTCTCTATCAACACCTTTTCTTCCCACTCGTCTCTCACCATCACCCTCTCACAAACTTAGGCCAAGCATGATGGCATCCTTGTGCTTTTGAAAGACATCATTTTTAGCCTTTGACCATAAAAACATAGCACCTTTCTTGGTCAACTCATTGGAGATGGAATTTATGCAAAATGATATATGAACCTCCTGTAATATAAATAAAAGCCTAGAAACGTGTATTAATTTGAGTTCCGATCAAATCCTTAAAAGGCTTACACTTTTGCAACATCCATTTGCACTTAGAAACATTGTGTCCACCATTGCGAATTCACTCTTTTTCCCATTGTTCAAGAACTTATTTTTCCTTGGCTCTTGAAAGACCACTTGCAAATGCTCTTTGTGCTGAAGCAAGCCTTGACTAGTCTCTCTTGTGCCCTAAACATTGCATGGGGGTGGCAGTTGTTGGGAGGCCTACAAGGATGGATAGGGATTGCAAGGAGCAAAGAAGGGGCAAGCAAGAACGTAGGAGTAGCACAGTGCAGAGGCCTGCGAGGATGTAGGGAAGGGGGGGGGGGGGGGGGGGGGGGGGGGGGCACCATGACAATTTAGGACAAAGGTAAATTGAGGATCAAAACTCTTGCCAGAGATTGTGAATAAAAATTCATTAACATATTTTAACAAAATTACCACAAATTTTGAGTCAAAACAACTATGCTTCAACTATCTAACCTAATCACCTGATTAATATAAGGTTACGGCTAAGTAAAGCTATGTTTTTGAAACCTTATGCAGCCCCCACCTCTCCCGTTGGTGCATGTCCAAGTTACTAGACTGAAGAACTATATTATGATGCTTCTGGAGTCAATACATGAGGATGATGTAAGAGTTATACTTCATAAGTAGAACTTCAAAAAAACTATCCACATGCAAGCATATGTATACGTTTGATTTAATGAAAATCTCAGCTTTCAACAAAAGCATCGAGTCAGTGGGACTCCTTACTACCTCCTGCCTGTTTGCAGCATGTATGACCATAATATGAGCTGTTTCCAGCCCATAAAATAGTAGCCATACATGAAAGGCTTGCACATTGTCTATCAGGTCCTCACAAGAAATGAAGTGATTTAGAGGTCAAAGTTTTAGGAAAGACGGAGCGCTTTGGCATGATGTTGGATATGGTCCTCTACAAAGGAGGCAATAAAGAAGTAGGAATGGTCATATCCTGGCTGCATGCGTAGGATCAATGGCATCCCAACAAGGTTGCAAGCATCTTGAAACTTTTCAGGCAGTAGCTGCTTGTCATGTAAAAACTTGTCAGCGTCACCCTGCCAAAAATGAGGAGAAACATATATGTGGTTCAATTAATCTGGTAATATAAGGAGCCATTCAGCTGATTAACTCTAGAAATTCAGCACCAAAGTTAACCAAAGTGACGTGTTTCTTTAAAGGTAGTGGATTTAAACGCACTCCTTCACATTCATGACTTTCAGGACTTTGTACAGTTCACTTACTAAATTCAGCCTACTTTATGTCCTTGATCAGTATAATCCACCATGTGAGATTACTCAAAAGTTAAAAAAATAACCTACAGTCTCTGCCAGAGCTGCACAGACTCCAACAGAGCTCCTGCATGTCTCTAGTAGATGTAATGACAATCCCAATGTAGTCTCCGGGTAGGAAAATAAGTGAAAGTTCTGAGCTCAATATGACAACCATTCCCAACCATATATTTGAAGAAGGGAGCAGTCTAAAGGGTCCCCTCGACATCTATCCATCCCAACTCATCCTGCTCCTAGTGGGCCACGGGTACAAAAAATTATTCCTACTACCTAGCCATGAAATGCAGCTGTCTGCCACTACTCTAAACAGCATAAGAACTGGACGATTCAATCTATGTGATCCTCATTTAAATCCAACAAACACCTGTCAGGCTGTGACCCTTTGTCTCCCAGAGGCCTTAGAAAGTCAGCCTTAGAAAGTCATTGATGCTCCAATAGAGAAGGCTTCACCTCTATCCTACTTGGACCCACTAGCCCTCAAGAGGCACCCATGCTCATCACGAATGGAGTCATTCCATGTGATGGGTTGTTTGCCACAATCATGTGAAAGTGATTGTCTCAGACCAGCACTGCCATGCTTTGATATTAAACCTGGAACTAGATAGTAGGGCTTGATATCTACCACCAAGAGCTGCCATGTCACCTGCAAACTTGTTAGCCATAATCTCTTCCTCAATCTTGCAGGGGCAAGTGTGTATCTCTCATGCTGGAGCCCCCCTTCATCTGTCGCCATCCCTCTCGCACATCCCCTGTGCACCTTCTGCCCCTCCTGCCTCCCTGTCTTTCCCCCCCGTCATCGCCTGACCTTCTGTCCCCCTCCAGCTGCCTTATCCTGAGCTCCCGCCCTGCCCACTTCCTTTGTGCCCCTGCTCTCTGCCCGTCGGCCCTCCTCTTCTCCCACCCGTCGCCGCCTCCTTGCGGCCTTCCTCTTGCCGTTCCCCCTGCCACATCTCCTTCGCCCCCCCGCCCTCTTTCTCCCGCCTCTTCTTCATCCGCTGCCCTTCTACCAGTCCCCCTTCCTCCCTGCTTTTGTGCCCTCGTCCTTCTGCCCCCCTCCCTTCCCCCGTAACCGGCACCATGTTCTCACGCGCTTCCCCACCCCCCAATCTTCAAGTTCCAATGCTATCATTGCATTTCTTTCTGTGAGTCTCAGCTTACTCTGGTCTTCACTCCAGCAGGACTGCATAGAAGCCGCTCTGTCATCCCCAACAAGAGCTGCCACCCCTTGCCTATTCAAACGCATGCTACTCTCCACTGACTTCCATGCTTACACTTGCCAACACCATGCCAAGAAATAGAAGACTGATTGACCATGCACGCAGATGTAGAACGTCCACTGGATTTGAGCGCAGACATCAAGTCCCCAGCATACCAGATTTCAGTCTACCGACACTTGGTGTAGATAGATAGTCCCCTGCCAACAAGGTGTCAGTCCACATGACCCTTGGCGTAGACATAAGTCCCCTACCTATCAAGCGTCAGCCCACATGACCCTTGATGTAGACATAAGTCCCATGCCAACCAGACATCATGTCCACTCGCACTTCCACTCCATGTTGGTACTGTGACCACACCCCTTGGGAGGAGTGGTGGGCTCAAGTGTGAAACATCAGATAAGAATCACTCACAAGCATAGATATCCCAATGGTCCATAAATATTTCTGCTACAAATAGTTTATAGGCATTTCGGCTACCAATAGTTTTACAGGCATTTCGGCCACCAACCGAAATCCATAGAAAAATCCTCAATCCATAGTTGTCATGTGCTCCATGAATCTAATATATCCCAATGAAGGGAGCCATAAATCCATATGACAATCATGTCTACCATAGATACCAAGCTTTTCAACCATTGAAAATGTTTCCTTGAAACAACTCAAGGCAAACACTCCACTCTTCTCCTTGTCACGAGTGACTACGTGCACTTGGAAGAAAAGAACCACAACGATTGGCAAGGGAGGCAGTCGTGTCACTAATCACCTTCCACCTAAAATGGTGATATAAGTGGTAATATGAGTTGGAAGATGTATAAACTTCATCTCTAAAAATATCTCAATTCAAATGACGTGTTCATTCATCTATAGGCAAAGCTCCTTTTCAGATTATCTATGGCAAACCATTGTTGTTGCCCGTGCTTAGAACCAAGAAAGAGATCTTCCATGCGGATGAGTTTGTTGAAGACTTGGATACAGCTTTTGCACAAGTTCAAAAGGCTATTGAGACATCTCAAGCCAAGCAAAAAAAAGCTACAGATAAGCATAGAAGGAACGTCTCATTTGAAGAAGGAAATTGGGTCTTCTTGAGATTCGAGAAAGCAAGACTTAGGAAGTCTAAAGTCAAAGAGCACAAGGACCCAAAGCTTGCTCCTAGGTATTATGGACCTTTTCAGATTACAAAAGAAGATCAACGATGTATGTTATCGGTTGAACCTTCCAAATCATTGGAGGATACATAATGCCTTCCATGTCAGTTTATTGAAACCATATACAAGACCACTGCCAGAGGAACCCATATTGGAGGATCCACCAGAGGTGGAAGAGCAAGAATAGATTTTGCAACCAACACAGATTGTGTTTCATTCTGTCAGAAAAAGAGGAAAGAAGGTTGTCAGAAAAAGAGAAAAGAAGGTTGTCAGAAAGTTTCTCTTGAAATTCAAGAATTATTCACCACTGGATGCAAAATGGATGCCAGAGGAGTACTTCAAGGACTATCCAGAGATACTTCAAGCTTATGAGGAAGCGGTTGGTCTAGATGTATTTGAAGTACAAACATAGACAAGACAGATTCAAGAGTGAGGGATTATAACTCTAGCTCTCTTCATTGTATATATATACTGGAATGTAATTGATCATTATTTTTCTTATGTAATGGTTAATTGGACATGCTCTAGTTTGGGTCAGTTGCATACCAGATGACCCAAGGAGAGAGATTTGTATTTAGGTATGGCAATGATGCCAGATAACCCATTGGGTGGCCTTTGTGCCAGATGCCTTGGATTTCACAATCAGCCGGTCATAGTGACCAGATGGCCCAAGATGACTGTGTTGAATTTGATGTCGGGCGGCCAGTGCAACCAAATGGCCCAGATGACTATTTGACAATCTAGCGGTACGAGAGACCAGATGGCTCAAATGATTGTATTGATAAACACTCAGGTAGTCATAGTGACCAGATGGCCCAGATGAGCGGTTATGATTTACTGAGCGGTTTCCTTGGAGAGCCATATAGCTCAAGAGCGGTTTCCGATGAAACCAGATGCTTGACCATGATAGGACAATCTATGAATAGGAGGATCTTTACATGTGCATTGCATACTCATGTATGTTTGAATTTCTTTGACTTTTGTGTGCTCTTTTTGATACCTAGACCATGCTTGGATTTATGGCATGTGATAGTCCACTGGGCTCCAGACTACCTGGCCAATACTTGGAATACCCAATAGACCCGAATGATGCATACATGTTTGTTGACTACATTGTGACTGATTTTTGCAGGAGGTAAGTATGGATTTCTTTTATCTAACACATCTAACAGACGTCATGAAGAAAAACCATCGAAGACAAGCCATTGGTCAAAGATAAGGTATTGAGATGTTGCCAGATGAGAAGATGACATCATAGATATGGGGCATGTCCAGATGCACAAGCTCACCAAATGGAGCTAGTACTTAGAATATATGGTTATGCTTGGCACACATTTACTCCACAATTGAGGACAACTGTGATATAAGAGGGAGGAAATGTAACTATTTGGCCTTCCTAGCACTTTATCACATGATGGAATCCTTGGTAGGACACTGGACTACTGGAAGAAGACATGGGGACAAGGACCATAAAGTTTGCACATGGAAAGCATAAGTTTTGGTCAAAAAGCAGAGAAAAGCAAAAAGTCAAATTGAGTTGACCGCTAGCCAGGAGCATCACTGGCAAGAGGGGATTGAGCAGGACTAAAAAGCAAAAGTTGCTTTTTCAAAAAGCAACTCTAGGGCCAAAAAGCAAGGCCCTAAAGCTGGAAAAGCAAAACACAAGGATTTCAGTGGGTTGCACCTTGCAGAGGGTGAGAGTGATTGGTTTTCAAGCACGGGAGTGGCACATAGACCCACCACCGGCCAAGGTGGCTAGGCAGAGATTCTGGCGGCTATGGATATGGGAGTGCCGACCTCTCACGCGCCTACAATGGGACCCGGGAGAGTGGACTCGGCATGACTCCGCTGATCAGGAGGACTCTGGATGCCCCCTTCTTTGCATATACAGCGCGGCTAGGCCACACGATCCAGATGCTAGAGATTGATGGCACCCCGCCAGCAGCAACACATTGGCAGTCACAAGGCCTCTCATAGCATTTCCTTTCAAATGTTTTAAAGAGGCTTTGAGACAGTTTTTAGCCTAGAAAGATCACCCTCTTTCTTTGGTTGATGGCACACAAGAGCTTGGCGGTCGGCACTTGGCTCGCAGTTGGAGGTTAGCCAACAACTTGCCTGTGGTGCGGCCACTCTCAGGAGTCTCAGCGACATTGTCTTTGGGATTTCCCGAAAGCTCATCAGATTTGGCAGCGGATTCTCCGCATCTTTACTATGGACAAGGCCTCAACCCGGATCATTACAAGGGGCACTGTTGCTTGGGCCACAGAGGCTGAGGTAGTCAAGGCTTATGAGGAGGATAGGGGAGGGCTAGCCCTTCAGGTCTCTCACCATCGTATTTCGGCAGAGCCTACAGACCATTGGTGACTACGCTCATGCCAGAGATGGGAGATTTGCAATAGCATTGCAGCCTGGCACATTTGGCGAGCTAGATGCAACAAGGCCATAGAGGGTACCCACACTCCGTCAGCATGGTGCTAAACGCTCTCAGATATGCTTTCCATACTGCTGGAACTGATAAGGGGTCCTTAAATCCATCAGGAGCATTTGGCTCAACATCATTCATACCCTCTGCAATTAGTGGGGGAAGTTACAAGGAGGTTCTGACCGCATGTGAAAGCGGCGGAAAGCTTTCTTGAGACTCTGGAGGCCTGGCCCTTTTCTCACAGATAGAGGTGGTGACCCCACTTGGCATTACAGACCACCTGTGTGGTTGTTCTCCCCCCTCCCCCTGTATGAGATAGCCTTCTCCTCACAGAGCGGCCAGCCAGAGGAGAAGTGTTTCTTCCCCTTATGATCATTTGATTCTCGCCCCGTACATGAGGCGAGTTTTGTATCTTCCCCTTCGTGGTTGTATCTAGCCCTATGGCTGTCTTTCATTAACTAATAGAAGGATCTTTTTCCTAGAAAAAAAAAGAAAGAAAAGAAAAGCAAAACACAAAAGCGCTTGGGAAAAGTCTAAAGCTGGGACTTGGGAAAAACTGGCCTTATTTGAATATTTGAATAGTATTTTACAGCAAAAAGTAAAACAAAAGCATGGCTAGCTTTTGGGCAAAAAGCAAGACCCCCCTCAAGAATAAAACAAGCATGAACCTCTCTTCATCATCATCATCATTGAAGCGTGGAATTCGCCAGCATCACCCTGCTGCCGCACTGCTAACGTCACCCTGTGCCTCATCGCCCACCAGTCGTACGCTGTATGGATCCGTACAGTTCGTTTGGATATGTACGGCGCTGCTGTCTACATCGACTAGTCATTGTCGTGCTGCTGTCTGCACCGACTTGTCGCTGCCGTACTACTATCTACGCCAACTGACTATTGTCGTACTGCTGTCTACGCCAACTAACTGCTGCCCTACTGCTCTCTGCGTGCGTCGACTGACTGCTGTTGTGCTTCTATTCTGGTCCATACACCTCTGCACGACCTAAAACAACTGTTGTACGGTCTTTTGGGTTGTTTCTACTCCGAATTGGGCATCTAATCTGCTCCAGAACATCATACATTTAATCATCTACACTTATCATTTGTGTACCTCGTTTACAAGCTTGGGATACGTTGGATTTGGTACTAGCGCGGTGAGGGATCTTGTGAGCCATCCCCATAGTGTGCTCGGCAACGGAATCTCGTGCCTCAACATCGACTACGACTTTGGTTGCTACATCGGAATATTTGTTTGCTTTTGTATTCATTGATGTAGTGATCTTGGCTTGCGAGCCCGTGGATTATTCCTGAATGAATTCCTAAAAGGGGGAGGGACCTGTTCCCTGCTCAATGTGTGTCCTGTGCAAAGTTATCTAAACCCTACTCTCTTCCTCTCTCTATCTTCTCTCTCTATTTTTCTATCTCTTGGAAACGTGGTGGAATCTATCATAGCATGCCCCGCTTGGTTGACAACACAGCTCATGTTTTGCATGCCAGCTTCAAAGAGGCCCTTCCAATGCTTGATTTTGAGATGCTCTCATACACAGGGCAGTACAATGTCAAACATAATGCATATCCAATCTTGACTCATTTTGCCTTCGTTTGATAGGTTTTTAGACAAATCAAAGTGGAACCCCGACAAAGAATTGCAAGCCCTCAAATTTCTCGTAGTGATCCCGAACAAGGCTTAATTTGGCAGATGGCCATATCCTCCGTCAGTAGTCATCAACAAGTAGTATGCAGCTGGTGTATGCAATTTAGACCCATTTTGACCAATGGAGACTGCCCAAAATGGTAAATCAGACATTTTTGAGGTTTCAACAAATTATGCTCATGCTCGAAACAGCCATGCATGTAGTTTTCCAACGCCTACTAGAAATAGGGGTCTAGGGACCACTGATTCTGACCTCCTCTTCCCCATAGACACTCTGTCATATAGACACCAGGCATACTAGAGTACCAGTTCAAAGATGCCAAAGTACCCTTTATTTATTTAATTTTTTTTCAGAAAGAGACTTCTATTAAGTATGAGAAAAACATACAACAATCACAGTTATAAGCCGGAAGAGAATAGAATCACCCCAATATGTAAGGTGATTTCAACCACTGAGGAGCATCATGATGCCATGTAAGACCTGTGGTACTAGAGGAAAAGAAGATGCCATGGTCCCATTCCCGCATAAATATCACACGCTTCGCCTGTGCAGAACGCAGAACGAGAGGGCCCCTGAATGCGAGCCCAAGTAGCCATAAGAGTGTGGATGATATCACCCCATATAGTACTAATGCACTGAGACCCAAAAATCTGGACACCCTCAATAGCCTCCGTGCATCTAGCTTCAACTAAAACTCCTCAGTTGTCTTGGACTACTCCGAAAAAATTGACAGCCAAGTAGAATGGGCTATGCTTATAATATGCAGGCCTTCCCAACACTGAAATACACTTGCAAAAGCAATTTGGAACATTTCTGAGCACTCATGGCTGATCAGTGGAGATCCAAGGTATTTTCAACACTCAATTTTTGCAGATAGTTAGATCTACACCATCAGGCATGTTGTTTTCCACGCCTGCTTCAAAGAGGACCCTCTCTTTGACCCTCCTTTGCCCAGTTTGAAGCATGATCATGCACACATGTTCATCATACACTCTAGTGCACACATATCAAACCTTGGCTCAATCCAACAATGTTTGATAACTTTTCCAGAGGCTCCACGTGTCTGCTCAACAAAGGTTATAAATGGGTGATAAATCGAGCAACAGATTTCTGTGTCTAACCAGTAAAATGCCTTCTGGTTATCAGTTTGCAACAATATTTTGAAGGGAGCTTTTTCTAGATGTCGTTCATCCCTCTTATCAGTTTTTGTAGAGAACGGGGCACCATAGGCTAACCAAATATTAATTCTGGTGGTTGAATTCTGGGTTCCGGAGCATTGGTGCACACATGGCTTTCTGGTTTTCCACACTTGCTTAAAAAGCGGGCTTAGGTGATCCAAATTAGGCATGCTCTCAGGTATAGATAATCCAACAGGTAGACATCACTCATGAGTCATACCAAACCTCAAGTCCATCAAAGTTTATCTAATTTATTTTCCGGTAGCTCAAAGTAACCCTCCCACTCACTTTTTCATGTATGCACTCCAGATGGACTGGTTATCTGAGACAGTTCTAGAAAAAGGCTTCCGATGATCCAAGCCTCCAACTAGCTGCAAATTACAGGCATATCAAGTCTTGACAAGTTTTGATGAGCAAGGATTCATCTAGTGGGCCAAGTGTTTAAGTACGGGCACCTGGACCGGATTCCAGAGCATTGGTACCCACCTAGCCTCCTAGTTTTCCATGCCTGCTTAAATGGAAGCCTACTTGTTTAGGGCATGGATACATACAAGTGTTAACAAGTATGTGGACATCAGGCATATCAAACCTCCAAATGCCAGTTGGAGGGTTATCAGGTTTAATTGCCGTATCAATTTTGTAGTTCATTGCCATACCAAATGCCGGTTTATCTACATGCAGTTCATTGCCGTATCAATTTTGTACGGCATTCGGGATGCCCTAGATATGTCGACCACATGCCGGACAATCCGCACAGGAATTTAGTTTATGTTGAGGCCAGCACAGTAGTTGCCAACTACTCAGTATGTTCTAGTTGTGGTCCCAGTGGCAAAAGGTCCTCCTCCATCGGATTCATCGAGGAGCTTTTTTTGGGGGGGAGGCAGCATCTTCAGCAACCCACTGCAGTGTGCACTCACATAGCATACACTTTATTATATTTGTCGTGCTACCTTGCATCATGTAGTTTAATTAAACCAAAGCTCCATTTTTTCACATGTGAAAACAATGTTCTAATATCCGTCAAGTCTTGATATTTTCTTGATTGACAAGAAATGACAGAAAAAATGATAAATGATTATGTTTCATCTCACGAGAAAGCTTCATCTTCACAAAAAGAGGCTACATCAGAGATGGAGACTTTGAAGAGGTACTTCGAAATGCAATTGAAAACTTTCCAATCCAGATGTTGAGGAACTTATTTTGGCAACAAAGAGGACTTTTTTGAGAGCATGCAGAAAACCCGGTGTCAACCCACGGAGTCGGCCATAACATACTTGCTCTCTGAGGGAAATCTCTTCAAGAATGGAGACGGCTAAGCGATATCGAGGGATACTCCACCTATAGACATACAGCCAAAGTCAACTAGCATTCAGCCTCCTCAAGGCATACACCATCTCATTACTGGCATAGAGAAATGGCATGAGACCAGCATGTGAGCCCTTGTTATCTCCATTATGACCTTTGCATGTCACTTCATGACCTATTCATTCAATGGGTAAATGGTTTCAGAGTGTAGCTCCACCACCTATGCTATCGCTTCATGGCCTACTTATTTAGTCAATGTGTAAATAATTTAAATGTGTGGCCGCTTAAGCACCAGCTGTTAAGTTGATGGGTAAGCTCCAATCATGTCCTTGTCATTAGTCCATGTAACCTGTGCGTCCAAAAAACACTAATTTCTGAAGCTCATGGATAACAAAACATCAATTGCCCATGCAGAAGTATTAATTGTTGCATAGTCATCAATTACGGCAACGATTTAGGGCTCCTTCAGCTCAAAATGTGTTTCTCTTTTCGTTCCTCACAAGCTTGCACTCGCAATACCTGCAACCAGCACACCTTGTACAAGATGGTCCACCTTGGTACGGGAGTGCTTCCATTAGAAGGAAAATCAAGTCCTTTGGCAGAACATAGAAGCTTCTACTTGGATTCCCAGAGGTAAAAGTCAGATGTCATAATTACATGGTGAGTTGGAATCGACTAACTTCAGCACAACATTTTGCATAGGAGTTGGACAGTCATGGATACATGCTGTTGTACTTCAGTAATGCAAAGCTGGGCATGGGTGCCTTTCTAATATCATCAATAGCTGAGAGGAAGTTTATTCTTGTGTTTCTATACGTGCTGTTGTACTTGAGTAGTGCAAAGCTGGTGCCTTTCTAACATCATCAATCCTTTCTAACATCAGCAATGGCTGAGAGGAAGTTTATTCTTGTGTTTCTCCAAAATGTGTCCTTATGAATTTGAACTTAAAACATACATCTGTATCCATAGAACCGATCATGGCTATGTTTCTAGATTGAGATCATATTTATATGCACTGCTTTTATTTAAGAACTGCCCACACAAACTATACCTGGTCAATCAGGATGCTTGTCTTTGGCCCTTTGTAATTCTTCATAAGTTCAGTAGCATCGTACTCCTGGAGCATAAAGTATGTTTTCGCTTTCAAAACAAGGCCAAGACAAACACACACGCATGCATGTGTGAACACTGTTTTTTAAAACTAGGAAAAACATCAACTGTTTCTTTAGAGCAACCAAACATTAACTGAAGTCCCACTAAAGAAAACAAGATTCAAGGACACCAAGGTAGAGCATCAAAAGTGCAAATCATAAATAGCACTGGCACATTGAAAAAATGTAAGTGGCATGTGCATAGGAAGGCGGCTTGGCAACATTGCATCTGCTCCGAATCACCTATAAGGCGCTCCCAACGTTCCCACAGGCTGTGAATGATGTCTAACCAAATGGAGCAGATCATCTCCATAGGGGGAGTGGAGGCACCACCAATGACCTCTCTGCATCTAGCCACTAGATATGCTAAGCAGTAATGCTACTGATGATCTCTCGTCTCTCTGGCAGACTCCAAACTCAGGGATCCATTAGATGAGCGGTTAGCGGAACCATACTTCAAAGAGGCTAGAATGGTCGAGATCCAAAAGTGGGTGAGCTGCAGGGTGAGGCCAGTACCATCCTTATCGAGCAGAGCCACTCCCTCTTCTATACCCAAGCAATTGCGCCCCAAGCGAAATGGAGGGTGCTGGACGCTGATGTGAAGAGCCTCACAAGAATCCTCCACCAAACCTGCTAGGCCTTTGGGCAGTCCCAAAGTAAGAGTCATTGAGTGTCCTTTGAGGTGCCACATCAGCTACATAGTGATGGTCGTCCTGCAATGGCTAGCCAAGTGCCTACAACAAGGCTGTGGTGTGCCAGCACCAAAGGAAATTGTAACAAGGTCAAATATAGAAGGCTAAAAAAGTAGCTGATACAAGCACACAAGACGCCACTAGAAATTAGAAAGTGTATTTTTACAGTGAAGGCAAAAATCCTATGCTTGTACGCCTCTCACTCAGTGTAGAACAATTAGAGCTTGGCAACTGAGGGAGACCTCTCAGCCATACTCATTAGCCCCATGCTTGATATTTTGGAGAGTGGTATACCACCTATTGGGGGCTGATGCTTCATGTTCCTGGTATTCCTTCATAAGATTTCCATGGACAGTTTTGTATCACTCCAGTGAGATAATTTTGTTTTGTTTCTATTTTATTTTCCGTTCCATGATGAGATATGCCATGGACATTATTGTATCGCTTTGGTCTCATAGGCCCATTGGTCTTTAGTAGATGCTTTATATATATATATGTGTGTGTGTGTGTGTGTGTGTGTGTGTGTGTGTGTGTGTGTCTATATATACATACATACATACATATATATATATATCATCTTGTATAATCTCAGAGTCATGAGATCTTAGCTTTCAGTTTTCAGTTTTAGTTTACTGTTGCTTTCTCTTATTTCATCCATGACGAGATTTCATGGACACTATGTAACACATCACTTTGGTCGCATAGACCCTTCCGGTCTTTTGAAGACGTTAATATAACTTTCTCTCTCATCGTCCCACCAAACAGACTGGTATGCAAGATATGTAGTACTGGGAAGATCGAGTCTGAGGAGCATTACATACTTAGATGCCCAGTTTACTTTGAGATTCGTGGATGCTCCCAATGTCTCTTCGGGGAGGGTTTCATGGGTGATGCATTACAGAAATCAGAGATGTTAAGCAAAAGGTTTCACATTAGAGAGGGCCGCCAACAAGAAGAAAGAGACGTGTGACTCGATGTGACCGTTCTGTGTGGTCGCCATAGCCCTTTCTTCGTCTGCTCAACTCACTGCATGCCCCAGTGCTCTGCACCAAACCTATTCTCGCCACTCTCTGCGCGCTTCAGCCGTGAGGGTCTCGCCACGTCGCCCCTCTGGGGCTTCCGCCAGTATGGCAGGAAGCTCCAGCTCTGTTGTGAGTCCTCTCCTCAAAGACCCAACCCCTACTGCTTCTGTACAAGGGAATGGACCATCAGCTACAACCATTACCACCTCCTATGCTGCAGTCCTCAACTCCGGCTCTGGCAAAGAAGCTGAACATTTGCAGCCCGGGAGGAGTACCTTGATGGGAGCCGCTCTCAACCTTCAACCGCCTCTCTTCCACCCCCATAGAGGATTTGTCCCACCCCAGTTGGACCAGTACTTCAGTTCACGTATGGTTCCTCCCTCCTTTTCTGCTGATTTCATGAGGAATCCCCTGCATGTAGGGCCTGACCACCCAAGACCCTATTACCCTCAGGAGTATAATATGTTTTTAGGTTCTGAGTCTGAGATTAGACCTTTCTTGCATGGATTCTCCTGCCCTTTGCCTAGCTCTGTTACAGGATTCTCTACAGATCTGCCCTACCTTGGAGTATCGTCTGGTAATAATCTAGTTGGCTCTAGTGGGGGGGCTAAACAGCCTCAACAAAATACTATTAGGGTTAACTCTAACCCTATTTTCTCTGAGAGTTTTCAGCCGACCCCTACTAATACTGAGCAACCTAAAAATCCTGGTCCTGTCTCTGACCACATTGTGTGTAACACTCAGGAGCTTCATTCGTGGTGTGCTAATCTTGAGAGCAAGACTTTGGTTGTACTTGTCATGGGCCCAGACCTCCCATGGACACCCTTAAAGCCTGGATGAGACAAAATTGGGGGCCTAGAAATATTAAGATTCCCTATGTCCAGTATCTCCCCAACAGTCATTATCTGTTCTTTTTTGAAAGCCCTGAGCATGCCCTAGACATCTTAGCCCAGGGTACTTGGCTGATTAGGAACACTCCTCTAGTCTTTACTAAATGGAACAGACGATTTGATCCCAAGCAAAAGACACATATTACCCCTATCTGGGTTGACCTTCCTGACCTTCCGCTCTGCTTTTACCCCTGGATTAAAGTGATGGGTAATATACTAGGGAAGGTTATTGGGCAAAGGCCCCAACCAGAGATTAACCCTAAATGGGACCCTCAGATCCTGATTGAAGTGGACATCTCCCAAGAGCTCAAGTATAGCATAGATATTCATGACCAGGAAGGTTGTGTCATACACACACAAGCTATTGTATACAAGAATCTCCCTAATGCTTGTTTTAAATACCACAAACAAGGGCACTTAATAAAGGATTGCCCAGACAATATCGAGGTGAAGGGAGCTGAAACTGACACAGAGGGCTTCACTGCTGTGGGAAAAAAGAATAATTTTAAACCTAAGATTGCTAAACCTAGTAACAGAAACATTAATAAGTTTGCTCCTTTGCTTGTTGATGTTGAGGGTCCCCTTCTTGGTGGGTCTGATGAAGTTCTGCCCAACTTTGTCCCTGATAAAGAGCAGGTTACCCCTCCTAGTCTTGAGGAAGATAAGGCTAGGGTGGATAATCCAGGCAACTCTTCCCATAATGTCCCCACCTCTGAGGAAGACTCTGATGAGGAGTTTATAGATTCCTCCCTTCCCATAGATAAGGAATTTGAGATGGAAATTAATGAGGTTGACTCTCAAGACACCCTTATTGGTTCTCTTGAAACTTCCCCTCAGAAAACCAAAGCTGGCCCTATCTCTAGTTCCTCCCCTAAGGTCCCTAAATACAAAAGGAAAAAAGAAAAAACCAATGATGTTAACAGAGCTTCTGTTGTCCTCAGTAAACCCCCCAAAAACTCCAGAAAATGATGAGTGCTCATAATCTGAAAGGATGTACCTATAATTGCAAGGGGTTAACTGATCCAGTTAAAGCTAAGGCTATCCAGACTTGGATTAATGACTGTAAGCTCAGCTTTGATTTTATGTGTGTTAATGAAGTTAAGTGTACGAATTTTCTTCTCCAAACTAATTTGGCCAGAGTTAGTAAAAACTTTACTTGGCTTACCTCTACTCATCCTAATGGTAAAGGGGGACTGGCTCTTGGTATCAATGATTCCCTTTCTAAAGAGATAACGCAGTATACTAGTAACCAGAGCTGGGTGAGTGCCCAAATTGGGGGCCCTTTCAAGCTAACCCTCATTGCTGTGTATGCCCCCTGTGATGTTAATCTAAGAATGCAGGTGTGGTCTGAGCTGCTCCAAATCACAGGTAATGTCATTCTATTTGGGGATTTCAATATGGTGACTTCTCTTAGAGACAGATGGAAGAAGAAAGGGAAAATTCTTTGTTACAGGGAAAAAATTCTTTGGGAAAAGCTGGTCAGTCACTTCAACCTTCAGGATGTGTCAGGTGAGTCTGGTTTCACTTGGGATAATGCTCAGAAAAAGGAGCATTTCAGGTCAGCCAGACTGGACAGGGACTATGTTTCTACTCCTATTCTTAATGACTTCTGTAATATCCAGTGTAGAGCTGTTGGCTCCATTTGTGTCTCTGATCATAAACCAGTCCTAGAGGCCAACAACCAGGTGAATCAAAAGAAAAGTGGTTGGTTTCATGCAGATGCTACTCTCTTTTCCTCAAAGGTTGTCTCTAAACTTATTAAAGATCACTTTGACTCTGCTTTTGATCTGTATGTTTCTCCTGCTAAAGCCTGGATGCATGCTGTTAAGCTTACTCAGAAAACTTTGAGCATCTACAAGAGTAAGGCTACTCAGATACGTAAGAATAGGAGACAGACCATTTCTGACAGAATCCAGCAACTAGAAATGCATTGCAGTCCTACCTCCTCCCATATTGATGAGCTTAATGGTCTCAGGGATGTAATGAGGCAAGAAGAGATGAAAGAGGCTGAAAGAGCGCTTGTTTTTACTAGACAGGTCTGGGCAGGGAAATTTGATAAACCCAATAAACATATGTTTAATCTGCTTAAAAAAAAGAAAATTCAAGATCTTGTGCCTCCCTTGCAGGATTCAAGTGGGCAAATTCTCCACTCCCAGGAGGATAACCTTAACTTTGTTGCTAATTTTTATGCTAAATTTTTTTCTGAGATGCCCATCAGGTCAGAGGGGACTACTAATGCTAGAGCTAATATAGCTATGTGCAGGAAAAAGACTGTCACCCCTTTCATGAAGTCTCAGCTTGAGGCCCCTCTGACCGAAGATGAGGTGAAAGAAAGTATAGAGCACATGGCTAAAGGTAAAACTCCTGGGATGGATGGTTTGCCCAATGAATTCTTTCAGGCGTATAAGGAATGGATTGCTCCCTATCTTTTGAAAGTTTGGTTTGAGACTCTCAGCTATGGTGCCCTCCCTATCTCTGTTAACACTGGGGTCATTAAGCTCATTCATAAAAGGGGGAGAAAGGACTTGCTTGACAACTGGAGACCCATTACCTGTCTTACCTCTACCTATAAGGTTTTTGCCCTTACCCTTGCTAGGAGGCTCAGCCCTTTAATGGATGATATCATTCTACAGGAGCAAAAAGGTTTTATTAAGGGCAGATATATCCTTGATGCCATTATCAATACTTGGGAAGGGTGTGAGTTTGCCCAAGACATTGGGCTTGATTTTCTTTTCTTCAAAATTGATTTTGATAAAGCATATGATAGAGTTGAATGGGACTTTGTTCTACAATCCTTGTCTGACATTGGCTTTGGGAAAAATTTTATTAAATATGTTCATGTGCTACTTGGTAATGCTAAAGCTATTGTCTCTCTTAATGGATCTCTTACAAAGCCTATCACTCTTAGGAGATCTATCAGGCAGGGCTGCCCCATTGCTCCTCTTTTGTTTGTTATTGTGGCTGATGCTTTAGGTTGGCTGGTCAAGGATTCTCTTGATAAAGGTGAGATCAAAGGTATTCCTGTCCCTGGTTTTGATCATGATCTATGTCTGCAACAGTTTGCTGATGACTCTAATTCCTTTATTGCCAATGATGACTTAAGTGTTAAAAATTTTTGGAACTGCCTTGACATCTTCTGTGAAGCCAGTGGTTCTATTATTAATCACTCCAAGACTGGAGTATGGGCCTCTAAAGGTAGCATTCCTGACTCTATCTCTAATGCTGGTTGTACCCAAGTCCTCTCTGGGACCATTTTCAGGTTACTAGGGATTCCTATGGGTTTTGGCTGCTCCATCAAGAGTAGATGGTCCTGGGTTATGGAAAAAGTCAAAGCCAAGTTCAAGCATTGGAATGATTATAACTCTACCCTAGCCTCTAGACTCTTTGTTTTGAACCACTATATCCTTCCTACTGTCATATACTTCCTTGCTTGTTGGAGGCCTCCTGAGACACACCTTAGAGAGCTTGACAGGCTCACTGTGCTGACTTTCTTTGGGGTAACAGTGCCACCAATAATAAAATCCATAAGGTGGCATTAGAGAAGTGTACCCTGCCTAAAGATCAAGGAGGTCTTGGGCTTCTGGACATCAGAACCATGGCTGATAAACTGGCTTGCAAATGGATAGTTAGAAGTGTCTCCACCAGAGACTTCTGGACTTTTTTCATTCACAGAAACTGTGGGCGGTTTCATCATAGGAATCTTAAGGCCTGGGACAAATTTTCCCCCAATGAGATATTTATGTCCAATGCTCCATTTAAGGCTAAGGGTACTACTCTTGCTAACCAGTATTGGAATGCTTGGTTTAAGTATAAGAGTTTGGTGAGCTTAAAGGACAAGAAAGAGCTCCTCTACCTGCCCTATGATTCTATATGGTTCAGTAAATTTGTGCAGCCTATCTCTGATTCTCAGCTACGCAGAGGTCACAAGTTGTACAAACTTGGCTTTTGTAGTTGGAAGGACCTCTGGGTATCTAATCACTGGGCTGACCAGTATGACATCCTTAGCATTGCTACTGTCTCTCCTGCTTGTCTTAATCTTTTAATGGAAAGGTTAACACTTATATCTTCCATCTTCCCTTTGTTGATCCCTACCCCTCCTCAGCCTATTACCCAATTGGTCTGCTGGAACAACAGTAGCCCTCTCCTGCCTGTCCCGAACCTGTGCAGAGATAACTCTAAACTTATCCTCTTGCTCAATGATAAGTGGAACCTTAAGTGGAGTACTAGCCAATGGAGCTACAGGTTTAAGTCTATTTGGGCCTTCTCCCCTTCTGTTAAGCATTCTTGCTTTCTCTGGCTCATCCTCCATAAGGGGATCTGGACAGGTGCTCGTGCTGCCAAGATTGGTAAAGGTAATGGTTTGTGCCCCCGGTGTAATGCTGACATTGAAGACATTCCTCACATGTTTTTTCATTGCAAGTACAATGCTAAGTTTCTAAACCTTCTGTATACCTGTTTTAAGAGTATTCACCCCAACCCATTTTCTCCTAAAGAGGTTCTTTTGGGTGAATGTATACACCTTGATCCCCCATTGTGGCATATGATCAGATGTCTGTTCCTCCATGAAATCTGGAAAGAAAGAAATGATTATGTCTTCTCTAATGGAGGGAGGAACCATATCTGGGCTTTAAAAGCTCACATTTCTAAAGTTGCTATGCAGGTTATGGGGGAGATGAAGGATGCAGTGGAAGATTTTCAAAAGACTTTCCAAGAAGTCAAGCTTGGAAGATGGCAGACTTGGAAGTCTAGGCTCATGAAGATCTACTCAAGAGATCGACTGTCAATGATTGATGGAATCCTTTCCTCATAGTACAAGAATCTTGTTATTTTGTTAGAAAGCCCTCAGATGTTCCTATGCAGGACTATGTAAGCAGTTGTGCCCCTCGCAGAGCCTTTATCTCTGCTGTAGCTGTAACTTTTCTTTTCTTCTAATTTAAATCAGAGTTTCTACCAAAAAAAAAGAAAAAAAAAAGAAATCAGAGATGTGGGAGTATACTAGAGGTGAGGAACCACAGAGACAGACCATTGTGACAGTAGCCCGGGATGTGGGATACCGCACAAACATCTATCACTGGCTTCTTTTGCCCTCACATAAAAGCCCCAGCTAACACTCAGACCATATGAGATCTGCTCAGACAGTGGACCAGGACAGAGTTATTGAGTGAGAACCCCTCAGACTCATGGCAAGCTAGCACCCCTCGGGAGAACGAGCAGTGTTCCTCCAGGGAATCAGATGTCCCTCATCTCGGCAACCCAGACCCTCCACTTGCCAGCTCTAGATCCGGGAATTTCTTCGGCAACATACAGACCATGTATTCAAGTCCCTAAGGACGACGACACATTATGAGTTCGGACACATGAGGTTCTTTTGTTGCTTCTATATACAGTATACACAGGGCCTGTGTAGTATGTTGACCCTGTAATTTATTTGAGTCGCTAGTTTTTTCATTTTTCATGTTGCCTTGACATCCAAATTTCTCAATGTAACAACTTTTTGGTCTCATAGACCTGAGTCTTTCATATGCTAATGGCATCTTTCTTTCTTTCTCATATTCCTTTCTGTTGACTGCTTCTTGAGAGGTTTATGGAGAGAAAACAAGGCTGGGTACAAACAAGGCCTAGACTCCTTTATGCCAAGAGGGGACTTGTAAGAGTATTGAGAAACTAGTGGACTTTTGACTGGTGCAATGCTTAATGAGAGTTTGTGTGTGCACGCACACATGCAAGGCCTGGACTCATTTACGCCAGCGAAAGGAATTCTACGACTATCATGAAGCCAATGGAGTTCTGACTGGTGCAATGCTCAATGAGATTTTGTGTGTGGAAGTTGTTACATATGCATAGGACAAAGAAACCAGATCAAGCTGGCAGCCCACGTGCTGAATTACATAAATCTTCAAACCAGCACCTAGTCTCAACTTGAGCATATGTGCATTCATTTTGAAGTGCTTGTTCAAACAGAGTCAGATTATTTCTCAAACAAGGACAGAGAGACAAACCTTCCATGAAAATTTGTCGGGGCCAAGATAGCCAGTTAAAGCCTTCTGTCCCCAAGGACAATTTAGTGGATTACAGATTGGGGCAAAAGCTGAAGCAGACTGCACCAAAAACACAAACAACCTGATTTTTGCTTACAAAACAGTCAGACATACGAAAAGATCCTTCATAACCCATCGGTTTCATTCATCACCTTGTACTTATCCGGATTTTTCAGAAAAATAGTAAGTGCACCATGTCCACCCATGGAATGTCCAAAAACTGATGCACAAGTAGTATCAAGTTGTGGAAAGTTTGCACTCAGAAGCTCTGGTACTTCCTTGGTGACATAGCTATACATCTGCCAGTTACTCCACTTTTGTTGTGTGGCATTTAAATAGAAGCCAGCACCTGCAACAGAAACAAATTACTTACCAAGCTTGATTTGTAAATCCTAGAGCGTGCACTTAAGTAAAGCAGGACACCTATTACTGACTTTTTGGCCAGCGAGGCCCGGCTGACTCTCAACCCACACGAGATCCTCCACGACAGATTGACGAGGAAAAGGCCAGATGTCCCCACCGAGTGAGCACCCCACGTACTCAGGGGCTCAAGGCTAGATGCTCCCACCAAGTGAGCACCCCTTGTACTCGAGGGGTCCTCCGAGAGAAAGCACATGTCCTCCAGAAAGCCAGCCATCCCCAGTCCCGGAGACCCAAACCCTCTACCAACAGCTCCAGATGCAAGACTTGCTTCAGTGACAGAGAGAGGCACTCCCATAGGTAGTGAACATCAAGGCCAAATACTCAGTCCACGACGAGGACAACACATATTGACTTCAGTCACATGAGGCTCTTTTGTTGCCCACTATATTGTACTTCAAAGCCCACATAGTACGTTGGCCCTGTATTTTTCTTTCAGCAGCTAGTCTTTCTTTGTCTTGACATCCAATTTACTCATGGATCACACATAACATCTTTGCAGTCTCATAGATGTTGGGATTCGGAGTCACATGTGTGTGTCCCACCTGTGTAAACACTCCTTATGAGTGTTTGTGTGCATGTGTGTGTGAACCCACTGTTATAGTCGGGTGGATAACTATGCATTAAATTCAAGTCTATGAGGTAGATGAACCTCTAGGCTATACAAGCAATGTACTTGGTGAAGGCTATCATCAATCATCATTTGAGTCCTACAATTTTAATGTCTTGAAGATTCTCTCTCTCTCTCTCTCTCTCTCTCTCTCTCTCTCTCTCTCTCTCATACACACCATGGATACCTTCCATCCACCCTAGCTCCTAGCTGCACTGTGCAAACCCTAACCCTGAACATGTTATCAGAGCTCACTTCTCATCCACACTCGCAGCCCTGCGCTGCTTTCTGTTGCACCAATCACCAATCGAGATGGTGGATAAGATTATCTGTGCGCCCCAAGCCAATGCGTGTGAGGGCCTTGTTGTTCTTGTCTTGCCACGCTTGCATTGTCAAGGATTCATCTTCTTCTTTTGGCTTTTCTTCCGTTCCCTTCACCATATTCCACACCCTGTCTCGCATTAGCAACAGCCTGATCTTGGTTTTGCCCTGTAGGGAAGTTAGCTCTAGAGAGCCTCTCAACAGTAGTACTGCTTCTGATAATATCCATGGCATTTTGTGCTTGCAAGTGTTGTTGAGTTGAGCTTTAATTTGATGATTTTTCCCAACTTTTCGGAATGTTGAAGCTTCAATTTGGCCAATTTTTTCCCAATTTCTGAAAACCCCCAAATTTTGTGTGTATCCAGGAGCTTAAATTTGATCGAGGTTACCTGATTTCTCAAAATCCCCAAATTTCTATGGACTGTTGACGTTGCTGAATTTTGCACGTACAGTTTGCAATGGAGCAGACATGAGATGCAACAGGTGCTAGCAGGCTGGTCATCCATGGCAGAAGCAGGGCAGCGGCAGCTGTACTATGCAGGTGGGCGCTAGCAAGTGTACAGTGTTGGCAGAGGGGAACAGTTGGCGGCTAGGCTGTGCTGGCATAGGCAACAGTGGTGGCAAGCGCTACCTTCCCCAGTAGTCCCCTAAAATATGATAAATAATCCTTGTTTCTCTGAAAGTCTCCGTTTTTCACTTATCCCTACTTAGAGCCATGGGGTTTGTCTTTAAGTACACTAATGTAGGGCAGGTGTGTCAAGCTCTTCTATCAGGCTGACAAGAGGGTTTCAAGTGTCGGCACACTGTTGTTTTGTATCATGTGTTGCATTTAGAGCCCAAATCGCCATGGCTATTGAAGGTCTCTCAGACAACATCTCCACTCTGAAGGGGGGTTTGTTGGGATTCAGAGTCTCTTCTGTGTCCCTATGTGTGTGAACACTCCCTATGAGTGTTTGTGTGTACAAGTGTGTGAACCACTCTTATAGTTAGGTTGATAAGTATGCATTAAATGTGAGTCTATGAGGTAGATGAACCTCTATGCTATAAAAGCAATGTACTTGATGAGGCTATCATCAATCATATCAATCATCATTAAGTCGTGCAATTTTTCTCTCTTGAGCAATGTCTTTCTCTCTCTCACATCAATCATATCAATCATCATTAAGTCGTGCAATTCTCTCTCTCTTGAGCAATGTCTTTCTACACCTGTCTTTCTACACCGGAGGATTCAGAGCATCATTGCGAGGCATCGGGCTCGTCCGACTAGGCATCTCACTATGGCAGATATCCAGGCCATCCGGCAGAGACCCATGCTAGAGCTCCTAGGATGATTACCACTCCAGCCATATACTGTTGTACTCACTGTCACTTTTGTACACCCCCATATTCATGTATTCATGTATCCATGTACTCATGTACCCCATTTTGACTAGTAGCATTAGCTTCCCACTCTCCCTAGTTGCTGCTTCCGGATGCTCCCTACTGATGTATTGTAGGGCTAGATACTTACCTTCAGTCCTTTCTTCTCTTTTCCAGATAGTGTATCAGATGTCATATGGTTGTAACTTTGGTCTCATAGGTCACTTTGGCCTTTTGAAGACGTTAATATAACATTTCATTTCATTTCTCACACACACACCATGGATACCTTCCATCCACCCTAGCTCCTACCTGCACTATGCAAACCCTAAACCTAAACAATAGACCCTTCGAGTCTTTTGTGACATCTTTCTTCTTTCTTTATCCACACCCTTCAAGGACGCCTCGGGTGCCTAACGAGGGATCCTCTATGCATGCAAAGATAGTGGGCAACCTTGTACCACACTTGGAGCACCGGACCCTTCCTTGTTGAGGATTCGAAGTCTCCTCATGTGTGAACCCCTGTTTGTGTGTGCGTGTGAACAGCCCCTAAAAGGATTATTATTCTAGTAGTGGTTGACCACACTCTTATAAGTGGATAAAATATATGTGCCAGGTGGCATACACTTATTAGAGTGTGATATTTGTATGGGTCAAAAGATAAGGCTCCAAGCCTAGAAAAGCATTGTATTTGATTAGTGAACTTCTATCACATCAATCTAATCATCGTTGGGTCGTACAAATCTCTTGCTCTCTTTTGAGTTTCACACCTCTCTCTCTTCTAATAAGTGGATAGAAAAGTGTTCCATGTAGCATACACTTATTAGAGTGTGATATTTGTATGGGTCAAAAGATAAGGCTGCAAGCCTACAAAAGCATGGTACTTCATGAGTGAACTTCTATCACATCAATCTACTAATCATCACTGAGTCATGCAAATTCTTGCTCTCTTTTAAGTTTCCTCTCTTTCTTTCTTCTTCTTCTCTCTCCGAACCACCAAAATATACCTTGGAGATGACCTCACCCCCCTCCAGGTGGAACACAGGAAAGCCGAGATGGGTAAGGTTATGAAAGTCCGCAAGGCAAGAAAATGGGTCATTTATCGTGATGACAAAGTCATCATCACAGATAAAGGCCCCACATGATGGTGCGGGGTCTATGAGACCGCAGATGCATTGAGGATGGGGAATTGCAATGGAAATCTATGGTCAGACACAAGAGGCTTCATAGAGACTTACTCAGATACGGATATTATCTTCTACACAAAAAAGCATCAAAGCCCTAAGAGAGGGCTATCCAAAGTGGAGGGTTGCACATGGGAGTTTGCTTTCAGAGGACAAACACGCACCATTGGGGGGGGTGTGGCTCGAGAGGAGTGGCATGCTTGTTTCGCCCTCATTTGAGAGGCATGCTCGCATTGCGCAATGGTTAGACATGATGAGGAGGCTCGCTGTGGATGCGATTAGCCAGGCCTGGCTTGAGAGTGATGCATATTGCAGCATGATAGTTCCCACCAGAGAAATCAGAATATGCATGCAGGTTGACAAAGAAAGGGGAGACTCCATATGCACCATTATTTGCAGACATTGCAGAGTTCTCCCAACAAGGAGAGGTCCTCCTATTAGGAGACTTTAATGCATTGACTTCCAAGGAGATGCCATTATGTTGTCAAAAATTGACTTGGCTGAGATGGGCCTCCAGAGGGCCAACCAGCATATGGGGACTGCAACACCACATGGTAGACACTTCTTGGAGATGAGGGCTATGCATGATCAGAGAGGGTTTTGGCCCACTTAGCCGGGTGATGGAGTATCCTGATCAAATTTTTCCTCCTTGAGCTACACAAACATAGAGAAAGGCTTCTACAGGTGCAGAGCCAGAGATCCCAACCACAGATCATGAGCTTCTTCAGGCCTATCAACGAGCCACATCCCCCTCCCCCTGTATCATCTACCTCCCGATGAGGGCTCACACTCCAGAGAGCCTCGGAGATCAGAGCTGCCAGGAGACCGTGACTACCCGGACGCAGACCACCACTACTCCATCAGGCCCAGTCTGCCTAGATCCAGGCACAATACCACAGAGCTATGGAGGAGAGAGTCCAAAGGCTACACCAGGGCACAACAGATGTGAGAGTCTACCTCGCCCCATGCCCCATGTATGCTAGACAGTGACTACATAGTGAGCTGCATATGACTAGGATTAGCTTTTCATTTCAATTTTTCTTTCCATGATTTGCAAGAGATTGACTTGTTGTATTCAAATTTGTCTCATAGGCCAATATGGCCTTCCGTAGACGTTAATATATCTTTTCTTTTCTTTCTTTCTTTTCTCCTCTATCACCGCAAGCGAGCACACTACTGTGGGCATCACGATACATGCATGAAACTCCCTTGATCCATCTCTGTGAGAAACCCATATGGCTAAGAGTACCCTCAAGGAAATCCCAATCCACTCTATCATAGGCCTTCTCAAAATCCAAGAGCAGAATGGCTAAGGGCTGATTGCTCGCTTTGGCCCATTCCATAGCAAGAATCTTAAATGCAGTCCCAAGTAAGGTGATAGGTCTCCACTGGCCAATCAATGTTGTTTCCCCACTCTTAGGGATAAGATAGATAAGCCCCTCAGTGAGAGAAGAAGGCATAGAACCTGTGTCCCACATCTCCTGGAGAGCCGAGGTGATCTCAACCCCAATCTCATCCCAAAAAGTAATGAAAAAAACAGGAGAGAGGCTATCCTCCCCTGGACACTTACCGTGAGGTAAGGCATGAAGAGCATGACCGAACTCCTACATAGAAAAAGGGGCATCCAAAACGTTACACATCTCCTCAGTGATCAAATGTGGCAATGCATTCCAAACCTTCCTCTGTGCCCTATGTCTCCAATTAGAGTGCAGCTTAGCACTTAGAAGATAGTGATAGAAATTAGTGGCAATCTATATAACCATAAGAGGATTTGAGTGAAGGGTGCCATGTGAATCCTGCATAACTGCCTAACACTATCTCTGGTATGAGATGGGCCGTGAGTAGCAAAGAAATGTTTGTTACATCTGCCAACCATCTAGGTCCAAAAGGATTCTTGGGCACAGTAACGGTACTCCGCACGCTACTCAAGAGAGTGATGAAGTTCTTTCCTAATAGTACATAAAGAATTTGCAACCCATTGAGCATGAGGATGTTTCTCGTGCTCTTTCTGTAAGGCAATCAATCTATGTCTAATAGCCCTTTCTAAATCCAAGGCCTCTTGCCTCTTAGAAAGGGCACATGTGTGATAAAAGTCACTAATATCACAAAGAGAAGGGGCCAAGCTTTGCGAGGCCTACGAGAAATCATGAGATCTCCAAATATCAAGCATACGACGTGATAGCTGTGCATCTGAAAACAATTGATCACGGATGCGTACATGGGGTGCTGATCCATGGTGACTTGGATCTCTAATGCATAAAACCATTGGGCAATGATCCAATTTAGAGGTGCTTGCAACAATAGAAGTATGCCCCCCTCTATCGAGCACCCAATCATCCACATAAAATCTGTCTAACCATACATTAATACATCCTGCATCCCTTCTCCTCTTAGACAATGAATAAAGAAGAGTGGATTGTAATTCTCCGCATCTTCACTATGGACAGCGCATTGACCCGGATCATCACTTGGGGTATAGTCGCTTGGGCCACCGAGGCTAGTGTGGTCAAGACTTACAAGGAGGATGGGGGAGGGCTTGCCCTTCAAGTCTCCCACCATCGTATTGTAGTAGTACCAGTCACAGCCCCACCTTCAGGTGTCTCGCAACCAGGCTCACGCCAGCAATGGGAGATCTGTAGTAGCATAGCAGCCTGGCATATCTTGCGTGCTAGATGTAGCAAGGCCATCGAGGGTACCCACACTCCACCGGCTGAGACCATTAGGAGCATATGGCTCGACATCATCCACACTCCGCGGTCAGCAGGGGAAAGGTTTCGACCGCATGCGGAAGCGGCGGGAAGCCTTCTTGAGACTATGGAGGCATGGCCCTTTCCTCACACATAGGGGCGGTGATCCCATTTGGCATTACAGACCACCTGTGTGGTTGTTTCCCCCCCCTCCCCCTGTATAAGATAGCCTTCTCTTCATAGAGCGGCCAGCCGGAGGAGAAGCATCTCATCCCCTTATATGATCACTTGTTTCCGCCCTTATATGAGGCAAGTTTGTATTTATCCCTTCGTGGTTGTACTTAGCCCTTTGTGGCTGTTTTTTCTTTAACTAATTGACGGATCTTTTTCCCAGAAAAAAAAGAAGAAGAGTGGATTGTCTCCTCAAAACGTCATCCTCATGCCAACAATCTCTACCATGAATGGAGAATATAAACCTCTCCCAAGATGCTCTTTCAAGAGAATGCACCAAGCCCTCATGTCCACCTCTTTTATCCATTGGCATCTCAACCATGTTAGAATCCCCACCAATATTCCAATAGTCGGCAAGAGGCATCAACATAGTGAGAGATTTCAAAAGACAATCCTCTTACCTCTATGGTTAGCAGCATAGAGGTTGAGAATACCAATGCATGTAGCCATAGTTATCACGGTACGAAAATACGATACCATACGATATGATACCGTACGGGAATTTTTTTTACGATATGAAATTTTCGGATACCGTACGATAAAATACGGTTTTTTCATTAACAATTACAAACTATGGAGCTTCAAGCTTGAATGTGAGGGAAGGTTGGGGGGGGAGGAGTCTACAGTGCTTGAGGAACCAGAACATGGAGATGTGTCTCTTCCAGTTGGATCTCCCAATTGTCTCCAAAAAAGAACCTGCATAGGTAATGCAATACCAAAGGTCTCCCAATGTAGCGTTTATGACTAAGGAACCATCCTTGCACAAATACGAGCAGTGCATCTAGGGTGATAGGTTTAGGGACTCCTCTAGATCAAAATGGCCATGTCCAAATCTTCTCCCTCGTACATAACTTGACAATCTGACTGTCTAGCCTACCTATACCAGGGATCTCCAAGTGATGTAGCAAGATTCTCTCATCCTACCAATCAAGTGTACACTACCAGTCTACCTTGCCAGATTTTTTAGGTCTCTCAGCAACCCCGTATGCAATATTGAGTGGACACGAACGTTGCGAAGTATTGCGGACATTTGGGATCTTCGTTAAGCAGGATTTCTATATCTTTTTTAGCATTTGGAATTTTTTTCCCGGGGGGGGGGGGGGGGGGACTCGTACCGTACGATATCGTACAGTGCGGCACCGTACGAACTGTACAGTACGAATGGGTTCATACCGGTAGGAGAAACAACTATGCATGTAGCACCCTGGATAAGAAGGATCCATTGCGCTCTCGCAAGCAAAATGACACCATGTCCAATGATGCAAGACAAGACCAAAGCTAAAACAAAGGTACAGACACGACCTTTGGTACCAATAGCTGGTGACCAAAAGGTGTGTCCCGAGAGAAGCTTGTCTAATCTCCCATACTGACTATCATCCGGTTAATGCTCTTTCAAGAGCAATACATCCGGGGGTCCAAGGATGCCTGCCATCTCTAACCACAACCCAATGCTGTGTGGTCTACTGTGGCATAGGGGCAACTGGAGTCTCGGCAACTGCACAAGGCATCTAGTGGGTAGGACCACACCACCTCCTAGCATGGCCCCTCGATCTGGGACAATCTCTAGCAATGTGGCCATGTCGACGACAAATCCGACACTGGTTAGGTCTGCCTGCAATCTCCATTCTTTGGCCGAAATGACAGTCGTCAAGTCTCTAAAGTATAATATGGTCGTTAGTAATTGATGGATTAGGAACAAGCACAAGGACCCGGGATACACCATCAAAAGTGGCGGTAATAGCCACGGAAGCTGAGGCGGGAGAGCCCAGAAGGGCCGGTACCTCTAGAACCTGGCCAAAGGATGCTCCTATGGAAGCTAAAAGCTTCCAATAAGACCAAGGAAGAGCAAGGAATCGCAATGAGACCAGGGTAAGGCATCGATCCTCCGCCACTAGATCAAAGCCCACCTGATACTAAAAAAATAAAATCTTCCTAGGGCCAAGAGGGAAGGGGCTACCAGCCAAAACCTGAGAAGTAGCTTCTAGAGAATGAAAGTCCACCTAGAAGAAGCCTCAACCAAGCAAGTATCCTGGAAATCCACAATCAGCTCCGAGGGAGAGCTGCTAGAAGACATTCACGAGCCTGCAAATGAGAGGGGTGGGAGCCATAAACCCTCGCAACAAGGGTGGTCTGGACCTTAATGTCAATGTCGTGCAGAAGAGATTGTGACAATTTTATGGTCGTAGAAATGACATGGCACTAAGTTATACGGGTGTAGAAATTTGAACTCGGTGAAAAATGTGATATTTTGATACAATTTATTTTTAGCATTCTCAGGTATTATAACCACATGATTTCACCCCTTCTCATCCAACTTTCTTTGACATTTCACCAACACTTCTACTTTATTCAACATTTTTCCATGACTATCAAACCCCATTTGCCTCCTTATCTTGCTTTCTTTAACATTTCACCATCACTTCTACTTTCTTTCACATTTTTTTCCATGGAGTGTTGTGTTGGCAATTTGAAGTCTAGTTAAAAGTGGTGGTGTGAACCAAAACATCATACTTGCTTCTCAATTATGTTGTTAATTGATGCGGTAAATCCATTTCACAATTATAACACAATTTCATATATTGGATCAACATCGTAGTGAAGGGTGGAAGTGATTGGACCGATAAGTTTTAAGCTATGTGCATTATTCATACTAGTGCTTGTCAGTGTCCGGTCAAGAAGTGCTCCAGACCGTACTGGGCATACCAGCTGGTGGCTTTGCTACCCAACATTGTAGCAAAATATTTCGTCTTTTGTCCCAACATGCTCGTCTTGCAAAAAATTAATGATTCTCCCGGCCTGTGGGGGTGACGGAAGATTGGCTGCGGCACAAGCCATAGAGCCAATCGACCATGGGCGGCCGACTCGAATCCCGTTTTAATCTCCACACAAGCGATTCTTCTTGCGGAGGTTTGAAAAAGAACCCTTCCTAGTTTGCGATGGCGTTGGATTGTAGGCAATGGCTGTTAACCGCGTTGTTCTCTCCTTCCAGGCGATCTACCCTGTCTCTCGAATCCCGTTTCAATCTCCACGCAAGCGATTCTTCTTCTTGAGCAGGTTTCGAAAAACAACCCTTCCTAGTTTGCGATGGCAATGGCGATGGCGTTGGACTGTAGGCAATGGTTGTGAACCGCATTGTCCTCTCCTTCCAGGCGATTAGACCCAAAGGAGTCTATCTTGCTTTCTCAAGTGTGGAGAATAGGGATCCACAACACCCTTGCAAGAGGAGGCATCTTCTCAAGGCATCCCTGTTTCAACCTAAGAGTGCTGGAAATCTCTTGCGATGTACCTCCTCGGGATCTCACTCATTCGGTGATGGACTCATACAGGGCAATGATGCTCCGAACCATGTCAAATGGGCCTCCTATCTCTTGTAGCAGTGTAGGAGGCAGGCTTGGGGTACAGTATGAAAAGCTTTGCAGAAATCCACAAAGCAGCAGCAAATTCTCTGATGTCGTGCTCTATCCTCCTCGATGATGGCATGGAGGGTGAATATGTGGTCAAGGGTAGAGTAGCTCCTCCGAAAGCATGCCTACCCTGGGGCTCGGCATCCCTCTTTCAGCAAATGAACTAAGCTCTGCCTCTAGCACCGATCCATAAGAGTTTGGCCAATGTGTGCCCAATCATGATCGTCCTATAATTATTAGGATCAAGTGGATCTCCGGCTTTGAGGATGGGGATGATGGTGTTAGCGGACCAAGAGGGTGGAAATCCGTCACAAACGGCTCTATTGAACATGTAGGCTACCAGGGGCGCCAAGGTATGATCGGCATGTGAGATGTACCTGCTCTAGCACTGATCCATAGAGTTTGGCCAATGTGTGCCCAATCATGATCGTCCTGTAATTATCAGGATCAAGTGGATCTCCAGCTTTGAGGATGGGGATGATAGTGTTAGCAGACTAGGAGGGAGGAAATCCTTCACAAAGGGCTATATTGAACATGTAGGCTAGTAGGGGCACCAAGGTATCATCGACATGTGAGATGTACTCGGCAGTGAGTCCCTCATGATCTTGGGCTTGACCATTACGTAGTCTCCGGATGGCCTTGAGGACCATGCCCTTTGTGAAGAAGAAGGTCGAGTTGGTGGTAGAGGTGGCTGATGGGGGATATAATAGAAGGAGCGTGCATAGGAGTGCCATGTGTCCACGCAAGTGATAGGTGGGGGGGTGATGTTCTCAGAGTTTCCTCCAAGTCTCTTTGCAATTCAGCCCTAAGAAGAGTCGGTATAGCTCCTCTTTCCAACAAGCGTAGAACTCTTGTTTCTTGCGCTAGGTGAGGCATTGAGAAATCCGTTGAGCTTCGCGCTTCATGATTTGCCCAATCTGTACCTCATGCTTAAGACGAAAGCGTGTGGCTCGGCATTCCTCATCATACCAACAGTTCTGGGGCATGGAACCGCAAGGTGGCTTGGTGGTAGACCGTTGCGTGCAGATGAAAGAAGTGGTGGCAAACGTGTGGAGTATGGTGTTGAGTTGTGATGTGAGGTGAGGAACCGCAAGGTGGCTTGGTGGTAGACCGTTGCGTGCAGATGAAAGAAGTGGTGGCAGACATGTGGAGTAAGGTGTTGAGTCGTGATGTGAGGGCGGGTAGGGAACTAGTAGATTCCACATCCTAGAGTTAGCGGTAAGATGTGGTCAGAGTAAAGTGGGTCAAGCTTGTGATCAAAATAGACCTAGGTGTAATGTGAGATGGGGGGTGGTGGCGGAGGGACGGGTAGTGTGCAAGTAAGAGTGAAAGATTTGACATGTGAATACTCGATGTTGAGCTCTTTCTTTATTTGCAAAGAATGATTTCCTCCCAACACAAAGTACTTATACTCATCCACATATGACTTGTCAAAAGACCTTTTGCTGGGAAATATGGTGCTGACTTTTCTTTCATGGTGATGTTTAAATTGTGACCCATGTTTCATTCAACTCTCTCACCACTACTACTGTTTGTATCGGGATCAAAAGGAGGGCGTTCAATATTTTGAATGGGTAATTCTAATGGTCGTTTATCTACAATATTTTGTGTTTTTATCTTTTCTCTCAAGGCATTAAGCTTATTATCTTGGAAACCTTTTCCTACAGGTACAGGTGCCCCTGGATGACCAGATGGTAATTGCTCGGCATTGTCAGCTTCAAAGGGGGTTGGCGGGATGGAGAAGTCGGGTAGAAGGTGTGCCAAAGCCGGAGATCCCATCAAGTAGTCCACGGTGTTAGAACCTCCTGAGTAAGGGTAGCAGGTGTGGGCGTCCGAGGAGGGCCATCGGAACATCCCGTTATAGATAACAAGACCATGTGCAACTCCCAACTCTAAGAAATGTCTCCCATACACCGCAACCTCACGGTCCTGTGATGATCTCTGTAACCCCGTGTCAGCAGTGATGTCCAGCTCCTGGAGTCTAATAGGGTCGTCCAGATCAAGTAGTGGGACCTGCTAATTCCCCGTCATGGCGCTGAAGTCCCCGAGCATGACGACTTCCCCCAGCTGTGAGATATCCATAATATCCGCAGCTGAGAGAGAGAGAGTGAGCTGCACAGGCCACACGCCATGGCTACAAGAGCTGGTGCGCACTCCATATTTGATGACGCAAGAGAAAGAGAGAGAGATTAATGTCTGCCAAAGGCCAGGATGGCCTATGAGACCAAAGTGATATTGAATGTATACAACTTGCTGCATATGGTATGCTGCTCTTGGCGGGCTGTGAGCTCGCTCTTTGTCAAGACAATGGGATTACAAGAATCTGGTCTTTTGAGGGGTTGTGGCTGTCAGTGCACCCAAGGAACCTGCCTTGAAGTTCTCTTTGCAACCTCCTGTGAATGGCTAAGGTTTTAGAGATCCTTGCTTTGTGGGCTTTGGTCCTCAGTGGCTCTCAGGCACCTAGTTGTGTGGAGGTTGTGACAAGGACTCCCTCTGGTGGGTATCAAAGAGTCTAGTGCCCAGACAATTGAGGACATGTACGCAGTAGCTTAGGAGAGTCATGGTGCAGTAGACCTTTTGTGAGTCCTCATGAAGGGACTCGGTTGACCGAGCGATTGTGAGAGTAGGCTATAATCACTGGGTAGATGAAGGTGCATGCTAATGACAAGTTACAACTGCCTAGAGGCATTTGGCCTTTGAGAATGAGCAAGCTGGGAACCAAAGAGCTGCACGAAGCATGTGAAAGGGATGTTGTGGACATTGGACACTGCATATATTCAAGGATTGATAAAGGAATGCCAAAGAGACTGCATTTGGGCCAGATGTGACTGGACAGTAGCAAAAATAAGTTTGGAGCAGTTTTGGGCACACGAAAAGTTGGCCCAGTATAAAAAATTGTGATGAGGCAATTAAATACAAGCCCAACTTGTTATTAAAGCAGCTGGCTAAGATCCTAAAGGGGGGGGGGGGGGGGGGGTGGTGAAACCTATTAAATATGGGAACCCAAAGGTAAAATACCACAATTTAGCCCACAACTTGCTCACAAATGCTCGACCAGCAGTGGGGGTTGGTTTCAGCCTATAAAAGGCTCCATTGAGGCTCTACCAGAAATCAGATGCTTAGAGCTCCTCTTAGCCCTCGCTTGAGCAAAACACAGCCCACAAGAGATTTTGTGAGCAGTCAGTACACAAAAAAAGCAGCAGGTAGCAGACAAAAAGTCACTGATAGCAGAATGAGGTATAGATGGAATGTTCAGTCCCTGTACTTTAATATTCATATCAGTAAAGCAAATACTCACAAGAGGGGGACCATCCTGCCCATTAATATCAAGTTCAACGTCCTTCTTGAGCAAAACACAACCCACAGAGATTTTTTGAGCAGCCAGTACACAGGAAAATCAGCAGGTAGCAGCTTGCCCCTTCAAAGCAAATGAACGAAAAGCCACTAATAGGCACAACAAGCTATAGACTGAATGTTCAATCCTTACTTTGCATATCAGTAAAGCAAGTACTCCACAAGAGGGGGACCGTCCTGGCCATTAAGAGCAAGTTCAACATCCTTGTGCATGAATGTATCTGTTCTATTGTCTGTTGTTTAAACTATCACGTGAATAGAGCCTTTATAGTTACATATAGGTAGGCGATCATGATATCAAATGCGTCTACACTGGATCACCATTTCTTTTCTTGCAATCACTATCAGTCCACATACCTAGCATGCATACTTTTGTGTTTGGTGAATGACGGCTGTACTTTTGATGTATAACCATGGTCTCACAGATACAGTATTTCTTTACATTCTTTTCATATATTTTTCTTGGATATATTAGTTTACTTCTTCAGAGACATTGACAATACGAAGTCACATCCATATTTATAAACTGCTGCGTAGAAGGCACCAATAGATCACGTGTTTGATAGCCTCACCTACGCCAAAGTCCCAACTGTCCGACTCTCCTTCCACATTTAATCCTCCTGTACACACAAAGCATATGTTAGCCATACTCTATAGCACATCATTTTGAGAAAACAAAATAAATTCAGATACAACCTTTGATTACAAAGGAAGGTAGTGTGCAAGAAAAAGAGAGAAAAGAACTATGCCCAAAATTTGCTTTTGTTCTTGGGAGGGTGCATGCTCTTAGTATAAACAATTATTAGAAATTTAAATATAGACCCATCCTGCTGCCCTCCTCTAGCCCAAGGATTATTAACTCGAAATGTGTGTTTAAAGAATCACACTGTGTGAGTGATGAAAGCCTTGACAACATACAACCACCACGCTTTCAAGGCTATTCATATGTAACACTGAGTAAGCAACATTGGGTAATTATGGCTTGGTATGCATCCCACAGTGGCCACGGCATGCCTATATGTAGTTTTTTCCCAATACTATTGCTTTTCCTTTCCATCTTCTTCCATTCTCCTGCTGCACTGTGGGCTCTCAGCCATACACATTGAGCTACACTCATCTAAATCAAGCCATGGTGGACTCAATCTTCCCACGGGGAAAAAAACCTTTTAGAAGCACCTCCATCCACACACCCCAATATCTACCATTCAAGAGTTGGTGCACACATACAACAGCCGCCTTCCAAGTTCCCCCTGTGTACAAGCCTCTCGCCCCCTTCTCCCCACTAGGCACAAGCCACCCTCTCCCCTCACACAAGCCTTCCACCCTTTCTTTGCCTTGCTGCTGTGGACTTCATGTCATCTCTCTCCCCTCTACGCGCCAATCTCCCGCTGTTGTTCTATTATGTACCTAACACTAATCCTCCAGATTAGGGCCTAATCTGGTCAGGGTTGGGGAGCGTTGGGATTAGAGGAAGGCCACGGGGAGGTTACAGGTGGCTAGGGTTCATTATTATTGATAATCCATTGTTACTAGCTATTTATAGCTGGATTGTTATTTATAGCGGCAATGGTCATCATATAAGTGACTTATCGGTTATTATGATTCATTCAGTCATAGAATTGGCTGATGGTCTATGCCTGGACCAAACTCCCGCCATGGACATGGCAGTTCACAGGCGGTCTTGCTGAAGGTCCCTTACGATAGGCTCTGGTGGCATTGTCACCAGAAACAGGAAACGGAAATAGAAACGGCAACCCCTCGGAAACGGAAACAACAACTGCTGGGAAACGGAAACGGCTAGGAAACGGCATATATACTTGATAAATTAAATTACAGAACCAAAAACTAGTAATTACAAATTCAACAACAAGACTTTCTCAAATTTGCATAAAGGACACCTCAAGATCAAGTCAATTTCTTATTGAATTTAGAATAGAAAGTACAATGCAAATACATCAGCCAAGTTTGGAACTCATGAGTAGACTCAAACTTGCGAGAGACGCACATCATTTGAGCCCAGATCATCATAATCTAGGAAGTTGTTAGAGCCACAATCCCCTGCTTTGCCCAAACTAGCTATCGGGTCAGGCGGTAAACTAGCCTGCTCCTCTGCCTCTGAACCTTTCGCATCCTCCTCTGACCAATGCTTCCAAGATTGGGAGTTCTCATTACGCTCAAGAAGACGCAAATTGGCACTCACAAAAGTTAGATCATTGGTCTTTTGAGTGCCAAGCCGGTTTCGCTTCTTTGAAGCGATATGGCTAAATGAGCTCCATAGTTGCTCCAAACAAGAGGAACTGACCGCCTCGCTCAGAATCTTGATGGCCAATAGTTGCAACTCTGAAGTGTCTACCCCATAGTCCTCCCACCAAACACATGGATCAGTGGTGAAGCGATCTGTCAAAGCATTGGCTCTTGCAAGCCCTGTAACCTGCCAGTTGATCCTTGATAGTTCTCTACTTTGCCATGTTAGACTCAAGTCTCTCCGAAATCATGTCCCATCCACCTGCCACCTCCAAATCTGTGTATTGATTACCTATTTGAAATTGGGGATCGACCATAAAACCTGCTACATGCATAGGTGAATGGTACATATCCCATCTATCCTGGCATAGCTTCCACCATCTTGTCCATCCTCTCCTAAATCTTTCCAATGCATGGCTGAAGTGAATCTGTCATCCTAAACAAGTGGATGATTCGCTTTCCCAAAGCTATGATGCGTCTCACCAGCTCCCACCAAAGAGGGTTCCCAATATTTAACGCACATGCCTTCCCTCCAGCAGTTCCAGACAAAGCATGCCTCTCATTCTCATCACTCACCATCAACTGCTTTAAGGCACTAGAACACTTGTTAAGGGACCCCAACATGAGAAAGTTGTATCCGAAACGAGTGTCTGAATACTTGCACAAATCTCTAGAAGACTTCTTCCTTAACTCAGCCAGCAAGAAAGTGTTCCTGTAAATGAAGGATACAATCTGGGTGGCTTGCCGGCTTCCTTGTTCGCATTATCTCCATCAGCTACAAATTGGATCACCTTCTCTTCACCCATCGCTTATACAGCTGCTGACCACTCTTGGAAAAGTCCTCCTTCACTCTTTCCTATCTCGGACGCATCATGCAATGAGATACAGTAAGATTGGCAATGACACCATGAATGGATCTGGATAGAGTGTCACTCCAGCCATCTGCAATAAGTGTGGAGCCAATATTTGCATGTCCACTTTTTCGCGCCTCTTTTTTTGTAGGCACCCTCTGCCAGTACCTCATCCCACCAAGGCCACTCCATAGATTTGGACTTCTTTGAGATGGAATGAGACTGATCCATGGAAGCCATGGATGCAAAGATTGCAAAGAAGGAATGAGGAACATGGGTCATTGCAATGGACAATAAGGACAAGGTGCCAAGAGATTCTGAAAAAAAGAAAGTACACAATAGAGCGGACAAAGTTCAAAGAAAAATAAATTCTTTATTCATTCAACATTAGCAATAGTTTCTGGCATTACAAGTTACAACAGACGACTTTCTACATGGGTTTATTGTCCTGATTCTCATGTCTGGTAGGTGCCTCAGCATGAACTAGGGCCACAGCAAGTGCTTCTACAGGTTGCAGGTTTCGCCATATGAGTGCTCGTCTTCGAGTGTGTCTTGTGACCACTTGCAGCAAGCAATCTTCATCATCCCAAAACCACATGGGAGGGCAGTGACATCATCGAGCCCTCTTAGAGATTTCCTCTTGCAATGTCAGGCTCTCTCAAAGAGACAAAGGGCATCGACAATGAGCTGTCTCGATGTATTGTCACTCAGCCACACATGAACTACAACCACAACGCTGCTCAAAGAATGCCATTGGTGCAAACTATTCACTGCAACACAATAAGAAGAAGAGAGGGATTAATTGAAAAAGGACTTGTTATATTTTAAAAAACCTGCAATTTAATTAAGATGCTTCCCATCTATTTTTAAAAAAAGTCAACGGTCATTTAAAAAAAGGTCCATTTACAAAGAGGGTAGGACGGGTGTACTGTGCTGGTACAGTCATATAGCAGGAGCACCCATGCACAACTGCAAGGACCGCTTGATTAAGAAGAACTGTGAAATACCTAAGTTGGGCAAGGTTGTATGTCACATGCACTCTGCAGTGTATTGCATGGTGACAAGCTGGCTCATCATCATCAGTGCAACATTGTACAGTATTAGTTCCTGTTAGGATGATATTTGTCATACACCGTGACCCCATTGTAATCCTCAGTCCAGGATAAGTCAGGCACGAGCTACGTAGGTCATTCTCAGCCTTAGACAGTCAGTCAGTCAGTCAGTCCAAGTCCCTTAACCCACTTGAAGAGACGCATTCATGCATGTAGAGTCAATAGAAACCTTAGGGTTTACATTAGAAGCACTCTGCATATTGCATAGCATTCATTCCATATGCATGTCGGCTAGCTAGACCATTGCAAAAGCCTTCAGATACCATCTAGCAGCCATCAGAATTTATCCAATATTATTCCCATATTTTACAGCATTTATTGAGCATTTTTTACATCATTTATATATTTTATTTGGACAAGTGCAGTCGGCCAGCCCTGTAGCCAGCCGACCAACACCCCTTGCCCATATAAATAGCCCAGAATATCATCCATTTATTCATTCATATCTCATTCAGCCTTGAAGCACTCAATGCTTGGAGCCTTCAACACAAGGAGCATAAAGCGATTGCAGAATTCAACACCTTATACCTCAGCGTTTTCCTCATCAGCATCTAGGAGCATTAACGCTTGAGCAATTCAGCCTCTATGCAGTAAAACGCAGCATCTACAGCATTCAGCCTTCAGTCCCTTTTGTGTTTTCAGCATACATATCTTCATCGTTTTGTTACAGCCACTTGGTGAAGGTAAAACTCAGCATTCATATTCATTTACAGCATTCATACATAGCCTAGAACAGTCCCAAACAGCCCCTATCTCAGCCTCAGATTTGCAGCCCTTCCTCATTCCATTGGGAAGAGTGCATAGGCTCGAGATTGGACATCATTGGTGCTTCTACAGCCGTGTACAGTTCAGCCCGACTCTTGGTCTTCCAAGATCTTGCATTTGGCTTATCATCAGTCCACCATCAGTCTCTTCAAAGATAATCAAGCAAATACTATTCCAGTAATGGGATAGGGGGCCCTTCAACGGGTAATTCGGGACCTCATATGGTGTACAGTTTCCATCTCTCTCTCTGTCTCTCTCAAATCTCTTATAGTTTGAAGTCTTAAAGTGGATTGCTAAACTCGTGAAACTCAGGATTCAGAAGACGGTGTGAGCATTTGTGTGACAGGATCCTCAATTACGAATACTTCCACTGCATGTTACATTGTATGCTTGGGAGGTCAGCGAGATGGCCATACAAAAGGGTACACGTCGGCTTAAAAGCCAGCGCTGATTTGGACAAACCTAGGCTTGGTGCCATGGATATTATTAGGGCGGTTATTTTTTTTTAAGCAAGTGGGCATGCTATGATGCAAAAGCGCTAATCTTTTTTGTAAATGTCAACGATGGGCCTAGTACCTTCTAATTATAGTTTTTAAAGGGAACCTCCTTTTTTATAGTGGGAAACCACATGGGTGTTTTTTCCCTCTATAAAACTGTGTTATTGGGGGTCTTATCTTCTCCGGACGTGATGAAACCTTGGAGATGGTCTATTGCGAGGTTTCACAATTCAGTTTCCAACTCTCGTGCGTGAAGTATTGGTAAGTGGGTAGTTTTGCATGTTTTCTTGTCTTTCCTCACGTGAAAAAGATGTTTCTTCCCCTCTTTAATTTCTGAAATTCAGAATCGGTACACAGTTTTCTTGTAGCACCACCTTTTTCTTCTCCATGGAGCTTGCACTTCGCTTCAATGACGACCTATTGGGTCATGAGGATATCCCTCAACCCCGTGGGGAGCCTATTGAGGCCGAGCAAGAAGAGGAGATTGAAGGTGTAGAGAAAACTTACTTTGAAGAGAAAATGGCCTAAATCCTCGCCAACTTACAGGCTGATATGTAGCAGTTGCGGGATCAAGTGTCACTCCTATAGAGGGCAGCTCTTGGATCAGCCCCTACTCCAGGTACGGTTGCAATCACGCCTTCTTTCACACCGGACACTTTTGTGGGCGAGAAGAAGGAGAGGACACAAGAGATTGTCGACTCCTGGCTCAACCGGTCGAATGTGCACTTTGAGTTTCACCCTTTCCCAAATGCCCGGAAGTGGAAGGCTCTTACCTAGAGGAGAGAACTCAGAGATAAACCTGCTACTTGGACAGATTTTGAGGCACAGTTTCAAGACGCGTTCCTCCAGGCTAAGGACGAGTTTGATGTTGTGGTCAAGATTGCAGACTTGGATATTCACATGATGTCATTTTGACACGTATTTACAGACGTTCAAGGTATTGCAGTCTCGAGCAGGGCACATAGCCGCTACTACCTTATGCAGATTCTTTATCCGTGGTCTTGCCAGAGATCATAGTTGTCGTCGTATGTCGTACAACACAATCGTATGGTACGGCACAATACGATATCATACCGTGCCGCATGGACCGATTTTATTTTTTCTCCCCTGCCCCCCCCCCCCCCCCCCCCCGGCACACGCGCACATGCCTGGTTTTTGACCATTGCTGTTTTGACCCCCTTTTTTTTAAGGGCTACTTTTTGGCCGTTTATGTCTATTTTTGACTGTTATGGGGCTTGCTTGCTTTGGGCCTTGGCCTTGCGTGGGTGCCTTGGACTCTTTGGCCTCCCTTTAAAAAGCTCTCCTCCAACCTTCTCTCCATCAGAAGTTTTAAGCTCTCAAGCTCAAGCTCTCATAGCACTAGCCTCTCAAGCTCAAGCTCAAGCTCTCATTGCTCTCGAGTCTCAAGCTCTCCTCTCTTGGGCCTTGGCACTTGCAAGGTATACCTAGATGAATCCAAGAACATGCCCAAATTCACCGTATAAGACAATGCAATTTATAACCTCATGGTAGTCGTCCACAAGACAATAAACCATCAACTCCATCATGCATAGTATGGACTAGATACTGCGACATCCCCCCCCCTCTCCGCCAGCCCCCTCTGCGCCGCCTCTGCGCCCCCCTCCCCCCCCCTCTGCGCCCCCTCTGCGCCAGCCCTCCCCCCGCCCTCTCTCCCGCTAGCATCCCTGCCCTCTCTCCCTCCCTCTCTCTCTCTCTCTCTCTCCCACCTGCGCATCCCCTCCCACCTCTCTCCCCCCGCTGCCCACCTCTCTCTCTCTCTCTGTCTCTCCCGTCGCCTCTCTCTCTCTCTCCCCGTCGCCTCTCTCTCTCTCTCCCCGTCGCCTGCGCTTTCTCTCTCCCTGTCGCCGGTGCATCCCCTCCCCGTCTCTTCGTTTTGGTCGCCGCGTGTGCTGCTGCTGCCGCCATGTGAAGCCCCAACCCAATCCAGGTTATGTTCGCTACCCTTTCCTCATCCACCCTTGCTCAGGCCTCCAAGGCAGCAACATAAGTGTTAGGGTTCTATCTCTCCGAGGTACATCGACATGGCCAAGGGTGCAAGCAAAGAGGAGATAGTCAAAATGGAGGATAAGCTGAACATCTCCATCAGAGAAAACAAGAAGACAGCGGACTCCGCCATCAACAACATCATCAACCGACTTTCCAAAGTCGAGAAGGAGATCGAAGATTTACAAAAAGAGTCATACAACATCATTGAGGAGGAGCGGATGCGACATGCTCGTAGACTCAATGTGAGAGTCACGGGGATTCTCGAGGTAGCCGACTCTACCCCCAAGGGGGATGGGCGGACACTATGCACACGACTTGGATACTCACATGAGGGAACCCCCCCCCCCCCCCTTTCCTCAAAGCTTGGAGGGCCAGGAAAGACATGACAAAGAAGAGAGCTCTCATCATACAGTTTCGGGATGTGGAGGCATGCACCATCTTCAAGAGGAAGAGGGTCATACTACGAGGCTTAGAGGGAGCTCCTATTTTCTTGGATGATGATCTCACGAGGATGCAGCTAGAGCATAGGAGAGCTTGCATGCCACAAGTCTTACATGCGAGAAGAGAAGGCAAGAAGGCCTTCTATCGAGATGGTCGGGTCATCATTGATGGCCGGCCCATGGATTAGTGGTTTGGGGCCTATGGGACAGCCTGGTGGACGACTGGAGCATGTTATGGTGAGGAGAGACATCATACTTCTGACAGAGACACATCAGAGCCCAGAGAGAGGGCTACCTCGAGTAGAGGGATTCCAGTGGGAGTCAGCATACAGGAGGACCACACGCCAAGGTACCTCGAGAGGGTCGGGGGGGAGTAGCAGTTCTATTCAGACGGGAGCTACAGGGGAGACTGAGAGTGGTAGCACAGGATCCAAAGGCCAGATACATGTGGATCAGCTTACAGCTCTCACCGGACAGAGTTATATACATAGCCCTATGTTACTTTCCTCCATCAGGATCCTCCTATGTCATTACAGAGGACATGCCACAGGAGGAGGAGACAGGAGCCTCACCACACACTTGTCAGTTAGAGGAGATTATGCATTATTCTACACTAGGGGAGGTATTTCTTACGGGTGACTTCAATGCCCACACACAGAGAGCAGACAGTGTGAGGTGTATGACTATGATGACATGGAGATCCTCCACCCTGTGGATCCAGAGGAGATAGGGGCTAGTCGGGCATCAGAGGACACTAGACCAGACAGAGCACATTATGGGGACCACTTACTAGAGTTGGGAGCCAGGCATCGTCTCGTTATTTGTAACGGGATGCTACAGTGGCCGGGATCAGAAGGGCTAACATGCTTCCCACATGGGGGTCATACACGGACCGGAGGCACGGTGGTAGACTACATTATGGGGTCTTTGGGGGCATCACAGCTTGTCACCTCATTCTCCATCCCACCTCGTCCTATTGGGGCAGATCATACATACTTGGCATTTTCACTAGCCGGATCATTGAAGAGATCAGCATAGGATGAGGGGGAGATTACAGATTATGGCAGGCATTTTCTCACACTCGGGAGTGCACATGGGTTGGTCATATACAATGGCCTATTGAGATGGCAAGGATCAAATGCTCTCACATGCTGGAACTCTAAAGGGGGAGCGAGCACACGGGACTACTTGATGGGATCTCCTTCATTGATACCTGATGTGCGGGATTTCATGATTTCCAGTCAGCCCATTGGCATAGCAGCCGATCATGCATACCTGAGTTTCACACTAGTAGGTAGGTCCCCAAGAGATGGGCCAGCCACTCATCTACCTAGGTACCCAAGATATCAGTTTACACGTGAGACAGCCGAGGTTTACCAAGATGTAGTATATGATGGCTTGTTTGCTTTAGACCTGCATAGCCCTTTGGACGAGATTACGAGAGGATTGGCAGGTGTACTACATGCCTCTGCCTCATAGTGCATTTCCCTGCACTATGATCCCTCCCCCACCCCCCAGCGCCCCCACAGCGCTGCCCCACAGAACAATCGGTATGATGATGATTGTCACGAGACACGAGCACAGCTACAGCGTGAGATTGCAATTGGGACTCACACGCAAAGACATGCCAAGATGATCTTTCGGCGTCTTGTGCAAAGGAAGAAAGGAGCCTACCTTGCTAAGTTAGAGGAGGAGATCTACCAACTCTTCCTAGGAAAGGACAACAAGAGGGCATGGAAGATGTTTCAAGAGAGACAGCCTGGTATTCCGATTACTGCACCTAAGGCATGGCATGCTTATGCTAGAGAGTTGTATGATGCACCACGACAGCCCCCCACCCCCCCTCCACTGGGAGCTAGACCGGCTAGCAACACCTTTTTTACTATGCGGATGGTGCTAGATGCGATAAACGGGTAACAGAATGGAAAGGCACACGATCATGATGGGCTAGTTGGAGAGCACTTCTCATATGCGCGTGATACTTTGGCTCCGCTGATTGTACATGTGTTTAATCGTGCCATTTGTGAGGGTTTCCCACCAGCAAGCTGGACAGAGTATACCATTGTACCACTCTTTAAGAGTGGGGACCCCATGGTACCAGGCAACTACACGACGATCATGATTGGTCATTACTTGGCCAAACTATATGGCTCTATATTGGAGTTGGAGCTTAGCCACTGGGCAGAGAGGCATGGTCACCGAGCATAGGGACAAGCCGGCTTTAGGAGCGGATTTACTACCTTGGATCCAATACTTACACTTAGGGCACTTATTGAAGAATGCATGACACAGAAGAGAAGGATATATTGCTGCTTTGTGGACTTACGCAAAGCCTTCGATACCGTACCACATGCCAGGCTTATGCACAGATTGCAGGACATTGAGGTACCTGAGGATATGCAGTGGGGGATATATGCTTTGTATGAGTCTGTGATAGGCAGAGTCCGAGCTCCAGGCGGACTATCCGATATGGTGACCAGCACGATAGGGGTGAAGCAGGGAGGCCCGCTATCACCCACCCTCTTTGGGCTGTACATGGATGTGGTCTCCGATTATGTAGACAGATTGGGAGGCCCAGGGGCATGCCTGGCAGGGGTGTTGATACCCATCTTGTTACATGCAAATGATATTGTTCTAATCTCAGACTCTCCGGAGGGATTACAAAGACATTTGGATGCATTACAGGCATTCTGTGCAGATAGAGATCTGACAATGAACCTCGGGAAAACCAAGGTTATGGTGTTTAACACCACACAGGCATGGGTAACGACATCAGAGTATCAGTTCACTTTCCAAGGGGAGCCGGTTGAGTACGTCAAGTCATATGTCTATTTAGGAGTTACTTTCACAGGACCGCGTTTCTCCTTGAAGGAGGCAGCAGCAACTAGATTAGCTCGAGGGCATGCAGCCTTGGGGGTACTTGAGAGACAGTGTGCACACATATAGTTTCAGGAGCCGTGCACCAAATTGTGGCTATTTGATACACTTGTCACACCGACCCTCCTATACGGAGCTCCAATTTGGGGGCCCAGCATACATCATAGATCTCAGAGAGGGACAGATGAGGGATGGAGGCATATGGAGGCATATGGAGAGACCACTGATTATGATGATTGCCCGCATGATTCAGAGCAAATCATCAGTACCACATGAGATTGTTCGGGCTGAATTGGGTGTCGCACGAGTAGTGACCGAGGCCCTATTCCAAGCAGTTACATTTTTACAGCGGCTATGGAAGCTCCCTCAGCAGAGGTACTCCCGATTGGCATTGACCTCATCCATACAATTGGCAGAGGATGGAGATACTCATTGCTAGTTTGTGGATAGAGGCACTCCCACCCTTTCAGTACAACTTGGATTGTCCATTTTTGGATCTCACCTGCTCAGAGCAGAACCGTGTGATTAGGATGGATATCGTCAGAGTGGACACAGAGAGGACATGGACTAGTCCCCTTGAGCCCTTAAGCACGAAAATGGCTCATTACAAGAGCCATTTTCTGCACCTCTCACCAGATGGTTTTATCACCCACCTGGCGTACATGGATGTACACCTATCACATCGGATAGGTTGCGCCATTGGACAGATCCGGACCTCATCACATCAGTTGCAGATTGAGACAGGGCCATATGTGCATCAGATCTCGGATGACTGCATTTGTCAGCTATGCTACCAAGAGGCAGAGACAAAGGAGCACTACATTTGCCGATGTACAGTCTATTATGAGATCCGAGGGAGATATCACTACCTCTTCCGAGAGGGTTTTGGGCCGCTCTCAGATGAGATTACACAGTACCTTAGACTGGGAGAGGTCTTACTAGTGGGAGACTTCAATGCCAAGACAAGGAGCAAACACTGCACTACATATGATTTCGAGGGAGATCCCATACAGCTACCAACTCTAGAGGACGAGGACTCTAGATCACAGAGGGTGTGAAGATTCTAAGCCAGTCAAATACTATGGACGGGAGCTTTTGGAGCTAGGATCATGCCACCGTCTCTGCATCTATAACGGGATGGAGAGATGACCAAAGTCAAGAGGACTTACATGCTTTCCACATGGAGGTGGAAGTAGCACGAATGTAGCTCAGCTCATACATGATTTCTCAGTACCCCCCATACCCATCGGAGCTGATCACACATACTTATCTTTCACCATGATAGCCACCCCCCCTCCCCCTGCCTCAGCACCCACCTCCACCCATCACACCACTGTCCAATTCACTCATGACTGTGATCACATATAACAGAACACCCTTTACCATGGTCTACGTGACATGGATCCGCAGCACCTCTGGAGATACTCACATCACAATTGACTCATCTACTCCACTCCTCTGCCATTGCCAGCTTCCCTCATACCACCCATACCCCCTCTAAAGCTAAATTAGGGATGATGCCCCAGAATGGTTGGTATGACGACGAGTGTTGTGAGACTCGTGCTCGCCTCAAACAACAGTAAGAACTAGGGGAGATCTCTGAACCTGAAGCTCAAAGATTAAACCGAGCTCTAACTTGTCGGAAGAGGAGGAAACACGAAATCGAACAATACTGGGAGTTGTACCAACTATTCTTGAGCATTAACTCGAAAGAGGCTTGGAGGTGGTTTCGTGAGCCACGACCACCCACACCCATCACTGATCCGACCACCAGGCATGATTATACAAAGTCCCTCTACCATGTACCAGATCAGCCCCCGTTACCCTCTCCACCCAATCCTCAACCCACCACCTCTACTTTTTTCACTTCAAGTATCGTAGAGAAAGCTCTTAAGACGCTACATCATGGAAGATCTGCAGATCATACAGGGATACGAGGTGAACACTTCTCTTATGCCTCTACCACCATAGCTCCTTTCCTTGCACATCTCTTCAACAGGACACTTGTAGAGGGCTTCCCACACACATGGAGCATGAATATCATTACCCCCATTCACAAATCAGGTGACCCGATGGACCCGGGGAACTACAGGACTCTCATGGTTAGCCATATTATGGCCAAGATATATGGATCAGTACTTGAGACAGCACTCAGCTCTCTGGCCAAGACGGAGGGTCTTCGTGCTCCAAGACAGGCTGGGTTCGCAGTCACTTCTGCACACTGGATCATATCTTCACCTTGAGGAGACTGATTGAGCAGGCCAAGTCACGAGAGCAGAGACTCTATTGTTGCTTTGTTGATTTTCGCAAAGCATTCGACACAGTGCCATGGGACTGGCTCCTACAAAGATTGCACACTCTTGGGGTGCCTTCAAATATGATATGGGGGATCATTGCTTTATATGAGAGGGTGATGGGACGAGCCAAATGCCCAGGTGGTCTGCCTGGGGGTGAAGCAGGGCTGCCCACTCTCCCCAACACTCTTTGGCCTGTACATAGATGAGGTCATGGACTTCATAGACAGAGGAGGGAGTGGTACATCACTCTCACAGGTTTTGGTCACTTTATTACTCTATGCAGATGACATCATTCTGATATCTGACTCGTAGGAGGGACTACAGCGCCACATCGACACCTTAGATGATTTTTGTACCCAGAGAGACCTTTCAGTGAACCTTAGGAAAACCAAGGTTATGATCTTTCACACTTCGAGACAGGTTATGAAAGATACAATGATCACATATAGAGGCAGCCAGGTGGAGGTGACAGAATCATACAGAGGGCTGATAGTACATCTGCTAGCGGGACTTCTATGATATGTGTACTAGTGTTATGACCCTATGTTTTTCTCTTTGGACAACAAGCAGGTGGGCACGGGCACGGGCACGGGATGGACAGTGTGAACAGGCATCAGTTGGATGTGAAAAGGAAACTCATGTTGGTGGCCAGCCCAAGTGTGAAAGGGGACAAAAAGGGACTTTAAAATTAATAAGGTTTTTAAACCTTTGATGATTTAAAAGTATTATTATTTATGGCATGCGTTTTTGCCATCTGCTTTTGGCGTTTTTGAGAAAGGACCTAAAAATCAAGATCAACCTGTGCACTTGGAAGGTCCATTCCATGAGTGGCTGAAGCGAAGGGTGGCAAGCTGAAGTGAGCAGATTGTTGGACTCAGATAGTGAGCGCTGATCACCGCGAGCTCCCCGAACCCCGATTCGCTCCCCTCCGCCTCTGATCCATCCTCCGCCTCTGTTCCTCTGCCTTCCCTTCCTTCCTCCATCGCTGCGCCCCTCCTTCCTCCTTCTCCTCTTTCCTCCTTCGCTGCCTGAATCCCTCCCTTCCGCTTCCACCTCTGTTCCTCCCCATCACTTCCTTCCTCCTTCGCTGCCCCCTCCTTCCTCCTTCGTTTCCTTCCTCCTTTGCTGCGCCCATCCGCTTCTCTTCCTGCTTCGCCCCCCATCCTCCTCCGCCTCCCCTCCTTGCCTTTGCCCACCCTAATTCGCCTTTCCTTCCCCTCTGTTCGCCCCTGCCCCTGCCCCTGCCCCTCTCCTGCCTCTGCGCAGCCCTGTTGTGCTGCCCTTCCCCCGCCCCTCTTCGCCTTTGTGTCCAGCCTTTTCCCCTTGCTTCCCTCTCCTTCTTGCTTTTCCCTTTTCCTCCCTCCTTTCCTTTCGTTCGCCTCAACGCCTTCCTCTTCCCCTTGGTTCGGATTGCTCCTCATCCGGGTTCAAGTCGGCCTTTTTCCTCGATTAGCATCATGGCTAATCATTCTCCCTCGGCCGGGCGAACCATTGTATTTTCCGAAGCTGAGCTCGCGGTCCTCTACGCCGAAATAGAGAGAGACTTCAAAACGACCCTCATTGCCAGAATCTTTGGATCTCACCCGTCCCGTCTCCAGGCTCGGGATTGGGTCCTGGCAGCTCTGCCCTCCGACCTTGCTCTACACTTTCAAGATGTCAGGTTGCTTGGAAGAGGTTTCTTCCAAGTGGATTTTGATTCTGAGGACGCAGCCTCAGAGGTTTTGCAGGGCAGCCCTTTGCCATTGGGCCCGAGGAAGATATTCTTTCTTCCCTACTCCAACTATTTTGACCCTGTTGAGGAAGACCGGAACCGTTTCTTGATTACTCTCAGATTCCCAGGTCTTCCTCGCGCATATTGGCCTATGTTAGAGGCCATCGGGTCTGCCTTTGGGCTTGTTCTTCAAGTGCCCCTCCTTCACGCCTTGCCGACATCTTCTGCCCAAGTGGTCACTGCCTCGGCGGATGCTGCCCTAGGGTCATGGTTCTTGCCCGTGACATTGAGCTCTTTGAGGACTATGTTTTGCTTCCGGGCCCTTGTGGCCCTTTGAAGCAACATATGGAGATTGCAGGTAAACCCGATCAGTGCCGGGGTTGTCACCAACACGGTCACTTTGCTCGAGATTGTCCTCGGGCTCGAGTCGCAGGCGGCCTTGTAAGCGTGCCTCTCAAGCCCCACCTTCCTTGGCTCCTTCCTGTCCTTCAGTCCGCCAGGTCTGGCGAGCTGTCTCTCACGCCCGCCCCCCTGGTGCGATTGATGGGAAGGCTTCCTCGGATCATGTACAGATAGATGATGTTTCTGGTCAGAGGGATCTGTCAGCTGATGCATCTTTGCAAAGAGATGATATCTCAGATCAAGATGACTTTGTGGAGTCCTCTCTACTTGGAGGGGGCGATATGCAGGATGTTCAGCACAGTGGGGATCATGTATTGCAGGATTTTCAGCATGATGCCATTGCCCTTGATGCCCTGCAAGGCGAACAGGTTTCTCATACATATGCAGGCACGGTGCAGGGCCTGGAACAAGGGCATGTCAGTAGACTTTGCCCCGTGGATTTTCCCGTCCTCCAGCATTATGAGAGGCATCCTCAAGTTGCCTATCGTCTTCTTAGATCGGGGGTCAAACCCCCTTCTCTTCCATGAGAATCGTCTCATGGAATGTTCAGGGCCTTGGAGGGCTTCCCACCCGTGGTAAGAAGCGCCTTCTGAAGGACTAGCTTTACCCTGCTGTTACAGGAGGGTCTATGGATGTGCTTTTGTTGCAAGAACACAAATTGGATAGATCTCAGTGTGGTAAAACTGGTAAGATGCTTTCTGGCCACACCTTCTGGTCCTCGGCAGTTGGGACTAGAGGGGGTGTTTGTATTTCAGTGGCAGCATCTATTATACCTCATGTTATTGGGCACGGTGTTATCATCCCTGCTAGAGCGTAGTGGATCTTGATCATGCATGAGGGTCAGAAATTGGGAATCTTGAATATCTATGCACCTAACGTGAGAGGTGAAAGGGTGGCCTTTTGGGACACCATTACAAATGTCATTCCCCAGGTTGATCATTGGATAGTGGGAGGAGATTTTAATATGGTTGAGCAACCTTCTAACAAGAAGGGTGGACGCGAAGGGGTTTACACCCTTTGGAGCGAGCCTCATGGGAGAGGTTCACGCTTTCTTTTTTGGCAGGGATTGCTCGACTGAGGATGACTTCCAGAAAAGGCCAAATTCCTTATCTTTCTCTTGGCACAACCGCAGGAACGGGGGCCCGTATCCGTATCCCTAACTCTCTTTATCTAGATGCTGACATTTTCCTTGAGATCAGAGAGATATGGAGATCTTGTGACGGTCCTGATCCTCGTCATAATATTGAGCTAGCTCTTGAGAGGACCAGCCATCATTATCATAGCATTGCCTTGTCTAAGAGAAGGAGGCTCTCGACAAGGAGAGAGCTATTAGGCGTAGGATTGCTGCTCTTAGGGAGCATGAAAAGCATCCACATGCGACTTGGGTTACAGACCTCTTGACAACAGTTAGAGCAAAGCTGCAGTTGGCCATGGACAGGAGGGCTGAGTTCGCCTTTCATGCGAACCAGGCCTTTTGGACTCGGATGGGTGGCAGATGCAACAAAGAGTTTTTTTCAGCGCACAGGCCTTCCCATAGCAGGGATTCTGTGAGGTACTTGCAGGATTCACAGGGTGAGGTTCAGATTGAGCCTGATAAGGTGAGGGGTATTGCTTCAGAATTTTATCGGTCTTTGTTGACTGCAGAGGTGCCCTCCCCTCACAGAGAGGTGGCACGGCAGAAAGTTTCGGAGTTCATGCCCAGGCTCATTACAGATGCTATGTGTTCGTCCCTGGATGCCCCTTTCTCGAAGGATGAATTCCTTCACGCACTGCATGCTCTTTCCAGTGGTTCATGCCCAGGGGATGATGGTCTTTCTCCCGCCTTCTTTATTCTTTTTTGGGATCATATTGGAGATACTTTCACTGTTGCCCTTCAGGAAATGTGGTTGTCGGGTATGATGTGTCCATACGTCACGGAGGGGCTGATTCACCTTATCCCCAAGGGTGGGGACAAGACTGACATCAAGCAATGGAGGCCCATCACCCTACTCGGATCTGCATATCTTAGGTAAAGCCTTGAGTATAAGGTTGCAGCCGATTCTCCAAAGGACTATCCATGATACCTAGAATGGGTTCCTCCAAGGAACGAATATATTTGATAACATCTTTTCTTTTTGGGAAGCTGTCGAGTGGGCAAAGGCTAGTCAACAGCCTCTTGCCATTCTTTTGCTTGATTTTGAAAAATCTTATGACAGAGTGAATTGGGATTTTTTGGAGGGCACTATGGCACACATGGGGTTTTCCCACAACTGGATCAGAGGTGTGTCTTGCCTATACAGGGAGGCTCATAGCACTGTTTTAGCCTGTGGGGGGCGTGGTGAGCGTTTTCAGATTTCCCGTTCAGGGAGGCAGGGCTGTCCCCTCGCCCCTTTACTGTACCTCATTGCAGCTGAGGCTATGAGCACGTTTCTTCGGGCTGCCCCTAGTGTTGTGGGTCTCAGGCTGCCTTTATGTACGGAGGAAGAGTTTTTGGACTCTGAGTTAGCAGATGATACGGCGTTGTTCGTTGAGGCTTCACATGCTTGTTTATGTGCTGTCCGGACAGCCTTGGAGGCCTTTTGTTTGGCAGCAGGAGCTACTATCAATTGGCATAAGTCAGTTGGTTTTTGGATCAATGATTCTCCTCTTGCAGATTGGGGTACAGATGTTGGTTTTACTTGGATTGAGAGAGGATGCTCTGCCAGATACCTTGGTTGTCAGGTGGGCGTTGACATCTCCCCTGCACAACAGTTTGCTCCTATGCTCTTAAGCATTAAAAGCAAACTTCATCACTGGAGTAGGAGGAAGCTCGACTTGGCCTCTAGAGCTTTGGTGGTTAAACAAGTTTTGCTAGCCACAACTTGGTTTATCGCTTCGTGCTAGATTTTTCATAAGGGCTGCATTGGCCAGCTTCGTCGCCTTATTCGGAACTTTCTTTGGTCACGGCTTGACGGAAATGCACACACCAAGGCTAGAGTTGCTTGGGAAACCATTATCAGGCCTAAGCAGGAAGGGGGATTGAATATCATTGACCCTGAGGTGCAATGTAAGGCTTTGCTGTGTAAGTTGGTTGTTAGGGGCTTTCTTCCAGGCACTGAGCCGTGGAAGGACTTTCTCATGCAGCAGATCACGAAGTGTGTCCCTGTTCGCGGAGGTGACTGGGCTCTCAGCTCACGCTTTATTTTTTCGGATGCAATTCACCGCTCCCCTTCATCCCCCCTGGTTAGGTCCCCCTCCTACGGGCCTGAGACTGCCTGAGGAGTTTTTTGGTACACATCCCCCCGTGTTCAGCGGAGGAAGTTAACCAGCAACCCATTCTGCGGAATGATTTGATCTTAGATGTGCATGGTAGGCCTCTTGCGGCAGCTATGCATATTCTTCGGGCTGGCTGGGAGACCCTTTGCCCTACAGTGTTGGCTTGGAAGAGGTTTCAGAGCCTCACCGAGGTACAGAGATTGGATCTCATGCAACATTTGAGAGGCTCTAGTCGGAGGATTGCACATATTGATGCACCCATTCCCAACCACTAGATTACTGGATCTTTCTTGGAAGACTGTCATCATTCTTGGTTTGGGGTTTTTTCTGGGACAGGTGTTCCTCTTCAGGTTATGGGTCTCCCTTTGCCTAGGGAGGATGATGTACCGGTCTTTTTTTCTGTACAGGATGGATGGCAGTTGGAGAGATGTGACGTGCACGACCTTATTGAGGGCCCCCAGTTTCGTCTAGTCAGAGCTGTTGGCAGGTTAGGGAAGCACGTCTTTGTTGACCCCCTCCAGGGATGATCACAGAGAGTGTTAGCCTTTGGTTGTATGGTGGCTGCCCTATCAGACATTTGCATTGGGACCCCAGTGAGTGGGTGTGGAAGCATGCTTGTAAACCCTTGAAAAGCATGCCTTTTCTTAGTTATACGGTGCGGAATGCCAGACATCTTATCTTGGGACACATTCAGAGTGTCCCTACTCTTAGACCCCATTGGGAACCCTACCGCATTTCGACTGACATTCAGATGGTTTTTTGGCAGAGATTGTGGCATTCTTATAGGAAGCCACAGATTTCCTCCTTTATTTGGGTTTCTCTTCATGGTGGTCTAGCCACCAATCAGTGGAGGTCAGTTACTAGTGCTTGCCCAGCATGCCCTAGATGTGCAGGAGTTTCGGAGTTAGTTTACCATTGTTTATGGGAATGCACGGAAGCACAGAGGGTTTGGTCTGCAATTGCACCTCTTTGGTAGGATTAAGAGGGATGCTATCATTTCTTTTGGTTCTATCATTTGGTTGACACAGTCTAGGCCTCAGCTGAGATTCAAGGGGACTAACAGCAGCTTGGCCATTATGGTTAGGCAAGGAGTTGCTCAGCAGTGTTGTCTTCAGGATTTGCCACTTTCACACTTTGTCCCTCCGGCACAGAGGTTAGACAGTTCTTGGGAGATTATTGCTAGCATCTCAGCCTGGAATATCTGGAAGGCTAGATGCACTGAGGCCATTGAGGGTACTCCCGTTCTTGTTTCTCAATGTCTTTGCAGGATTTAGAGTGATATTATTCACACCATCTACCCGGGCCAGAATCCAGGGATCTTCGAGGGCTGCGGAGAGGAAGCACAGCCAGTTTACGAGAGTGGGATATTTGTATCTTTTTCACGTCCTCTCATTCGGGACCCTATTGGCAGCACAAGGCTCCTGATTGGTTGAGATCTCCACCTTTCTTGGTGTGAAATCTCCATTTTGTAGAATTTTTTCATACTTAATAGATGTCTCCTTTCTGAAAAAAAAAAAGAAGTGAGCAGATCGCCGGGTGGTGGTCATCATTGAGCAGGGGTCGCCGTGTGGAGTCGGCGGCTGCTGCACTCAAGGGCTACAGCACCAGGCGGGCTGCATCGGGCTGTGTATGGCTGTGGACGCCAGGTGGGCTGCTGTGCATGGGCTACAAGCAGCTACAGCGCACATGGCCACAGGGCTGCTGCGCATGGGCTACAGGCGGCTGCAGCGCACATGGCTATAGGGCTACAGCGCGTGGGCTACAGGGTGGAAGTGCTGCGCATGGGCTTTAGGCAAGGCTGTTGCGCACATGACTACAGGGTGCTGCTGCGCACATGACTTCAGGGTGCTGCTGCGCACATGGGTTACGGGCAGGTGGGCTACAATCAGCTATGGGCGCCAGGTGAGCTGCAGCCACTCAGGGCAGCCAGGAAAGTATCAGGTGGAGGCTCTCTACGCCAGGTGGTTGCACGTATAGGCTTCAGCCAGCAACAGACCCAAGTCGGGAGACTCTCTACAGCCAGTCGGCCAGCCAGAAGGACTGCAGGCGGCCACAGAGGCGCAAGGACTGAACAGCATGTTCAACTCTGTCTCTCTCTTGGAAGGAGGTGAGCTGAAGGAGGCATCGAGGGGCTAACAGCCAAGGGGTCTCTGCCTGCACTTCGCCCCCTTTCTCTTCGCTTCTCTCTTCCCACCCGTCTTCTCTCTCTTCGCCCCCTTTCTCTTCGCCTCTCTCTCTCTCTGCCTGCATTTCGCCCGCCTGCACCTCTGCGCCCCCTTTCTCTTCGCTTCTCTCTTCCCACCCGCCTTCTCTCTCTCTCTCTCTCTCTCTCTCTCTCTCTCTCTCTCTCTCTCTGCCTGCACTTCGCCCCCTTTCTCTTCGCTTCTCTCTTCAGACCCAGTTACATGGATGTACACTTGTCTCATGCAGTACGATGTGCTATTGGTCAGATTCGCACATCCTCACACCAGCTTGAGATTGAGATTGGCCGATATAGAGGTATACTAGCTGAGGCCAGGATATGCCGAGTATGCCATGGGGAGCCAGAGCCAGAGCTGCATTATATATGCCATTGTACTGCATACTATGAGATACGTGGTCGTTTCCACTGTTTATTCAGAGAGGGTTTTGGACCACTTTCCAGAGTCATGGGGTACCAGGACCAGAGGTGTTTGGGATTGTTCTTGCTTGAGCTGCGGAGACATAGAGATAGCCTGCTTAGGCGCACAGAGAGCCAGACTCAGAGGCACATTACAGACTTCTTTAGTCCAGCCATCACTGCGCCAGATGGACCACAGCAGCAGCAGGACATGGATACCGCCCACACCAGGGGTACACTGATTGATCGTGCGATTGAGCTTGGGTGGTCCAGACGCCCACGACTACGGAGGAGGGCATCCCAGCATAGACGGAGGTTGCAGCGGCAGATTCGGATTATTCTTGCGAGGCATGCGGGACACCCAGTCAGGGTGCTGACCACAGAGGATATTGAGGAGATCCGCCAGTGTCCGATGCGGCACATATTATGAGATGGAGGTACCTCCATAGTGTACCTTCCAGTTCCAGTTTCATTTTCTAGGTGCCAGTAGTATCATCTTTATTTTTCATTTTCTGGGTTTTTTTATCCAGACATTGTATCAGATCCACCATGATGTAACTTTTGGTCTCATAGGTCATTATGGCCTTTTGAAGACGTTAATATAACATTTCATTTCATTTCATTTTCCCACCCGTCTTTTCTCTCTTTGCCCCCTTTCTCTTCGCCTCTCTCTCTCTCTCTCTCTGCCTGCATTTCACCCGCCTGCACCTCTGCGCCCCCTCTCTCTTCGCTTCTCTCTTCCCACCCGCCTTCTCTCTCTTCGCTTCTCTCTCTCTCTCTCTCTCTCTCTCTCTCTCTCTCTCTCTCTCTCTCTCTCTCTCTCTCTCTCTCTCTCTCTCTCTCTCTCTGCCTCTGCCTGCACTTCGCCCCCTTTCCGTACCCACCCTTGCTCAGGCCCCCAAGGCAGCAACATAACTCTCCCCTGCACCTGTAGCTGAGCATCTTGTAGGTCGCATTTTCTGAGTCTCCCCCAAAGGGGAGAGGGTACCCTTGAGGGGGGACTCGTTCCACCAACAGCCCTCTCCTTTATCAACAGCAACGCATGGAAAGTAAGAAGTCTTTTGCCTCAGTTCACCGCTTCACGATTACCGCCCATTCCTCCACCCGTGAGCAAGCCGACACCATGGAAAGCCTACCTTATGCAAGAACTGAAGAAACTCCAGGGAGAATTAGCAGCACTGAAACACGACACTATCAAGAAAGATGAACAAATCAACGAACTGAAAGTGCAAGTGCAAGCCATGAACACGAAGCAAGAGGAAGCACGAGAAGGACCCATACCTACAACACTACAAACAGAAACGACAAACCATGTTTCAAAGGTAAATTCAGTTAACTCACAAGATTTTGTTAAAGAAGTCATATCAGCGGTCAAAGAAAAGGAACGAATGGAAAGTAACAAAAAGGTAATCAGAGTTGGTGGTCTTCCTCAAGGCTGGGATAGGGCAGACATAGCTCAAGAGCTTCGAGAAGACTACATATTAGATACAGATGTACTAAAAGTCTCCTATATGGACAACAATGAGAAAATAGCAGTGATGAAGCAAACAAGGTCTCTCCAAGGGACAAAGGTATGGATAGCTGATGAACTCACCCCGCTACAACTCAAGAACAAATCGGCAGAGCTGAATAAAGTTAAAGAAGCAAGAAAGAATGGCAAATGGGCAATATACAGAGGAGGACAAGCAATCATTAAAGAATTCCGTACCCCACCCCCCTCGAGAGCAAATCCATCCATGGATGAAATATAGCTATTTTTATTTTGAACCTCAATTTCGAACTAGATGCAATAGAACCCATTGTAATTTAAACTCTTAAGAGTCTTAAGAGTTCATTTTGAGTTTTTTTTTTTTTTCAGTTTTATGCCTCTTTGGCATCGAGACCCAGAGTGGAATGTAAATGGATGTACCTGATCTGTCCCATAGGTCGGATTCGGCCTCCCGTGGACGTTAATATAACTTTCTTTCTTTCTTTCTTTCTATCTCTTCCCAAGCAGGTTTTGTTTACGAGAATAGGATGCAGAGGATCAAGCTACATATGCACAAGATGATGTTCTTGGAAGAGATGTGTGTTGCTCTTCGTCTTGGATCTATGTGTATTCAGGGACTGCTTGACACGTCCTCTATCTTTCTCTCGCTACGTTTTGGCAACCGTGTTTTGATGGTATATCTGTCATGGAAACAGGACATTGGTTTTCCCGAGAGGAAACAGATCTTTGCTATCGAGGAAATAGGCCTATGGTTTATGGATACAGGTCTATGGTTTATCAGATACAGGTCTTTGGTTTCATGTGGAAAACATGTCTTTGGAGTTCATATGGACAGGTTCTAGTTTTCTCGAGGTTACATGAAAGCTGTGACTACATGGGAGGACATATGGTTTGGTATAGCCCTACTACTGTTTGGGAAAGAGATCTATGGTACAGATGGAGAAGACCTTAGATGGAGAGACCTTTTCAAGGAGGGAGGTGTTGTACAAGTGTGCCTTCTCTATGGAATGCTTTGCTGTATTAGCGAGAGTTCTTATGTGGAAGTCCTGGGTGAAAGCTTCGAGGGATCCTATTGGTAGAGGATTCGACAAGTTGTACTTTGTACTCAAATTTTGATCAAGTAAAGAAATACCGCAAGGGGCGCCACTACGTTTTGGGGCCAATCGGTGTGCTTGTACTATTTGCAAGAGCACTCTAGCTCCCCCTATTTGTTTCCCTTTTCCAGGTTCCCATGGGTATATGAAGTGTTTTATGTGCGAGTGTTTGTTTCACCGCCCGTCAGATTTCTAAAGGCCAGTTTCAACTAGTCACATGGTTTATGGTATCTTACGACTTGGGTACGGCTAGCAAAAGATTGGGACGCTCATCTTTACCATATGGTCATGGATGTACTCATATTTGTACCCACTTTGGTGTATCTTTTGTATTATTAAATGCAAGCTTGAAATAATGCAAACTTTGTACCACTTTTGTGTATGGAAATACTTGTACCTATGGAGCATCTTGCATATATATGTCTATGATGATACTATTAATCATGGGTCCTGCGGGATGGCCATCTTTTGGAGTAGCTGGGACATCACCTGGAGACATGTATATTGCATGGAGTGGATGCAGTTTTTGATGACACTTGTTTTGTGTTTTCTTGGTGGTGTTCTATTTTAGGTTGGCAAAACTTGGACGTTCCGGTTGCACTATGGAGCGCAATCGAGGACGATTGCTTTCTTTTGAGAGGGGGGTATGTCACCGCATGGTGTATTTTGGGACCCCCTTTTGCAGGAGAGAGAGTAAAAGAGCAGCTTGGGCTGATGTGATGAGAGAGAGAGAGAGAGAGAGAGAGAGAGAGAGAGAGAGAGAGAGAGAGAGATTGGTTGGTGCTGATCAAATTCGCGGACAGCAGTCAACCGTGTCTGACACGTGGTAAGTTTATTGTCAGCACCAGACTGACACGTGTCGAGTGCCACATCAACAAGCCGCCAATGGCCATGCAATGCAAGGTCAAGGGGCAGCCGCTTTTTCAACTCGCATCAGCTTTTAGCGTGTGTGTGTGTGTGTGTGTGTGTGTGTGTGGTGTTTTGTGTGCGTGTGTGTGGTGGTGGTGCGCTGGCCGCCGATGACCTGCTCGCCTGCTCCCTCGACGATCTGCTCGCCCCTTGTGGGTAAGCACGTGTGGTGAGGCGCGTGTTCCTGGACTGTGTCAGACTTCCTTCCTAGACTGTGTCGGCCCTGCAGCCTTCATCGCAACCTTCTGAGGGTCCCCAGATGCACTGTTTTCTCATCGTCAATCTGCTCTTCTTCCTCTCTTCCGCGACTTGTGTGCGTGTGTAGGAGTGTGTGTGTGTGTGTGTGTGTGTGTGTGTGTGTGTGTGTGTGTGTGTGTGTGTGTGTGTGTGCGTGCGCGCCTCCATTGTCTTGTGCTTCTTCCATAATTGATGCTAATGATAAACGCAAGCTTTCCAAATGGCAGACAAGGGCTAGAGTTAAACCTATGCTAGATAAGGGTTGCTCCTCGAAATCTTTCTTTCGAAATTTACACACGTACAGACAAAGTCAATCCATCATGAGAGTCAGGAAACCCGATGGTCTTTGGACCCGGACTTTATCGCAGCTAGAAAAACAATGCCTGGATCATTTTCAGCTTCTTTTCTCTCTACCATCTTCTTCTACACCTCAGGCTGCATTGGCTCGGAGCAGATTTATTGAGCTTGTTTCTCCTATTGTTTCTTTGCAAAAAGCTTCAATGCTGGAAATGTCCTTTTCAGATACTGAATTGGATGAAGCCCTTAAGCATTTGGGTAAACATAAATCCCCAGGCTGGGATGGTTTGACGGTTGAATTTTTTGTAGCCTTCTGGGCTGAATTGAAGGGTCCAATCTTGAAGCTCATCAATGTAGCCTGGCAGCATCAACATCTTCCCTCAGCTTGGAAGCATGGTCTGGTTAAGCTTCTCCCCAAAAAACCTCTGTGTGAGACAATGGATGACTGGAGGCCTATCACTTTGATGCCTGTTATATATAAACTTATTGCTAAAATGGTGGTACATCGGATAAAGGATATCCTTCATGATGGACTTCATCCCAGGCAATATGGTTTTGTTCCAAGAAGGCATATACATGATGATATCTCCAATACTCTCATTGCAATGGAATATGCAAAATATTCTGCTCAAGATGTCTTGGTCATGCAGGTGGATGTGGCAGAGGCATTTGATATGGTACAGTGGGATTATGTTTCTCAAATCATGTCTAAACTTGGTTTTGGGCCAAAGCTAGTTAATGTCATATATTGGCTTTACTCAGATTCCACTGCTCAATGCTTTATAGGGAAACATTTGTCTGAGTCTTGGACTCTAGAACGATCAGTTCGACAAGGATGCCCTCTCAGTGCTTTGTTCTATGCTATTGCTTCACATCCTTTGCTTCTTTATATGGATCATCTGGTTGATACTAGACAGTTAGAGGAGCTTCAGATTTCTGGTTCACGGCCTTTCATTGCACAGGCTTATGCAGATGATTCATTCTTCATGCCAAAGAACAGTCCTCTGGAGCTTCGCCTATTGATGGATACTCTTTCAGATTTCGGGTTGGCAGCTGGTCTAAAAATTAATTTTCAGAAATCAAAACTCTTACCTCTCAAGCATTGCGACTGGCATGCTATCCTGTGGCCCGGGCAGATTATTTATCCGGAAAGCATAGTAAGACATTTGGGTTATCCCATTGGCTGGAAAATCAGAAATAAGCAACAAATATCTTGGGTGCTAAACAAAATTCAGGACAAATTAGAATATTGGAAGATCTCCACTTGGCCATTGCACGTACGGCTTCGAATTGTTCAGTCCATTATTCTAGCTTATGTCCAGTTCTACCTTCCTCTCTTACATTGGTCATCTCGAGATCTTTCTTCTTTTGTCTCAAGCCATGGAGATTTTTTGGAAAACTAAGCTTCATAAAAAAGCTTTAAGGTTGCTCAAAATGGACCTGCTTTGCTCACCAAGAATGCATGGTGGTTTGAATATTATAAACATCAAATTTCATGTGCTGGCAAGAAAGATCACTATGCTCAAAACCTTTTTTCAACAAGAGCAGCCTTGGTCTATCATGTTGGCAATTTTGTGTGGTCAGATGCGCACAAAGGCTTATGGTCGTTGGTTAGTTGATCCATCGGAAGTAGTGCTTGGCAAATTTCAAGGTAAAATCCCTGGTTGTCCATTTTCTACTTCCTTGATTCAGGATTGGAAGAAAGTGCTCTCTCGCATCAAATGGTCTCCCCATCCTGATTCTATAGCTTCCTCGCTTCGAATGGAAAGCCTACATTGGAGTGCTGTTTTTTACTCTCCCCTTGCTGTACAACAACCAATCAGAGCTTACAATCTTATGAAGTTGGGCATCCGGTTCATTGACGACGTGGTAGATACTCGAGGGCAAATTCTTTCTTTTCCGGCAGCATGTCAACAATACAATCTTGGGATGCATCATAGATCTATATGGAAAGCTATTGTAGATCTCTTACACCCTTTCATTCCGATTCCAATATTGGATGTAAGAGACAGGCTTCAAGATTGGCATCTTCAGTCTTCAAATTCAAGATTATCCTCTCAGCCTTTGCATCTATTGACTTCTATACAGGCTTATCGATTGATATTACCTCCTCCATGGATTGCTCATCATGCTAATTCTCTTTGGCATCTGGATAAGTCTTTAGCTTGGTGGAAAGGAAAACTGACATTGATATGGAAGTTGAAAATGCCATTGAAGCAGAGACTCTTTCTTTGGAGATGCATTGTCGGTATTTTTCCAGTGGGAGTGAAATTGGCTCAAAGAAGGATTGCCTCTCCTCTTTGTCCAAGATGTCATCATACTACTGAGAGTATTCCGCATTTATTGTGGTCTTGTTCATATTCCAGAGACCTTCTGGACAAGATCTCCTATTTTTTATCTCTCAGATTTCCTGCACACAGGTTCTACACGTTTTTCTGGATGTTTGGCATGTTATCAGCTTCTTTGTCTTAGTATTCTCTTTTCTTCCACTGGATCAGATACTGGGCCTTATGGACCCTCTGGCTACAGCGAAATCATGCATATCTGAATTCACCCCTTCAGCACCCTTATGAGTTCTTCCGAGCCTCATTGCGGCAGTCCTTACATGATGCCGTACATGAGGAAGATTTGGATGTTTCTCGTGTTCAGCTTTTCTTTTACTGTTTCTGATAGATAGGGCATAGGCTCTTTTCTTGAGCACTGCCCTGATCTTCGATAGAACTTTTTTACTACTGTTTTTTAAGTTCTAGGGTTTAGACATCCTCTTCATGTCAAACCCTCTTGTACATTTATGATATAATGCAATTTCAACTGGTTTTACAAACAAACAAAAAAAAAAAAGTGTGTGTGTGGTGTTCTATTTTTAGCTTTTTAAAGTTTACTGCTTTTTAGAAAGCAGGGGCAGCTAGAACCCATAGAAGCATGGCATGGGGGGTGGCTTGGCATATACACAGAAGGTGGATTCTTTGAGAAGAGGGCCTTCACTTTTGAATCTCAGGCCTTGTGTGTGTCCAGGAGTGCCTCGGCTATGGAGCTTATGAAGGTCACGGCTGAAGTTGTAACGGCTAAGCAACTTCTGGAATAAAAATAAATACCGCAAGGGGTGCCAGAGCAGTTTGGGGCCAATTCCTCTCTTGGGCAGGAGTACTCTAACCCCTCTCTATTTTCTCTCTTAAAGTTTCAGTTGTTTAAAGTACTTGTGTGTGGTATTGAAGGCCGGTTTCAGTGAACCACCAACCTCGTCAGCAGAATTGCAGCATGGGATATCTGGCATGTGTAGCAAGGCCATCACACACCCACCCACCCCAAACACAGGAGCTATCAGATCCATCTACACAGATCTAATACACACTCTCTACAGCCAATGGGAGCGCCTCCAAGGGGCACACAAACCATGCAAGAGCAGCATGTCACATGCAGAAGAACTGCCTGTATTAAGAACTATGCAAAGAGATGAACAAAGAGAAGAAAGAGAAAGAGATGTTGTTGTGACAGCGTTCCATACATATGTATCAATATGTACATAGATCGTAGCCTACCTAGATGGGAATGAACTAGCCTTTCTCCCTAAATACCCCTATATAAAGTCAGCCGGCTGTCAGCCAGCAGAAGACAAGCATAAAATGGAATATAATGCCAAACAGCCTGGAAATGCCCTCCAGCTCCTTCTGACTGCCTTGGGTGAAATACCTAGCTTTTAAACTGGGCTGTTTACTCCCCCAAAAGGTTCCTAATCACTACCTAAAACGGGGGTTTAAGCATGTCCACATGTTGTGCATGTGACACAGCCTGCTGCCCTTTATCTATATTTGAAGCCTAAGACCTTTTCTTAGCCAAGTTGATGGAGGTATCAATTGGCAATGCATGGCCCCACTGTGGCTTTTCCCCAACTCAGCCACAATGTTGTCTCCCTTGGACAGCATTTCCTTCCTCCATACAATTTCTTTCCTCTATAGAGGGTTGGCATCTGCTAAACTAACAGATTGGGAAAAAAAGAAGCAATCTGGGTGAGATCTTCAGCAGCATGCCAGTTCCATTGATGCAATCTGGCTTTCTGTTCTATAAGCTATATGGATCACATGCTCTATGCTCACTATGAAGTTGGGCACAACTAAGAAGCAGGGAAAGTGATTAAAACCCTACAAGAACTTTGTCTTTTCTAGATCCATTTGAACTGCTTGGCCCATAGACGTCTACATTTTCTACACACACAAAGAATGTTTATTTCAATTTTAGTTATTACTTACTTGGAGATGTGTCTGTGCAAACGACAGCTACGCCCTCTTTTGCTGCAGCTCGTTGAGCCCCTGACTTCTGGATAAAATTCTCATCTGAGCATGTAAGACCAGACAGCCAATAAAGTACCTGCCACAAACAGGTCAAAACTGCATAAGAGCAACATCTTTAACCATGATGAATTGATTCATATGAACAATGAAGAAACATTCTTTCATAACGATGCTTTGTCTCTAATCTCGATTGCTAATTGTGCTGCTTTTTCTATATTGACCTGTGATCACAATCTTGGTTCCCCTGAGCTAGCCTTCAACAAAAGCAGTCACCTACTAGTAGCATAATGAGGATGCACACACCAATTGATCTGTATTCCTTTATTCTCCTCAATCATCAAAAACACGCCTAACTCGACCCCTCAATTTAAGGACTCAAAAGCAGTCACCTACCAGTAGCATAATGAGGATGCACACACCAATTGATCTGTATTCCTCTATTCTCCTCAATCATCAAAAACACGCCTAACTCGACCCCTCAATTTAAGGACTCAAATGCTCTATCCTCTACTACACTACCTCTCACAATTTTGTTGCTTTAGACCAGGCAAGCAGGTTTATCCGCTTGAAAAAACAAGACTTTCATTGAGTCACAAGACAGCAGAAGTCCTAAAAATGGGAAGCACTCATTGATACAATCACTAGTAGCAAGCTAGTCAAGAAGATAAGAGTGCCAAACAAACCATCTGGCAGAGAGTGAGAGGAAGGGGTTGTCATCCATCTGCCTTGAAAGCAATACATACATCTTGCAAGGAAAAGATTTGGGGAGAATGATCACTTAATAAATTTAGAGGGGCCAATGAATAGAGGTCACCTAGGGCACTCTAGTCACTGCTTTGATACCCCTTACATCCTGTCTTCTATTTGTAACAAGATTCAAACTAGTACCACTGCAGGGAGCATAAACTATGACTGCCTGTTTCGAAAACATAGTTTACTGAATTGCCCCACCAACTCTGCCCCCCCCCCCCCCCCCCCCCCCCCCCCCCCCCCCCCAAAATCTGTGAGGTCACCTAGGGCACTCTAGTCACTATCTATCATCTGCTTTGATACCCCTTAGATCCTGTCTTCTATTTGTAACAAGATTCAAACTAGTACCACTGCAGGGAGCATAAACTATGACTGCCTGTTTGAAAAACATAGTTTACTGAATTGCCCCACCAACCCCGCCCCGCCCCCCCCTCCCGAATCTGTGTTTCCCTTTCCAGCCCCTCATTATCTGTCCCCTTCGCACCCAAATCTTCCAGCTGCCCATCACTGATGTTTCTTCCCAACTAAAGTGGCCCATTCACTGCCCAACCTGCCTGATCCTGCCTTGCCTCACCACTTGGCCTGGTTGCTAGAATTGCCACTGCCCAGCCTGCCCAACAGCTCCTACCTGTCAGGTGTGTATTTCCCCTTTCTCCTCTCTTCAAAGTTCATCCTTCTTCTTTTCCTTCCTACTTCCTTCCTTCCCTTCCACCTCCACTTCTTCCCTCCTTCTCCCACTTCCTCCCCTGCATGCCCTTCCATCTTTTCTCCACCTTCATTGCTGAGAGTCCTGCTTCATTGGCTCTTGACCGGTTGCCTCTAACTCCCAACCCCTACAAGGAATCCATAGCAGCCTCTCTGTTGGCAATTATTTAGACGTTGAACTCAATTTGGAGACAGTCCCGCCAAGTGGCGATCTGTCCATTTGCAGAAAAGTGCTTGTCGGTTTCTGTGAGGTTGCTATGGGTTGGTCTGAGATAGAAAGGAGCTGAAGGTTTGCCTCAGAAAGATTGCACTTGAGGGTGTCCTTCATTGGCTAAGTTGATGGTCTGCAGACACAACACACAGTGCTACAGCGAATTTTGCTACATGGTGCCATGGCTTCTTGCCAACTGACCCTAACCTCCCTGAAATTGAGCATTAAGAGATGATTTGCTTCCTAAAGGATTGTAGCTCTTTTCACAAAAGATTTCCAAAGCACTCACCTCATTTTGTAGGGGATGGTGGACTTGGTAATGGAGTCAGGCCTTGCTCTTCCCCATGAGGAGGACGGCACAGGCCTGGAGCTTCACCAGGGTCCAGGGCCATCACAACCTTGGAGGCGTGACAGCTACTCTTGATTCCCTCAACTCAACCGCACCTTGGAATTCCCGTTGGAGAAAAATCAGCAGCCTCAAAGCGTGGCAATGAACTCTCGAGAAACCATGGAGGGGACAGCCACCTAACTTGTGGAACCTGTCATCACCATTATGATCGATCTCATCTACAATTGCCCTAAGCATGTGCATGCCAAGGCTCAAAAAACTTGACAAAGAATTACATTTCTTACGACTTGTCTTTGGAGAATCATCTGGGAATTAATTAAGTGGCTCAATAGTCCAAGGCCCCAAATCTGTTAGTGCCCAAGCAAACATTGCTTGCAGATACCAATAGTCCCACGGCGGTTGATTGTAACAGGCTTTTAGAAGGGCTAAGACAATAGCTGAATTATAGTTCTTGCCCAAAAGCACTTTAAAACTCACTTATAGCCCAAAAGCATCTTTTAGGTAGTAAAAGCTCTTCTCTTTTTAGTATTTAAAAAACGTTTAATCTTTTTCTTTCCAAAAGCTGGTCGCATCATTCCAAGCCTGTAAGGTTGCTCTATGCTGCTATCCTGCCACATCAGTACTCTTTTTTTTTTAACCACTACATCGCGTTTTTGCATGTTAGCAACCCCCAACTTATTAAACAGTTGTCCTCAACTGATAAGTCTAGCTTTGTCTTACCTTTTCCTTGCTTTTTCTCTTACTATGGGCCTAGCTCTTCGCTCTTTGGCTCTTGAGACATGGTTCTTCATGTGGAATGTCGTTCCCTTCTCTTGTGCTTGGCTTCGGGGAGGATCTTGCCCTCACGGTTTTTCACCCTTCACATAAAGTGACCTTGGGTTTGACACCTCTGGCAGATACTCCAACCCCTTACAACTCTAGGGTCGCCCTCAAGTACGAATTTCTCAACATGATTCTCTTCCTATGAAGATCAACACACACCCGTTATATGTCAAATGACGCAAACACGTGCCCAGGTTGCATCCAAACGCAGTTTGGATAGGATCCAAACGTTTACAACGATTGAAACGTTCACTTGGGATTTTTATTAATATAGGTTAAAAAAATGAAAGGCGAATGCACATCAACATCACATTTTTTTTCTTCTGTTTCTTACGTGCATGTGGCTCTCTCTCTCTTCAGCGGCGGGCGCTCGTGGGCTGGTCGTGTTGGGCTTCGCTGCTTGCTGGTCGTGCTCAGCACTCGCTCATCGTAAGAGTCTCTCTCTCTCTCTCGAAGCACGGGTCACGAACCTCGAACAAGAGAACACGGCACTCAAGGAGGAGGTGAGTGCATTGAAAGTGGAAATGGTAGCCATCAAGAATGCTGAGAAGGAAGAAGGGGAGATCAATGACAACACTCTCACGGCCATCAAAGAAGAGATCTCCAAGGAGATCACAAAGGACATGGAAGGAAAGCTCGAAGCCAAGCAGTCAGGATGGGTCGAGGTGGTAAAGAAGAACATCCGTAAAGAAGTGAGAGAGGAAACTCAAAGGGAAGAAAACCAAATCATTCACACCACCATTGAGGAGGAGAAGATGAGGCATGCCCGCCGCCTCAACATTCGAGTCACAGGTATAGCCGAGACACCCGACTCCACTCCCGAGAAAGATGGACAGCTTCTATGCATGAAGCTCGGCTACAAGGAAGAGCACCCTCTCCCCTTCACCAAAGCATGGAGAGCCGGGAAAGACTCAACACGCAAGCGAGCCCTCATCCTACAGTTTGCAGGAGAGACGGAGAGGGTCACCTTCATGAGGAAGAGGGTTATACTACGGGGTTTAGAGGGAGCTCCTATTTTCTTGGATGATGATCTCACGAGGATGCAGCTTGAGCATAGGAGAACTTGCATGCCACGAGTCTTACACGCGAGGAGAGAAGGCAAGAAGGCCTTCTATCGAGATGGTCGGGTCATCATTGATGGCCGGCCCATGGATTAGCGGTTTGGGGCCTATGGGACACAGACCAGGCCACTGACAGAGATACACATAGCAGTATGGAACTGTAATGGTTCACTATGGGTGCAGCCTGGACGACTGGAGCATGTTATGGTGGGGAGAGACATCATACTTCTGACAGAGACACATCAGAGCCCAGAGAGAGGGCTACCTCGAGTAGAGGGATTCCAGTGGGAGTCAGCATACAAGAGGACCACACGCCAGGGTACCTCGAGAGGGTCGGGGGGAGTAGCAGTCCTATTCAGACCAGAGCTACAGGGGAGACTGAGAGTGGTAGCACAGGATCCAGAGGCCAGATACATGTGGATCAGCTTACAGCTCTCACAGGACAGGGTTATATACATAGCTCTATGTTACTTTTCTCCATCAGGATCCTCCTATGTCATTACAGAGGACATGCCACAGGAGGAGGAGATAGGAGCCTCGCCATACACTTGTCTGTCAGAGGAGATTATGCATTATTCTACACTAGGGGAAGTATTTCTTACGGGCGACTTCAATGCCCACACACAGAGCAGACAGTGTGAGGTGTATGACTATGATGACATGGAGATCCTCCACCCTGTGGATCCAGAGGAGATAGGGGCTAGTCGGGCATCAGAGGACACTGGACCAGACAGAGGACATTATGGGGACCACTTACTAGAGTTGGGAGCCAAGCATCGTCTCGTTATTTATAACGGGATGCTACAGTGGCCGGGATCAGGAGGGCTGACATGGTTCCCACATGGGGGTCATACACGGACCGGAGGCACGGTGGTAGACTACATTATGGGGTCTTTGGAGGCATCACAGCTTGTCACCTCATTCTCCATTCCACCTCGTCCTATTGGGGCAGATCATACATACTTGGCATTTTCACTAGCCGGATCACCAGTATCACCAGCCCCCCACATACCGACGCCACACACTACCATCTACTTCACACATGACATGGCAGACATATACACTGGCAGAGTAGAGGATGGGCTCCTACTCATGGATCCCCTGGCATCTATGGATACCATTACAGCCCAGCTCGCATCACTCCTACACACGGCTGCATTACAGAGCTTCCCACATCATGTACACTCAGGAGAGCCTGCGAGACCTGGGACTATGCCCCAGAACAGATGGTATGATGACGAGTGTAGAGCCCTATACTCACGACTCCGCATACAGAGAGCCTTGGGAGCCATCACAGAGCAGGAGTCGAGGAGAGAGATGAGGAGACTTACTCGCCGCAAAAGGCGGGCCTTCGCAGAGATACAGGAGCTAGAGATCTTTCATTTCTTCATGAGTAGAGATAGCCCTGTCTCATGGCGGCACTTCAGAGAGCCCCGGACCCCGACACCTATTGCAGACCCACAGACATGGCACACATATGCAGAGGGTCTATACCATGCCCCACAGCAGCCACCTATACCTCAGCCACAGGAGCCTCGACCTACCACAGCTAGCTTCTTTACCCACTCGATGGTACAGGAAGCTATCCGCCGCCTACAGCATGGACGGGCCGCCGACCATATGGGCCTGCAGGGTGAGCATCTCATATATGCAGTAGATTCTTTAGCTCCTTTTCTTGCACACCTGTTTAACAGGGCACTAGCAGAGGGTTTGCCTGCGGAGTGGACGATGCACACCATTGTGCCGATTCACAAAACAGGGGATATGCTCGATCCGAGCAACTACAGGACGGTTATGGTTGGCCACGTGCTGGCCAAACTCTATGGTGCAGTGCTGGAGCAGGAGCTTAGCTTATATGCTGAGCGAGCAGGTTTACGCTCATCAGGGCAGGCAGGCTTCAGGAGAGCTTTCTCTACCACTGACCATGTATTCACTTTGAGATGTATGATTGATCAGGCCAGAGTGAGGAAGAGAAAGCTCTATTGCTGCTTTGTGGATTTCCGCAAGGCATTTGACACAGTACCACGAGAGAGGCTCTTTCAGCGCCTACAGTCTCTTGGCATACCAGCAGATATGACATGGGGCATCTATGCATTATATGAGCAGGTTTTTGGGCGAGTCAGATGTCCAGGAGGTATGTCCGAGACTATTGCTAGCACCATTGGTGTGAAGCAAGGATGCCCACTTTCCCCCACGCTATTTGGGTTATACATTGATGAGGTGGCTGACTTCATTACATGGGGAGGCGGAGATGGAGTTGATTTAGCAGGTACCTCAGTACATATTATGCTCTATGCTGATGATATTGTATTAGTGTCTGAGTCCCCCGGTGGTCTACAGCAGCATCTACATGCACTCCATGATTTCTGCACACAGAGGGGTCTTACTGTGAACCTTGGGAAAACCAAGGTTATGGTCTTTCATACATCGAGACAGGGCAGGAGTCAGCTGACATTCACTCTCGCAGGATGCCAGGTGGAGGTGGTGACATCATACGTGTACCTAGGGGTTACCTTCTCTGCAGCAGCCACACGCTTTACCATGGGTTCAGCAGCCAGAGCTAGATTGACACGGGGATATGCAGCATTGGCTATGCTAGAGAGACAGTGCCACCAGGCGCATTTTCAGGAGCCCCGGACGAAGGGGTGGCTATTTGACACATTAGTCACACCGGCATTGATGTATGGAGCAGCAGTATGGGCGCCAGGCCTTGCTACCCATTGGTGGACACAGATAGAGAGACCACAGGCCCTCATGATGGCACGCATGATACGCAGCAAACCGTCAGTACCTCATGACATTATCCGAGCAGAGTTTGCTGCGCCTCCTATGATGGTAGAGGCCATATTTCAGACTATATGCCTGCTAGACAGATTCAGAGAGATGCCACAGGACAGATTATCATACAGAGCTTTTCAGGCATCTAGACAGTTGGCTGAGGCAGGAGACAGAGGATCATGGTATGCACAGGTCACACATTGGTTCTCACAGCATGGCCTAGACATGGATCATCTACCACCATTCCAGTATGACAGGGATGCACCACATATCCGTCTCTCTCATAGTGAGAGGAACAGAGTATTGAGACAGGATCTATGGCAGCTCTATACACGAGAGACATGGATATCGCCTACACAGCCTCTTCCACCGAAGATGCTATACTACAGAGATCACTTCATGAGTATCACTGATGATGGATTTATAGAGAGGCCTAGATACATGGAGGGCTTTTTACCACACGGCTCCCGAGTGGCTATTGGTCAGCTCAGAGTTTCATCACACCGATTGGAGATTGAGACTGGCAGAGCAGCACGGATCCCCCGAGAGGAGAGGGTATGCAGATTGTGCAGAGAGGAGGTGGAGAGTGAGGAGCATTATGTATGCAGATGCAGAGCATATACAGCCATCAGAGAGAGATATCCCATTTTATTCAGAGAGCCACATTCCCTACGCCAGATCTTTGAGGCAACAGACCAGCGCATACTGGGGAGATACATTCTAGACATACAGCGCCACAGAGAGACATTATTACAGGCTCAGACAGCTCCAGAGGGGGGGCGACAGACACAGATTACTACATTTTTTCAGAGATCCATACCCCTCCCAGCCCCTACACGGCAGGGAATTACTCTCCAGAGAGCAGAGACACTTAGAGCCCGCAGGAGACAGAGGACACCTGGCTTTCGGACACCACGCCTATACCAGAGAGAGATGACAGAGATCAGAGCTCACTTTCACAGAGAGGGTGAGGAGCGACTGGCTCGCTTCAGAGCACACCCAGGCATGTTCTTCAGGGAGCTGTGGACACCCCCTTCACTGATGTATACCATTTTATACCCCCAGTATGGTACAGGATGGAGCTAGCTAGGTTGCATATCATGATTGTATACTCCATGCATATAGCTTTGCATTCTCCTAGTAATAGAGCTCCATCCCCTACACACCCAAATTCAGCTTTTTTATTCAGTACTTTTTCATTTTGTTGGGATGACAGAGGATACCCCATACATGTACTCCGATTTGTCTCATAGGCCGAGTTCGGTCTTTTGGAAGACGTTAATAAAATCTCTCTCTCTCTCTCTCTCTCTCTCTCTCTCTCTCTCTCTCTCTTTAGCATCGATACCGAGAGTGGAATGTAAATGGATGTACCTGATCCGTCCCATAGGTCGGATTCGGCCTCTCGTGGACGTTAATATAACTTTCTTTCTTCTCTCTCTCTCTCTTCGCTGCCCGCCTGCGCCTGCGCCCCCCCCCCCCCTCCCGCTACGCCCACCCCTCCCGCTTTGCCCCCCCTTCGCTTCGCTTTTGCCGCCCTGCCCCCCTCGCCCCTGCGCCGCCCTCCCCTCTCTCTCTCTCTTCGCTGCCCGCCTGCGCCCCCCCGTCCCGCTGCGCCAGGCGCCGCCCCCCCCCCCCCCCCCCCCCCCCCCCCCCCCCCGCTGCGCCCACCCCTCCCGCTCTACCCCCCCTTCTCTTTGCTTTTGCCGCCTTGCCCCCCTCGCCCCTACGCCGCCCTCCCCCTCTCTCTCTCTTCGCTGCCCACCTGCGCCCCCCCCCCCCCCCCCCTGTCCCGCTGCGCCCACCCCTCCCGCCCTGCCCCCTTTCCCTGTGCCTCCCTGTTTTCCTCTTCGCTGTTCGCCTGTTTCGCCCCTGTGCCTTTTCCCACCCAGCCTTCCTCAGGCCCCCAAGGCAGCAACATAACTCTCTTCTCCTCTCTTTCCCCTTTTCCCTGCATGACTTGAACCCCCCCCCTGTTGCTGTTGTTTTGCTCCGTTGTCATGGATTAATTTTCAGTCCATTGGCTGTGGGAATCTGCAAAAAGTCATGACCAAGACCGAGTTTAAAGAGGAGCTCGTGAAGATGGAGGACAAGCTCGGCACAGTTATCAAAGAAAACAAGAAGATGGTCGACTCTTCCGTCACCGCAATCATAAACCGCCTCTCCAAACTCGAGAAGGGATTTGACAAAATCCAAGAGCTCAAAGAGAGATCTTCCAAGCAAGAGGCTGAGATTTCAGCTTTAAAGGAGGAACTAGTGGAGGCCAAATTGCATGCTAAGAGTCAAGCGGCTGAAATCTCAGCCCTCAAAAAGGAGTTGGCAGCCACTTCAAAAAGCAATCTCGAGGATGGAAAATTGCAGCCCTCCTTTCTTGAAGAGCTGAATACCATCAAGGAGCAAATGAGGATCATTCGAGAGGAAGAGGAGCAACATAAAGAGAAGACATCTTCATGGGTGGAGGTGATCACAGAGACGCAAAAGAAGATGGACAAGGCGGAGAAATGGATCGAGGTCGCCAAGAAAGGGAAAGGTAAAGAATCGCCACCCATCCCCACTCCCACCACATCAACATGACCCTTGAAGAGGAGCAAAGGAGGAAGACCCGGGCCTTACATGTACGAGTGTCCGGTCTAAAAGACCGTGATGATGCGGAAGGGGAAACCAAGGAGCTCTTCTCTATGATGGGCATTGAAGCCACGCACACAAAGGCATGGAGAGTGGGAAAGAAGAGAGAAGGTAGTGGTGGCGAATCTTCTAAGGAGAGAGCACTTATCATTCGTTTCCCCTCCATGGAAGCGAAGAAGGACTTCTTGAAGAGACGTCCTACACTCAAGAAGACGGGAATATTTCTTGGAGATGACCTCACACTCTCGCAACTTGCCCACATGAAAGAAGTTATGCCAGAGATAAGGGCAGCCCGAGAGAAAGGGAAAGTGGCCTTCTATAGAGATGGTCGAGTGGTGATTATGGAGAGGCGCTCTTCATGACGGCGCGAGACCTATGGGACTACACTCAAAGTTGCTACTTGGAATCGTAATGGATCTCTACGTCTTGATGTAGGGGCTTTTGAGGATAGTTTCACTGGGAGGGACATCATCTTCTACTGTGAGACGCATCAGGCTCCTGGATTGTCCATGCCACATGTTAGTGGATACCGATGGGAGACAGCTTGTAGACAGGAGACTCGTTCAAAGCATAGAGGACGGGGCTCAGGAGGAGTGGCAGTATTGTTTAGAGAGGAGCTACAGCCACTGATACATATAGTCCGCAGAGATGAGCAGGCTAGGTACATGTGGATTAGACTGAGGGCAGAGACGGGCAGATATCTCTACGTTGCTATATGCTATTTTGCTCCTAGTACATTAGTGTATGCATCACCTAGCGGGCAGTCTCCCTTTTCTATTTTGGATGATGATATTTGGGAGTTCTCCAGGGATGGTGACATCATTCTCCTGGGGGACTTCAATGCCAGGACCGCCCATAACCAGACAGTATTTTATGATACCTCAGAGGAGATGTTGAGGGAGCTTGATGTTAGGGATATGGGCCTATCTAGACCCTCACAGGATGAGGAACATACAGTGTATGGGCGGTATTTGATAGACATGGGGACTGCACATGGATTGGCCATCCTGAATGGCCTACAGAGATTCCCGACATCGGGCGGTTTCACTTGCTTTCCACATAGGCATGGTACTAGTACAGTGGACTATATTATGGCTCAGCCCAGTCTCATTCCCTCTTTTCAGGATTTTATGGTAGGCACTAGGCCGGTTGGAATAGCAGTGGATCATGCTATCTTGTCCTTCACTCTCACATTTCAGTTCAGCACCACTCCATTGGGACAGGTCTCCACACACACTCGTTATACCTTTACGAGGGAGACTGACACCGTGTACACAGATGAAATATACAAACGCTTATGTGCCGAGGAGCCGGGACGGCCATTAGATGAGCTCACTCAGATATTGATAGATACGCTTCATGCTGCAGCATCAGAGGCATATCCCCATAGTCAGCCTACACGGAGACGATCTGGGAACATGCCCCAGAACAGTTGGTATGATGAGGAGTGCAGAGAGATGAGGATCAGATTACAGAGAGAGGTGCTCATGGGTGTTAGCACTCACAGACAATCACGGATTACCTTCCGGCACCTAGTGCGACGGAAGGAGAGGGCTTATCTTGCTCAGTTAGAGAAGGATTTGTATCAGTTATTTATGAGTCGAGACTCAGGCGAGGCATGGAGACTATTTCATGAGAATTCACCATCACCAGCCATTACCTCCACAGAGATTTGGGGTGAGTATGCAGCATCCCTGTACACAGCAGCAGGACAGCCGCCCCTGTCAGACCCATCGGCGCCATGCCCAGAGACATGTGCTTTCTTTACTGCTGAGATGGTAAGGAAAGCTATTGACAGGATGAGGACTGGGAGAACATATGATCATGATGGTTTGGTAGCAGAGCACCTTATTCATGCCAGAGTTATGCTTGCAGAGCTTATTGCTATGATGTTTAACCGAGCCATGTGTGAGGGTTTTCCTGAGACTTGGAATATGTCCACGATTGTGCCTATCTTCAAGTCAGGGGATCCCATGCTTCCTGGGAATTATCGTACCATAATGATTGGTCACACATTGGCTAGATTATATGCATCTATTCTTGAGCAGGAGTTGAGTAGATGGGCAGAGAGAGAGGGCATACGTGCATCAGGGCAAGCAGGGTTCAGGAGAGGTTTCTCCACTCTTGACCATATCTTGACAATCAGAGCTATTATTGAGGAGGGCAGATTCTATGGCACGAGGATTTATTGTTGCTTTGTGGATTTCCGCAAACCTTTTGACACAGTACCGAGAGCCAGACTGATGCGCAGACTACGGGAGATGGGAGTGCCCACAGAGCTGATTTGGGGAATCATGGCTTTATAAAGGACAGTTGTGGGACAGGTACGTACTACTCAGGGTATATCTGAGATGGTTCACTCCACTATTGGGGTGAAACAGGGCTGCCCCCTTTCTCCTACCTTATTTGGGATGTACGTGGATGAGGTTTCAGACTATGTAGAGCGGGAGGGTGACAGAGGAGCACAGCTAGCAGGGACATGGATTCCGCTGTTATTGTATGCTGATGATATTGTGCTGATCTCAGATTCTCCAGAGGGGATGCAACGTCATTTGGATGCATTGCACACATTTGCACATGACAGTGGATTGTCTGTTAGCCTTGGTAAAACCAAGGTGATGGTGTTTAACACCACAGCACAGTCGGTTAGGAGGTCAGTACCCACCTTTACATATGGTCAAGAGACAGTGGAGTATACAGATGCATATACTTACCTTGGTGTGGTTTTCAGTGGCCCACTATTTTCCTTGAGGAGAGCAGCGGAGACCAGATTGACCAGAGCTTATGCAGCATTGGGGAGACTAGAGAGGATGTGTTCGCAGGTTCAGTTTCAGGAACCTCGAACAAAGCTCTGGCTCTTTGACACTTTGGTCACTTCAGCCATGCTGTATGGAGTGGAGATATGGGAACCCTCAGTGGATCACCACAACCGAGCTGGTAGCACTGATGGATGGAGACATATGGAGAGGCCCTTGGTCTCTATGATTTCTCGGATGATTAGGGCCAAGGCCTCCGTACCACATGATATTATCCGTGCAGAGATGGCTGCCCCCCCATTGGTGGTAGAGGCACTCACTCGATCAGTCTCCTTTATATATAGCACTTGGGCTCTCCCTAGAGACAGATATGCTCGCTTAGCCCTGGAGTCTTCACGACAGTTGGCATCACAGGGAGACGGATCATGTTGGTATGCACAGATGACAGCTTGGTTCCAGTTGCATGGCTTTAGTATGGAAAGGCTACCTCCATTTCAGTACTCCCTGGATGCACCCTCCCTCTCCCTCACACGGGCAGAGATTACCAGACTTATCAGGCAGGACTTGATTCAGCTGGACACTAGGAGGACATGGATACAGCCGACACAGGAGCTTGGTACGAAGATGGCTTTCTATAGAGATCATCTTCTCCAGCTCACGCAGGATGGGTTTGTGATTAGACCCAGCTACGTGAATACTCATCTTTCTCATGGGGTACGGTGTGCTATTGGTCAGATGCGCACATCCTCACACCAGCTAGAGATTGAGACTGGCAGATTCAGAGGAGTACCAGCTGAGGCCAGGATTTGTTAGCTGTGCCAGATGGAGCCAGAGACACAGTTACATTACATATGTCACTGTCTAGTATATTATGAGATACGAGGCCGTTTTCACTGCTGCCTGTTTAGAGAGGGTTTCGGACCACTTTCTAGAGTCATGAGATACCAGGATCAGAGATGCCTCGGATTATACTTGCTGGAGCTTCGTAGACATAGAGAGGGTCTCTTGAGAGGGACGGGATCAGAGAGGGAGAGACACCTACAGAGGCAAATTACAGACTTCTTTCGACCAGAGATTGAGCAGTCAGGCCAACAGGCATTGCAGCTAGCCCCAGAGTATAGCCGCACTAGAGGTACACTGATTGATCGGGCTATAGAGCTGGGGCGGTCCAGGCGCCCCAAGATGAGAGGCCCATCTCGACACCGGCGGAGACTACTACAGAGGATCAGGACCATACTAGCACGGCATGGGAGACGTCCAGTCAGGGTACTCACCATGGAGGACATTGAGGATATCCGCCATCGACCGATGAGAGACATCTTTGGATAGTGATGTGTATGATGCTTACCTTTGTTGCTAGAGTTCTCCTCCCAGATGTTATCCATTAGGAGCTCCTAGTACCGTACTTTTCCTCACAGTTAGTTGTTTTTAGCTTTTCGTACACAGACATTGTATCTGATCCACCAATTGTTGTAACCTTTTTGGTCTCATAGGTCATTTTGGCCTTTTGAAGACGTTAACATATCATTTCATTTTCATTTCTCTCTCTCTCTCTCTCCCTCCCCCGCACAGGCCAACCTCTCTCTTTCTCCCTCCTGCACTCGCTCAACTCTCTCTCTCTCTCTCTCTCTCTCTCTCTCTCTCTCTCTCTCTCTCCCCCGCACAGGCCAACCTCTCTCTTTCTCCCTCCTGCACTCGCTCAACTCTCTCTCTCTCTCTCTCTCTCTCTCTCTCTCTCTCTCTCTCTCGCCACTCACTCTATCTCCCCCCCGTCAACTTACACGGAGACGATCTGGGAACATGTCCCAGAACAGCTGGTATGATGAGGAGTGCAGAGAGATGAGGATCAAATTACACAGAGAGGTGCTCATGGGTGTTACCACTCACAGACAGTCACGGATTACCTTCCGGCACCTAGTGTGACGGAAGAAGAGGGCTTATCTTGCTCAGTTAGAGAGGGATTTGTATCAGTTATTTATGAGTCAAGACTCAGGCAAGGCATGGAGACTATTCCATGAGCATTCACCATCACCAACCATTACCTCCACAGAGATTTGGGGTGAGTATGCAACATCCCTAAACACGGTACCAGGACAGCCGCCCCTGCCAGACCCATCGGAGCCATGCCCAAAGACATGTACTTTCTTTACTGCTGAGATGGTAAGGAAAGCTATTGACAAGATGAGGACTGGGAGAGCATATGATCATGATGGTTTGGTAGTAGCAGAGCACTTTATTCATGCCACAGATATGCTTGCAGAGCTTATTGCTATGATGTTTAACCGAGCCATTTGTGAGGGTTTTCCTGAGACTTGGAATATGTCCATGATTGTGCCTATCTTCAAGTCAGGGGATCCCATGCTTCCTGGGAATTATCGTACCATCATGATTGGTCACACATTAGCTAGATTATATGCATCTATTCTTGAGCAGGAGTTGAGTAGATGGGCAGAGAGAGAGAGGGCATACGTGCATCAGGGCAAGCAGGGTTCAGGAGAGGTTTCTCCACTCTTGACCATATCTTGACACTCAGAGCTATTATTGAGGAGGGCAGATTATATGGCAGGAGGATTTATTGTTGCTTTGTGGATTTCCGCAAAGCTTTTGACACAGTACCGACAGCCAGACTGATGCGCAGACTACAGGAGATGGGAGTGCCCACAGAGCTGATTTGGGGAATCATGGCTTTATACAGGACAGTTGTGGGGCAGGTACGTACTACTCAGGGTATATCTGAGATGGTTCACTCCACTATTGGGGTGAAACAGGGCTGCCCCCTTTCTCCCACCTTATTTGGGATGTATGTGGATGAGGTTTCGGACTATGTAGAGCGGGAGGGTGACAGAGGAGCACAGCTAGCAAGGACATAGATTCCGCTGTTATTGTATGCTGATGATATTGTGCTGATCTCAGATTCTCCAGAGGGGATGCAACGTCATTTGGATGCATTGCACACGTTTGCACAGGACAGTGGATTGTTTGTTAACCTTGGTAAAACCAAGGTGATGGTGTTTAACACCATAGCACAGTGGGTTAGGAGGTCAGTACCCACCTTTACATATGGTCAGGAGAGACAGTGGAGTATACAGATGCATATACTTACCTTGGTGTGGTTTTCAGTGGCCCACTATTTTCCTTGAGGAGAGCAACGGAGACCAGATTGACCAGAGCTTATGCAGCATTGGGGAGACTAGAGAGGATGTGTTCGCAGGTTCAGTTTCAAGAACCTCGAACAAAGCTCTAGCTCTTTGACACTTTGGTCACTTCAGCCATGCTGTATGGAGTGGAGATATGGGGACCCTCAGTGGATCACCACAGCCGCGAGCTGGTAGCACTGATGGATGGAGATGTATGGAGAGGCCCTTGGTTTCTATCATTTCCCGGATGATTAGGGCCAAGGCCTCCGTACCACATGATATTATCCGTGCAGAGATGGCTGCCCCCCCATTGGTAGTAGAGGCACTCGCTCGATCAGTCTCCTTTATACATAGCACTTGGGCTCTCCCTAGAGACAGATATGCTCGCTTAGCCCTGGAGTCAACACGATAGTTGGTTTCACAGGGAGACGGATCATGTTGGTATGCACAGATGACAGCTTGGTTCCAACTGCATGGCTTTAGTATGGACAGGCTACCTCCATTTCAGTACTCCCTAGATGCACCCTCCCTCCCTCTCACACGGGCAGAGATTACCAGACTTATCAGGCAGGACTTGACTCAGCTGGACACTAGGAGGACATGGATACAGCCGACGACATGCCAGCTTGGTACGAAGATGGCTTTCTATAGAGATCATCTTCTCCAGCTCACGAAGGATGGGTTTGTGATTAGACCCAGCTACATGGATACTCATCTTTCTCATGGGGTACGGTGTGCTATTCGTCAGATGCGCACATCCTCACACCAGCTAGAGATTGAGACTGGCAGATTCAGAGGAGTACCAGCTGAGGCCAGGATTTGTTAGCTGTGCCAGATGGAGCCAGATGGAGCCAGAGACACAGTTACATTACATATGTCACTGTCCAGTATATTATGAGATACGAGGCCGTTTTCACTGCTGCCTGTTTAGAGAGGGTTTCGGACCACTTTCTAGAGTCATGAGATACCAGGATCAGAGATGCCTCGGATTATACTTGCTGGAGCTTCGTAGACATAGAGAGGGTCTCTTGAGAGGGAGGGGATCAGAGAGGGAGAGACACCTACAGAGGCAGATTACAGACTTCTTTCAACCAGAGATTGAGCAGTCAGGCCAGCAGGCATTGCAGATAGCCCCAGAGTATAGCCGCACCACAGGTACACTCATTGATCGGGCTATAGAGCTGGGGCGGTCCAGGCGCCCCAATATGAGAGGCCCATCTCGACATCGGCGGAGACTACAGTAGAGGATCAGGACCATACTAGCACGGCATGGGAGACGTCCAGTCAGAGTACTCACCATGGAGGACATTGAGGATATCCGCCATCGACCGATGAGAGACATCTTTGGATAGTGATGTGTATGATGCTTACCTTTGTTGCTAGAGTTTTCCTCCCAGATGTTATCCATTAGGAGCTCCTAGTACCGTACTTTTCCTCATAGTTGTTTCAATTTCAATTAGTTGTTTAGTTGTTTTTAGCTTTCCTTACACAGACATTGTATCAAATCCACCAATTGTTGTAACCTTTTTGGTCTCATAGGTCATTTTGGCCTTCTGAAGACGTTAATAAATCATTTCATTTTATTTCTCTCTCTCCAGGTGCCCCAAGATGAGAGGCCCATCTCGACACGGGCGGAGACTACAACAGAGGCTCAGGACCATCCTAGCACGGCATGGGAGGACATGGATACAACCGACACACGAGCTTGGTACGAAGATGGCTTTCTATAGAGATCATCTTCTCCAGCTCACGCAGGATGGGTTTGTGATTAGACCCAGCTACATGGATACTCATCTTTCTCATGGGGTACGGTGTGCTATTGGTCAGATGCGCACATCCTCACACCAGCTAGAGATTGAGACTGGCAGATTCAGAGGAGTACCAGCTGAGGCCAGGATTTGTCAATTGTGCCAGATGGAGCCAGAGACACAGTTACATTACATATGTCACTATCCAGTATATTATGAGATACGAGGCCGTTTTCACTACCTGTTCAGACAGGGTTTCATACCACTTTCCAGAGTCGAGAGATACCAGGATCAGAGATGCCTCGGATTATACTTGCTAGGGCTACGTAGACATAGAGAGGGTCTCTTGAGAGGGAGGGGATCAGAGAGGGAGAGACACCTACAGAGGCAGATTACAGACTTCTTTCGACCAGAGATTGAGCAGTCAGGCCAACAGGCATTGCAACTAGCCCCAGAGTATAGCCGCACCAGAGGTACACTGATTGATCGGGCTATAGAGCTGGGGCGGTCCAGGCGCCCCAATATGAGAGGCCCATCTCGACACCGACGGAGACTACAACAGAGGATCAGGACCATACTAGCACGGCACGGGAGACGTCCAGTCAGAGTACTCACCATGGAGGACATTGAGGATATCCGCCATCGACCGATGAGAGACATCGTTGGATAGTGATGTATATGATGCTTACCTTTGTTGCTGGAGTTTTCCTTCCCAGATGTTATCCATTAGGAGCTCCTAGTACCTTACTTTTCCTCATAGTTGTTGTTTCAGTTTCAGTTAGTTGTTTAGTTGTTTTAGCTTTTCTTACACAGACATTGTATCAGATCCACCATTGTTGTAACCTTTTTGGTCTCATAGGTCATTTTGGCCTTTTGAGGACGTTAATATATCATTTCATTTCTCTCTCTCCCTGCCACTCTCTCTCTCTCTCTCTCTCTCTCTCTCTCTCTCTCTCTCTCTCTCTCTCTCTCTCTCTCTCTCCCCCCCCCACATATTTACCTGCTCCTTTCAAACATTCCCTCCCTCTACAATGGGAGGGTTTGTAGATGACAAAATCAGCCAGCTTGATCATATCCTTAGGGATCTTATCAAGGACCAGAAGAAGAAATTGGACAGCACCATCACCGCCATCAAGAAGGACTTATTGACGCGCATGGGGAAGCTGGAGGCCGAAGCGGAAATATGGAAGGAAGAGAAGCTTACCATGCAAGAGGAGTGGGAGAAGGAAGAGCTCGCCATGCAGGAGGAAATCAACCTTTTGAAGGGCGAAGTGGCATCCTTACGCGATCGTCCACGGGAGGAAGGAGAGACTCTTGAGGTGGACAAAGAGGCAATCAAAGAAGAGATCACCAAAACCCTCACCCACACAATCGAGGGGAAAATGGAGGCGGCCCGCGAAGGATGGGTAGAAGTGATGAAGAAGAACATCAAAAAGGAGGTGCAAGAAGATGTACAAGTGATGAAGAAGAACATCAAGAAGGAGATACAAGAAGATATACACATGATGCAGTCTACTCTTGATGAAGAGAAGATGCGACGGATCCGGCGCCTCAACATCCGAGTCACAGGGATACCAGAGAGCACTACCTCCACGCCCGAGATTGACAGGCGGAACCTATGTACCAAGCTAGGACTAAAGGAGGATGAGCCGCTCCCATTCACTAGAGTATGGAGGACAACCCCAAAGGACTCCACCAAAGGCAAGGCCTTAGTGCTACAGTTCCTGGACGAGGAGAGTAGTAATCTTTCAATGTCCTTCGCACAAATCAGTGGAAGAGAATGATTAAAGCCGTCTCTGATGTAGGTCCATGTGATAAATGGACTGGATTAGACTACCAGAAGATGCGGACAACCATGCTAGAAGATGAGAAACAGCGCATATAGAAAAATACTAGAGCCAATAAGATCATCTTGGAAGAAGCATGGTTGTAGTATCATTTCATATGGATGGAGTGATGTGCAGAGAAGACATATTATCAACATCCTTGTTTCTAGTTGCATGGGCACATATTTCTTGCGTGCAGTGGATGCAGGCAAGGCAAGGGAGAGGATCACTGCAGCATTCATCTTCCAGCACATCAGGTGGGCTATTATTGATATTGGCCCAGAGAATGTGGTGCAGGTCATTACGGACAATGCGTCCAACTGCAAGAGCATGGGAGAGATGATTGAGGCAGAGTTCCCATCCATTGTGTGGACTCCATGTGCTGCACATTGCTTGGACCTCATGATGGAGGACATAGGGAAGCTTCGATGGGTGAAGCCGGTTGTGGATGAGGCTGTACGCATCACTACCTCCTTCAGGAAGAAACACCAGGCATTATCTATCTTCCGATCCCACTCACACTTGGACATGGTGCGGCCATCCAAGACCCGATTTGCCTATATGTATCTTGTGCTTAGCAGACTACATGAGGTACAGGATGCACTTTGAGCCTCGGTCGTATCACCGGCATGGAGGGAGATGCGTGATTCGACCAACGAGCCCACTCGGTACATCCAACACAAAGTGTTGGATGAGTCCTTTTGGTTTGATATTGAGGGCTTAACAAAGCTCCTCAAACCCATGTATATCTTCATCCGATTCAGTGACATGGAGGGCTCTACATTGGGGCTCCTCTATCATCATTTTCATCGGATGAGAGAGATGGTGTCATTAGTCACCTCGCGGACTATCACTCCTACCAGGTATATCTAATATCTATTATGTAATATGATTTATGGTACGTGCTGTAATTTTGGTTCTATGATGTACTTAATATTGGATATTTAATTTGAAATTTGGAATGTCAGACGTGGCAAGGTGATGGCCATTGTTGACTCACAATGGACTTACATGCGTCGTCCCATTCATGGAATTGCAGCATTACTCCATCCGATGTTCAACAAGGTCGAGCTCCAAACAAACACGCAACTCAATTTGCTCAAGGATGCTTATGTGTCTCAAGTGCTTAGCTACGATGACATGGTGACCTTCGATGAGGAGTTGGTCGTCTACCGCAATCGGGTGGGAGTTGCCTTTGGCAAGTTGAGTGCCTCAGCAGTTCAAGGGCAGGCGAAACCACTTACGTGGTGGGACATCCATGGATACTAGGGCCAAAACTGTCCAAAAAGTGGCCTTTAGAATGCTATCTCAGGTTTGTAACTTTAAAGTTCTTAGTTTGTATAATGCAGCCAATGTGTAATCTTGTCTTTTGACATTTGCCAGTGCTACGTGGCATGTGCAGAGTTGCTCTACTGGTGCATGCGAACGGAATTGGAGTGCATACTCTCTTGTGCACACCAAGATCCGTAATCGCTTGAGTACTCAGCAGTTAGAGAGGTTGGTGTTTTGTCGATCCAACCTCCGTCTTTTGCGCACACTCAAGACAGCCACTCATGTGAAGGAGGTAAATTACTTGCCAACTCGAAATGTTTATTATTAAATAATAAACTTCATGTATAACCTCATGAGTATTGACTCTTGATACGTGTTATGTGCCATGTCACATGTGACAGGTGGATCCCTTTATCTTCAATAGGCTCCTCGCTCATACTACTGATGCGGAGGCTCAGCTTCGGGAGGACCGGTTGCGGGACGAGCAGGAGAAGATATACCGAGAGCTCCACAGAGAGCTTGAGAGCATAGATCGGAGGGTTACACGTGCTCGATCACGAGCTATGAGTATTCTAGATGCTGATGCTGATGGAGCTTCTACTAGCAGTCCAGGTGGTCGGTGCCGTCATGTTGGGCGAGGTCGAGGACGAGGCCGTGCTCAGATAGCTCAGCAGCACGAGTCTCTTGTAGATGATGATGAATAAGCTTGCTTATTGAACTTGTCCACAATGGTCCAAATACCATCATTCCCAAACTTTGACTTTGAAAAGTCAAAAATGAAGTCTGTCACTATACTTTTCCATGGCCTCTTGGGCACGGATACAGGCATAAGCAGTCCTGGAGTCTTTTGACGATTATACTCCACCTTTTGACAAGACAAGCACTCAGATCATAGTCACCAGAAACGAGAAACGGAAACAAAAACGTTGGAGGAATGGAAACGGAAAAACAAGTTTTTAGGGGTGAAAACGGTCGTTTCCTAGGACAATATCACTTGGGAAGCGAGAAATGGCCATGGAAACGGATGGTGTCCTGAAAGAGAGAGACAAGTTTCTAGGGACTAGAACAGCCATGTCCTATGACTATGACTCAGATGCCTGCGTAGTAGAGGAAATACCTCTATGCCCTGCATAAAGTGGTACATGTGACTCCTCAATCACTTTTTGCCTCAAATCCTTGGTTACGCATAACCATGTATCCATCATCAAATATCCCTCTTACAAGAAATTGTGATTAACTATCTAACAATCCTCTAGCTTCCGCATAATCCCACCAAAGTCCTCATCATGCACATAGAGATCTCCCATGGAATCCAACTCTCTATGATAGGCAATGGTCACTCAATGTACTTGTGGTCTCCTAGATAGAGCATCTCCAACCACATTCTTATTTCTAGGTGTGGATAATCTGGAAATGAAACATGGACAAAAAGTTTTCCCACCTCATATGCTTCTCGCAAAGCTTAATTTATGTCACAAATGTCTCAAACTTTGATGATCCGTCTTCACCATGAAATCAGCCCCAAGCAAATAATGCTTCCGTGAAGTTAAGGGCATGAATCACACCTAGAAGTTCTTTCTCAAAAACATGAAGCGTTTGTTTCTCGACATGTTGCAACCTTCAGCTCTCAAAGGCAACCAGTCTTCAGTGCCCAAGAGTAGGTGCAGGTTTGTATAAGGTTAGTCCAAAAGAACATGCTTTATAAAACCAGCGAACTGAGTTTCTATCACTCTCCGGAGGTGATGGGCATACTCAGCCATGATAGAGACTAGCACTCAAAGTTTGCTCTAAGGTATAACAACAAACAATCACAAAACATAGGAAAGAACCAAACTAAGTCTATATTAAGCTAGAGCGAGAAAGAAAAGACTAAACAAGGCCTACTCTAAGTTAAAACAACAAACCCTACTCTAAGCTAGTACAAGCCACTTTTACAAAAAAGAGCATTGAATTATGAATTAAGTGGGCTTTTCAACTCCAATCCAAAAGTGGTACGAAAGACAGTCTTGTGAATATACTCTGTGACTGGATCGCTAAGGTTGCGTAACAAGCTTATCACTCCTAAATCACATTAATCCACTTTTAACCATGGCTGAAAATTGAAGTAAAACTTGTGAATTTTCAGCCAATAATACTGGAGCCAAATAGATAGAAGAATAAATGAGAGAGAGAGAGAGAGAGACGACACAGCATAGACCCGGAACGGCCGGGCCCCTTTATAGGAATGTGAATTATTCCTCCAGAATTTTACAAGTGTATGGGCTGATTTGAATCAGCATGGTACCGCCATCAAACAAGATAGAAAACAAAGCCTTTGGAATCTCCTAGTTTGTATGTGGTGGCCTACCACACACACACAAGTGTTGGAGAAACTCACCCGTCTGTGTGCCACCCCAATGGCCTACCAATGGGTCACACAACCGGTTATCTTCTCTTGTGGCAAGGATGCTCACAAGAGTGAAGTCCTTTGATGAAGAAAATTAGCAAGCTCTTCTTCAACTCTTCAAAGCCTCTTCTTGAGTAGCACCTCCGTCTCTCTTGAAAAATCGTTCTCTACACTTGGTAGAGAAGAAGCTAGTCTTCTTTCCTTCCTGCTCTCAAAAATGCACAAGTTTACATGAACTCTCCTCTTTCAAAATGAAGGGAATCACCTCCTTTTATAGGTGAATTCCTTTCTAAAAAGCTTTCTTAGTTCAAAATAGAAAAAGATTATACATGTTAGGTTGCATGGGAAACTTTTACACATGTTTTAGTTTGCATGGGAAACTTTTACACATGTATAGTTTTGCATGGGAAACTTTCCTTTGTCAACAAATAGAAAGAGTTTAGTTCTCTTTCTCTCTTTGGAAAATAGAAAGAGATGATTATAACTCAAGTTCTAAAACGAATTTGCATGTGCAACTGAAGAGACAGTTGCTGAGATGGCTTGGGTGAGTCGCCACGTCACCTCAGAAAATAAAAATAAAAATAAAAAAAATTAAATTTGTTTCTTTTTTTAAATTTTAAAAAATTACTCAGGGGGTTTTTGACCGCTCTGATTCCGATTCCAGCCTCTGTTTTCCCAAAAGATGAAGGGAAAGGCCTCAAAATCGACCTCCAACTTAAAAGGTACATATCTTGTAAAACTATCAAAATTGAAAATAGTTTAAGTAAGAAATATACTTAACCTCCTGCAAAATACAAGTCGCTAGATCAGCAACCAGTATTATGCACAACTTCGATGCTTTAAGATGAATGCCTAAATGTTCAAGCATTCTCAAAATCAGCATCCAATGCAAGATCTTCAAACAGCTTATTGTGCATGTGCCTAAGGTGAGTACCATCCGTTCCATACACTTGTATCCATCTATACGCTCTCCCATAATGGTGAGAGTGCATAGTCCATCATGCTTATGAAGCATGTCCAATCATACTTCCCCACTTCGGGATGGAAGCATGTCCATTCATGCATGCAATATTATGCTCTTCTATTTCTGAATAGAAGCATGTCCAATCATGGTTCCTTGGAAAAGAACACATGTCCAATCATGAAGTCTGCCATGCTAGGTTAGACAACATGTCCAAGTTTTATTAACTTCAAAATTCTTGATACAAAATTCCCTGTAAGCTGATTAGGGTTTTGGATTAGGGATTTCTCACAAATACAGGCAAGTGACACCGTGCCTTCTAACTGATCCAATATATCATCAACCCTCACTATAGGAAACCGATTCTAGGTTGTAATCTTGTACAAGGCTCTGTAATCCATGCACATGGAGAATGAGCCTTCCTTCTTCTGCACTAGAAGCACTGGAGAAAAAAAGGGTGACGAACTAGGCCATCTCAACCCCTTTCATAGCAAGTCATGTACTTGTGTCATAATCGCTTTTTGTTGTACCTCACTCACTCAATAACGAGGTCAATTCGCAGGTGAATCCCCTAGAATCAACTCTATCACATGATCCTCTGGTCGCTCAAGAGGCAACTGTCACCACTTCCCGGGCAGACATCTGAAATGATGTCATGATTGAATACATGTGGAAGGGCTCCATGAAAGGATTGGTATCCTGGTGTGACTTCCTAGCATGATTTATGAACTCATGGAAGGGTGGTAACCCTGGTGAGTGACTCTGGACTCATGGAAGGGTGGTTACACTGCTGAGTACTTTTTGGTCCTGTGTGGACGGCGCCTGTGGACGGACTAGTTGGATATACAAGATGTAAGTTGGGAGATTTCATCCACTATGTTTGTGCACCAGCATATGTATGTGAGTGACTTGTTTTTGATGCCTGGACATTGCTTGGTATTTTGCCTGTGAATGTCCCACGGGCACCGGGGACACCTGGACAACCCGTGGGTACACGTCTGCACACCTGTTTGGGACTCATATGGTTTCCCTATGTGTTTTGTAGATGGTAAGTGTGCACACTTAACCCAATTTATTCATTATTTCATGTTACTAAGGTTTATTGGGTTCACATTCACTTAAAGTGTGGGCGGGCACACTTATAATTTTATAAGTGAGTTCACATCAAGGTGGACTATTTTTAATGAACCAAGGCCAAATATGAGAGATGGGCGCCCGGGCACTCCCAAAAAGCTCCACGAGTTGCTATTCTGGGAGTGGGAGGGCCAAAGTGGGCAGGCCCTAACTTGTAGAGCACTCACCTGGAAATCATGGGCTGTTAGGAGCTGTGTGGACAGGAAAAACAGCAAGTTTACTCATATGCATGAGCTACAGGTGGAATACATGCGAAGTCAAGGGTCCCAGGGCTGGCTGGCTGCTATTTCTCTCTCTACAGGGCAGGTCGACTTCATCTACAGGGGCTGCACGCTGATCGATGTGGCTCCAAGAGCTTGTGCATGGCTGTTGGGACTGTTTTGGGCTTCTCTGCTGAGAATAGGGCTTGGACGGAGTGAGCAGAGCCTCTATGGGAGCTGGCCGACTATTATAAGGGCCATTATTGGCTGTTTTTACAGGTTTGCAGGTTTCTCGCGACGAAACTTGAGCAAACATGTCCCTAGACAAGTACCAGGCCTAGGGATGTGATCTGGTGGAACCTGTGGGTGGCCAGTGAGCCAAGACCATGGCTGGTTACTGTTTTGCAAGTTTGGGACAGCACTTTGTTAGAGGGTTGGTGACCGCTCTATCAAAGTACACGAGTGGTTGGTGATCACTCTACCCTGGTTGGTGACCGAGGGTGTTCTACAGGAGCGGTTGGTGATCGCTCAACCTTGGTTGGTGACCGAGGGTGTTGCAAAAGGAGTGGTTGGTGACCGAGGGTTTGCAAGTAATGTGTTTACCTATGTTTCCACAGTTGGATAAATCTGGTGTTGGCTGGATGAGTGCGTACTCTCCGGGCACCCGCACCTTGTACATATAAATACTTCTGTTGGTAATAAAGATACCTCAGGGGGGGCTGGCCCAACTTCAGCCCCTAGTGCTGTGTCATGTGCAAGTTGGTTTATGTTTGCAGGTTGTATATGCTCATCTAATGTTTCACATTGATGGTAATCATGTATATGCCAGGAATGGTTGATGTATGTATGCTATTTTGGTAGTGAATTGGTTCAGTATACACGTGCCCATGTGTGACAGTGGTATCAGAGCATTGGTTTCTTTCTTTGCTTGAGAAAGACGATTTTCGGTATACGGAAAGCTTTTTGCTGAGCATACAGATTGTGGAAAATGAGCATGCAAGCAAGGTGTGGTGAGCATTCAGATGCACAACGGTCTGCTAAATCCGCATATTCTGACCAAGCTGATGTACTTTCAGAGCTAGAGGCTCTCGAGTATCAAGTTAGACGCTATCGCGAGAACACAGCTGAATTGCGGTCCCTCAAGAATGACCCTGATGTGCAAAGGGGTTTGAATGAAAAGAAAAATAAGGGTTCACGTGACGATGCAACCTTTGAGGCCATAGCAACAGAGATGGGATATGAAGATCCTAGAGAGCTGGCCATATCTTATTTGAAAGGCAAAAAGGATGTATTCGGTGATGCAGGTACAAAAAGGACTCCCCGCGTGGAAGGACATGCAAATTCCAATGCGTCAGGAGATGTAGATCCTCGTCACCGTTATGCGTCTTCACGCCGAGAGCGTTCTTCAAAAGAAGATTCTCACGACTCCAAAAGCGTGTCTCGAGTACGTGGGAAGAGACCCAGGCATGAGTCTCCTAAGCCTAGTCATGGGACTAGAGACAGGTCTTGTTCTAAAAAGAAAAGCCGAGAGTTCAAGTCAGGAGACAAAGATGTGAAGTTTGAGGACTTCTATGGCAAGATGGATACTACGAAGGCGCTTGCTTTTGTGAGACAGTTTGAAATTACTTTTTGCAATGAAGATTTCTCTGAGAAGTCTAAACTCAAGCCTAGTCATGGGACTAGAGACAGGTCTTGTTCTAAAAAGAAAAGCCGAGAGTTCAAGTCAGGAGACAAAGATGTGAAGTTTGAGGACTTCTATGGCAAGATGGATACTACGAAGGCGCTTGCTTTTGTGAGACAGTTTGAAATTACTTTTTGCAATGAAGATTTCTCTGAGAAGTCTAAACTCAAGCATGTGGGTATCCATCTCAAAGAGACAGCTAGTTATTGGTGGATGGCCAAGCTTTTGGATGCAAGTGCTGCCCGCACATGGGATGACTTTAAAATTCAGTTTGATGCTCAATTCTTGCCTCCAAACTTTGCCAAGAATGTACGCAAAGAGTGGGATTGGTTGAAGCAGGATGAAGGGGAGACAGTGAAGACATATATAGCTAAGTATTGGAAGGTACTATTGAAAGTTACTCCCTTTATGTCTCTTTCTAATGGGGAAAAGAAACGGAAGTTTGAATCAAGTTTGCACCCCATCATTCAAGAGAGCTTACAGGTGTACCCAAATCAGACTCTTCAACAGTTGATAAACTCGGCACTCATAGCTGAAAATTTGCATATGAAGTGGGTTAAAAACAAGCCAAATTCAGATTCATTTAAGGGCAAGAGACGGGCTGGTTATGACTAGAAAAAGGGTGGACAGCCCTCTAAAAGTGAGCAGAAAGATGCCACAGATACAAAGGGAAACTCGTCTAAGAAGCCGGGGGGTAAACGCAATGATTCTGGGCTGTCAAAACAGCAGAGGCTTGATTATGTACGTGATGGGAAATGTTTTGGTTGTCGTAGTAAGGATCACATATATCCTAAATGCCCGCAGAACCCCAAGAATGCAGATTCTAATGCAAAGAAAAGCCTCATGTGAATGTTGTGCCCGATGTGCAGGGTAACACGGGCAACCCCCAGATCATAGAACAATATGTAAAGCATGGGGACAGTTGAAGGATCAGCCCGCACTCTTTTTGTTTGATGATGCATCCACAGATAATTTCATTTCGGTACACATGGCTGTTGCCATAGGCTTGGATGTATTAGATTTTGGGACTCAAATGAATGCAGATGCCGCCTTTGAGGGTAAAGGAGTTGATGTAACACCGATCATTGGCAAACTCCGAATTCATATACAAGGATATCTTGATCATGAGAGTTTCTTAGTTGCTCCTCGCATAGGATGTGATGTTTTGTTGGGGATGCCTTAGCATGCTCGTATGGAGCCCAAGAAGGACTATAAGTCCAAGAAAATCAGCTTTGTTCATAGAGGTAGAGAGCTTGTTATAGAAGCTGGTACTCCAGGTAGTGTTGGGTTTTATGCTATGTATGCACCCAGAGGAGTGCTAGTGATCATCAGTAGATTACTAGGGCACTTTTTACTTCAGTTAGTGGAGGTTTTTTCCCCAGTTTAGCTTAGTTTCACTTATATTCAGTTTATAGGTGTTTTGGTCCACCCGGCACATTTTATGGCCGGACATGTGAACACATATCTTTAGGTCACTATTATGTGGCTATTGTACTTCACTTTTCATCAAGCATAATACACTAAAGTCGTGTTCTCTCTCTGTTTTGCCTCCACGCCTGTTTGCAGCTTCTCCAAACCCTAACCCTAACACCCCTTCTGCCTTCATTTGGTATCAGAGCATTGAAGGCTTGCCATTGCTGTACACAGTCGCTTTCACTTGTTACAACTGCCCGTACATCTGCCGTACCTGTTCGCCGCCGTCAGCAGAAACGTACATTCCGTACAGCCCGTACAGTCAGCGTCGACTGCATCTTGTCAACGCCGACTGCATCTTGTCCAAGCCGACTGCACCTGTCAGCATCCGTACCTGCTACGTACGTCTGTACCTGCTCCGTACAGTCAGCGCCGATTGTATCTGTCAGCGCACGTGTACCAGCTTCGAACTGCAGTGGTCGACTGCGCCTGTCAGCGCCCGTACCTGCTACGTACGTCTGTACCTGCAGCGCATGTGTACCAGCTTCGAACTGCAGTGGTTGACTGTAATAAGTCGACTGATTCTGTACCCGTGGTACCTGCCTGCAGTGTACCTGCAGTGAACCCGACTGTACCTGCCTGCAGTGTACCTTCACAGTACCTGCAAAGTATATGCCAGCAGTCGCCTTCAGCCCTGTAAAGTACAACTCGACTGTACCTGCACAGTACAGTCAACTGTACTTGCTCTTTTGGTGGACTGTACCTGCATAAGTACCACAATCTGCTCAATCAATCTGTGGTAAGCATTAAATATTCTGTTTTTGGGCAATACTATTTTCTCTGTGAAATTCTACAGGCACAACAGGCAGATTATCTAGCAAAGAACTATACAAGTTTTTTGTACAGTTTTGCGTGCAGCAAATTTGGGCATTTTTGGGGCATTTTGGCATTGTGTACACCATTTGCTGCTCTACTCAGTCATTGGTGCATTGAGCTGCACATTCAGAGGATTGAGAGTGCAGGCATATTTAGGTGAACTGTATTCAGTGGAGTACAATTGTTTTCAGGGTTCTTGCTATTGGGTTTTTTGATACACAGGTACAACATTGTGCGTAGGCATAATGGCAAATCAACAGCAGAGTGATGTATTCACGTATTTGTCTAAGGAAGACAAATTGGACGGCACGAACTACTCCTTGTGGAGTTTTATGCTGAAAAATGTGCTTGTGGCAAAAGGTCTTTGGGATTTTGCTAGTGGTGATGAACCACGTCCAGGTCCATTGGCTCCAGAGACTCCTCCCCAAGGGGGTGCTCGTGGACGAGGACAACAGGTACAGGCTCCAGGGCAGCCATTGCCTGTTCAAAGAACAAATGCTCAAAAGACATGGATGCCAGGGATGCACAAGCTTTGTCACTCATTGCATTGTCAGTACAGAGGTCCATTATACCTCATATTCGTTCAGCTGGCTCTTCACAGAATGCATGGGTGACTTTGGAGCAGATGTATGCTGCTCGTAATGAGGCTAGGATCTCATTTTTGAAAAGAGAGCTGGAAAATCAGAAAATGAATGAAGGAGATGATATGTCTAGCCACTTAAACAAGCTGCAGGATTTGAGAGACCAACTCATCAATGTGGATGAGATTATTCCTGAGACACAGCTTGTGTCCACCATCTTGCACTCTTTGCCAAGATCTTACTTGGCTTTTCATACCTCTTTGAACCTCAGCATGAGGAATCGTGTTGAACCCCTCAAGTATCAGGAACTTGTTGCTCTCTTACTACAAGAGGAGCAAATGAGGAAGAATATGAATATGAACACAAATGCTGAACAAGCATTTACTACAGGTCAAAAGGGGAAAGGAAAAACTCAGCCAAAGAGTTCAAATCAAAATTTAGGTGATGGTGGTTCTTCACAGGATACCAAGAAAGGTGATGGACAGCCCAAGAAGAAGGGCAAATGTCATTACTGTAAGAAGCCAGGTCACTACATCACTGAATGTAGGAAGAGGATTGCCAAAGAGAAGGCAAAGGAAGCTGGGATGTCTGTTAATGATGCTTCTAAAGCTCCTCCAGAGACTGCTTCTTTTGTTGAGGACAGGGATTACTGTTTTTATACATGCAGCTATGATGCATCTTGGTCTTCACAGGCACTCAGTATGACAGAGCATGCATGTACTTGGTATTTTGATAGTGGTGCCTCAAAACATATCACATCTCGCAGGGATTTGTTTAGTCATGTTGGCCCTGCCCCTGTTGGCAAAACTGTTCAGTGTGCCAACAATGCTTCATATCCAGTTCGTGGCATTGGGGAGATTCAGCTCACAGCCATTGATGGCTCCATTCTCCGCCTTACAGATGCCTTATATGTACCAGGGATAAAGAAGAATTTGTTGTCCATTTCTTCTTTAGCACATTGTGGTATGCAAGTCCACTTTGATGATGATAAATGCATGGTCAGAGACAAATCTAATGCCTTGACCTTGATGCTTACTGGTACATTATGTCATGGACTTTATCAGTTGGATGCATTTCAGCCAGTGGATCAGTCTGCTTATAATGCATTCACTCTTACTCCAGCTATGGTTGATGCGGAGTTATGCAATGCTCGCATGGGGCATGTAAATTTTGGTAGTCTTGTGCTTATGCAGCGACATAACATGTTTACAGATCTACCTCTCATGGAGAAGCCTCCAGATCACATTTGTGAAGGATGTATTTTGGGAAAAATGCATAGGTTTTCCTTCCCACGTGATCAAGCTCTAAGAGCAACTGCAAAGTTGCAGCTTATACACAGTGATCTTTGTGGTCCCATGCAGACGAAGTCATTAGGTGGTTGCTTCTATTTTGCAACATTTATTGATGACTTCTCTCGTATATGCTGGGTCTATCCTTTGACACAGAAATCACAGGTATATGATGCATTTTTGGCCTTTGTAGCACTTGCTGAGACAGAGTCAGGATGCAAGGTCAAGACTCTCCGTTCTGACCGACGGGGGGAATATATGTTGATGTGGAGAAACCAGAAATTAGGGTTTAGATTAGAGTTCATTCATGGGAGACATACACAGAGAAGCAAGGGAGAGAGAGAGAGAGAGTTGTGGGGATAAGTCAACTCATGAAAAGCATGAGTGTGTGACTCCCCTATCACACATGTATATTGCACTAGTACACATAGTGCACTTAGTACATTAAAAGTACTAAGTGTACTATGTACTATAACTTATGGGCTTGTACACACTATAAGGGTGGGCATAACGCCTTTACCCCAACAACCTCCCACTTAAAGGCAAAGTGCCCTTAAATGAAGGAAAAGAAAAATCAGCATGTACATGATAATATACAAGGCCATATCAAGGCTGAAAATGGCCTCATCCAATGCCCATCAAGTGTCTGCAATGAGCAAACCGCTCCGGAGGCAAACTCTTCGTCAACAGATCAGCCGGGTTGTCATCCGTGTGAATCTTAACAAGCTGAATTTGCTTGTTCTCTATCACCTCTCTGATGAAGTGATACTTCACATCCACATGCTTTGTCTTTGCATGAAAGACAGGGTTCTTTGCCAACTGAATGGCACTCTGACTGTCACAATGCAACAATGGAATATCCCCTGTATAGCCCAAATCAACCACTAACCGAGATAGCCATAATGCCTCCTTGCAAGCCTCTGTGGCTGCAATATACTCGGCCTCTGTAGTAGATAAGGCAGTGCACTTCTGCATCCTGGATATCCATGACACAGCACCTCCTGTGAATGTAAATACATAACCGGTAGTAGACTTCCGGTTATCTGGATGACCGGCATAATCCGAGTCCGTATAACCATGCACTAATGCATCCTGTTTGCCAAAGCAAATGCACAAATCCTGTGTGCCCTTCAGGTATCTCATGACACCTTTCACTGCTTCCCAATGCTTCTTGCCAGGGTTGGCCATGTACCTAGAAACCACTCCCACTGCAAATGCAATGTCTGGCCTAGTAGCAACCATGGCATACATGAGACTGCCACAAGCTGAAGCATACGGAATCTTGGCCATATCAGCCCTGTCACTATCCGACTGTGGGCTGTCCATAGCACTGAGTTTCACATATGGAGGCAGAGGAGTACTAGCTTTCTTCCCCCCGTCCATATTGAACCTCTGCAAGACTTTGCCAATGTATTCCTTCTGAGACAAATACAACACATGCTGATTTCTGTCCCGAAGTATCCGCATACCCAAAATGTGATTTGCATCACCCAAATCCTTCATATCAAAGGTTTCATGCAGCCTCTTCTTCAAGGCATCCATCTCTTTACGAGATTTCCCGGCAATCAACATATCATCAACATACAAAATGAGAATCAATAGACTGCCATCCAAAGCTTTCTTGGTGTACAAGCAGTGATCTATGTCACTTCTCCTGAATTTCTGAGATTTCATGAATGTATCAAATTTATGATACCATTCTCTTGGTGCCTGTTTGAGCCCATAAAGACTCTTTTTCAGCTTGCATACAAGCTTCTCCTTTCCACTTACTGCATAACCCTCTGGCTGCTGCATATATATCTCCTCATGGAGATCACCGTGAAGAAAAGCAGTCTTCACATCCATCTGAATCAAGTCCAGATCATCATGCGCAACCAAAGCCAACACAGCTCTAAGTGTGGTCATTTTGACCACTGGAGAGAAGATCTCATCAAAGTCCACACCATATTCCTGCTTGAAGCCCTTAGCCACTAACCTGGCTTTGTATCTTGGCTTAGCATCTGATGCAACTTTGAGCCTGTATACCCACTTGCATGGCAAAACCTTCTTGCCTGCAGGCAAAGGCACCAACTTCCATGTTCCATTTTTATGCAGAGAATCCATCTCTGACTTCATGGCACGCTCCCATAGAGCCTTGTCTGCCCTCTGTAAAGCCTCTTTGTAACATGAGGGCTCCCCACAATCAGTAAGCATCAAATAGTCAACCCCTGGAACAAACCTGTCAGGGGCTCTGGAGGGTCTAGTGGACCTCCGTACCCAATGACCATCATTTGCAGGTTGCTGTCCAGCCTGCATATCACCCATTGGTGGCTCCTGTTCCATGCCATAAGGCTGAAATATCATGCCCGGTATCTCCTCCAACTGTGGTATATCCATAGGGATATCTTCTGCCATCTCTGGCTGTCCATTTGGACCATTTTCAGCACCATTTAAGGGCTGGTTTTCCTGCTGTAATGGCTGATTTACAGCCCTTTGTTGTTGTCCATGATGTCCATCATCATCAAAGATGACTCTGCCAGGCTCCTGTTGCCTTGCAGGCTCCTTATACATGCATGTTTCATCAAAAATGACATCATTGCTGCGTATGATCTTTCTATTCATGGGATCCCAAAGTCTATACCCCATTTCACCTTTGTCACCATATCCTAGGAATATGCATTTGTGAGACTTTGGATCAAGTTTGGTGCGCATTTCCCTGCGTATGTGCACGTACGCAACGCAACCAAACACTCTCAAGTGCTTGTATGACGGAGGCTTCCCTGTCCATACTTCCTCTGGCACTTTCCCACCAAGCCTCGTGTTAGGTGACCTGTTTATAAGGTGAACGGCTGTCATAACAGCTTCAGCCCAAAAACCATGAGGTAATGCAGCATGTGACAACATAGAACGGACCTTCTCCTGTATGGTCCTGTTCATCCTCTCTGCTGTTCCGTTTTGTGGAGGATCATAAGGAGTAGAGAGCTCCCTCTTGATGCCTTTAGCATCACAAAAGTCCTGAAACTGTTTGGACATATACTCTCCACCATTGTCGGAACGCAAAGCCTTCAGTGTTTTGCCAGTTTGATTCTCAACATGAGCAACAAACTTCTGGAACACTGAGAATGTATCACTCTTCAAACGAAGAGGATAAACCCACACCTTGCGTGTGGCATCATCTATAAAAGACACAAAATATTTTGCCCCTCCCAAAGAAAGCTGAGGCATCTCACATACATCTGTATGCACAAGCTCTAACTGAGCATCTTTCTGACCAAGAGCTTTCTTGTGGGGGCACTGTAGTTGCCTACCATAAATACAATGCTCACAAAACTGAAAACTTGAAAACTTTAAAGAAGGCAAGTAACCCAAACGAGACAATTGCTCCATTCCCTTGACACTCATGTGTCCCAACCGGCTATGCCACATAGAAATTTCCGGCAGCTCGGTTGCATTTACATTAGCATGGTGACAAACACCTGCATGCATAAAGTAAAGAGTGTCCACTTTAGAGCCTCTGGCAACAACCAGTGAGCCCTTACTAATCTTCCACTTTCCACTACCAAATGTGGTAACATAATCAGCATCATCAAGCTGTCCAGTAGAAAGCAGATTCTTCTTGATCTCAGGCACATGCCTGACATCATGGAGCATAAGCTGTGAGCCATCTGAAAATACAAGCCTTACATCACCTCTGCCAAGAATCTTGCATGCATGGTTATCACCCAAATAAACCACTCCTTCATTGCCAGCAGTGTACCTGACAAACAAGTCTCTGCAACCTGTGACATGAAAGGAGGCACCTGAATCAATGATCCATGAGTGCATACCATGACCACCTGTAAGAAGTGAATGGGCATCAAGTGAAGAAGTAAATAGGACCTCATCCTCACTGCCACCTGCATGTGACACATTGATTTCTTCGATCTTGACTCCACTTTTGCCCTTCGGCTTTACATCTTTGGCTTCGTCTTTCTCTTTGTCTTTGCCTTTTCCCTTTTCCTTTTGATCATTTTTCCATTGGTAGCATTGCTTTTTGATGTGTCCCTTTTTGCCACAATAATGGCATTCCAAATCCTTTTTGGAGCGAGACTTGCTCCTTCCCCTTTCTTGGCTTTTCCCCCTTTGCTGGGATCTCCCACGTGCATTCATTGCATTGGACTTTCCAACAGAGTTGTTTTTCCTGTTCATCTCTTCTTGAAGAAGAGCACCCTCAACATCTGCATATGACAGCATAGCATTCGAATTGCTAGTGGCTGTCCTAAATGTGTCCCAACTCTCTGGCAAAGTGCATAACAAAAAGGTGGCTTTGAACTCATCGTCCACCATCGCCAACTTTTGATTGATGACCTGGCTGACAATACCATTAAACTCATTGAGATGGGCTGTCATAGAAGCCCCTTCCTTCATCTGAAGACCTATGAGTTTCTTTAACCAATACACTTTGCTTGAGGCACTTTGTTGGGCATACAAGTCCTGCAATCTCTGCCACATTCCCCAAGCTGTCTTCTCTTCACGAATGCTGAAAAGTAATGAGTCTGACACAGACAACATGATAGTAGATCTTGCCAGCTCATCCATATCTTCCCACTCTTCAGCTGTAAGAGAAGCGGGCATCACACCCCTTTCTTTGATAGGCTTATGTTGCTTTTTCTGAAGCAACACATTGTAGCACTGGGTTTGCCAAATATCATAATTATGCGAGCCTTCAAGCTTCTTGATGTGAAGCAATGAAGAGCTCTCACCTGTGGTTGCCATAGCAAAATGCAACCTGTAATGCCTGACTCCCTGCAAATGTGCAAACACTGCACCCAAGATGTGCAAACACTGCACCCAAAGCACACAAAGTGCTCACAAATGTTCTCCCAAGCTTTATCTCCCACTGCGGAAGCAAGAATGCAACTTTTCTCCCACTTTTTGTGATGAAAACACCAAAATCTGGTTGCTGCAGATTTTGGACAGCACCTTAAATGTGCTCTTTTGCCCTTCCAAAGTACTGTACAGCAGTACCAAGTGCTCACCAATGATGTACCAAACCTGTACCGGCAATTTCAGCAGCTGAATTTGAACCTTTTGATCACTCAAAACAGTGTACAGCCATGCCAAAACATGTACAAATCTGTACCAAATCTGTACCAGCAGGTACAGTAGCAATAAATGCTCTCCTGGCTGTCCAAATGAGTGAAAATCAGATTTTTACAGTCACGAACACTGCATAAAACAGTCCCGAACAGAAATTGGGCAAAAGCCCCTTGACTGCAAGCTGATTTCTGAGGATTCAAGGCATAAATGTCTTGCCTGCTGCTTTGCCAAGCTCAACAAGCATACAAACTTGAAAAGCCCCTTGATTTGAGATCAATTTCTGATCATGCATGGTACATTGACGCACATGAAGGCATCCAGAGTGTTCACGATGCTTCCCCCTGGCCACATATACATCAAATACATGAAAGCCCCTTGATTTACAGGCACATTGAGTGCTTGTAAGGCATCAACACATTATCCACAGCATCAAATGCGATTGCCTGCATGCAAATCAACCAAATCGGCACAAAAGCCCCTTGATTTGCACTGCAATTTGCTGCAATTTGCTGCAATTTTGCCCAAATGTGCGATTTTTCACATCATACAGCATGTATGAGTGCTTAATTGCACATTTACATCAAAAGCCCCTAATTTCGACATCCAATTTCCTGCAAATTGATCCTGATTTGACCAATTTCCTGCAAATTTATCCTGATTGTGACCAATGTCACCCAATTTTGCCAATTTTGCTCAAAAATTGAGCAATTGGGCACCTGTACCTGCTCAATTGCTTGAATTGATAAGAAATTCGCAAAAAATTGAAGGCAAATACCTCTGAAATTTTTGATTTTTCTGATTTGCAGGCGAATTTGGTGCTGATGCTTGATGCTGATGCTACTGAAAATGTGTGCAGATGAACTGCAGCTGGTTGGAGCTTCTAGAGATTCCAAAAAAAAATTGCAGAGTGAAAGCTCAATTAAGCAGGCCTCTGGACGAGGAAGCCACTGACTTGGACCTGTCGCTTGGCATCAAAACCAAGAACACGGATGAAGGCGTCCAGTTGATGCCTTCGCTTCTGTGTTGATGCCTTCGCTTCTCGCTGTGGAAGCCTCCGTCATCGCCTGATTGCTCCTTTGCGTTCGCTTTAGTTCGCTCGCCTTGAGCGCTTATTGCCTTCGCTTCACTCGCCTAGCGCCACTTGCACGTCTCACGCCAGCGCTTTCGCCTATCGCTTCGTTCAGTTGGCTGCGATTTTTGTGGCTTTACGCCTAGCGCCTGTACGCCCAGCGCTATCTCCACCAGCAGCGCTAGTCTTCGCCAAGCGCTGACTTCGCTTAGCTTCGCCTAGCCTTGTGCCACGTGCTCGCCCAGCCTGAAGTCGACAGTCCTGTATTCGACTTCTTCTCCTCTGTTCTCTTGCAAGCTTCTGGCTGCCTGCTGCGACTCTGATAGGCTCACACAGAAGAAAAACGACCAGCAGCTCACACAGAGGCAGGAAGAGGGAAGAGGGAGGGAAGACCTTGCTCTGATACCAGTTGATGTGGAGAAACCAGAAATTAGGGTTTAGATTAGAGTTCATTCATGGGAGACATACACAGAGAAGCAAGGGAGAGAGAGAGAGAGAGTTGTGGGGATAAGTCAACTCATGAAAAGCATGAGTGTGTGACTCCCCTATCACACATGTATATTGCACTAGTACACATAGTGCACTTAGTACATTAAAAGTACTAAGTGTACTATGTACTATAACTTATGGGCTTGTACACACTATAAGGGTGGGCATAACGCCTTTACCCCAACATATGTCACATATGCTGAATTCCTTTCTTCGGAGTAGAGGTATAAAACATCAGTATACTACTCCTTACACTCCACAGCAGAATGGGGTTGCAGAAAGGAAGAATCGGTCACTCATGGAGATGGCCAGATGTATGCTAAAGGCAAAAAGGCTACCACATATCTTTTGGGTGGAAGCTGTCATGTGTGCTTGTCATATTTTGAATCAATGTCCCACAAAGGCATTGGTATCCATTACTCCTTTTGAGGCTTGGCATGGCCGCAAGCCTTCTGTATCGCATTTTCGTATCTTTGGGTGTCTTGCATATGCACACATACCCAAAGAGTTGAGGAGGAAGCTGGATGATAAAGCCACGAAATGCATTTTTGTTGGGTATAGCCGTGAGAGCAAGGGCTACCGGTTATATGACCCACTATCTAGGAAGATATTCACTAGTCGGGATGTGATTTTTGATGAAAAATCAGAAATATCCATGGCTGGCTATGAGGCAAATCAGGCTGAAAATGATGTGTTTGAAGGTCTACTACCTATGGAGTTTCATTCCACAGTTGGTGATCCAACTCATGAGGGTACAGGACAGCCAGCAAATGATGTAGGTGGTGCAGAAATTCAGCAGCAAAATGAGCCAGAAGCTGAACCAAATATGGGGCAGCAGGCACCACAGGTCAGACGTGTCATTGCATTGGCTGCACATCGTGGTTGGGTTGTTCACCAGTTGGACATAAAGATTGCATTCCTACATGGGACCTCGAGGAGGAAGTTTATGTATTTCAGCCCATGGGTTTTGCAGAACATGGTCATGAGGGGAAAGTATGCAGGCTGAAAAAGGCCTTGTATGGTTTGAAACAAGCTCCACCAGCTTGGTATGCAAAAATAGATGCTTTCCTACTCACTCAGGGATTTGTGAACAGTCCATCAGAAGCCACTCTGTATGTAAAGAAAGAAGAGACAGATCTGCTGGTCATCAGTCTTTATGTGGATGATCTCTTGCTCATGGGATCAAATGATGACAAAATTGCAGCTTTTAAAGAGATACTGCAACAGACATTTGACATGTCTGACTTGGGGCTTGTACATTACTATTTGGGCATACAGTTTGTGCAGGATAACAGAGGCATTGGGTTGTTGCAATCACGGTATGTTGCTAAACTTCTGGAGAAGTTTAAATTTCAGGATTGCAAGCCTATTAGTACTCCTATGGAGCCTGGGATGAAACTGTCACTACAAGATGACAGTATTTCCTTTGATGCCACTACATATGCTCAGGCTGTTGGGTGTTTACTTGTGTAATACAAGGCCAGATATTCAGTATGCAGTCTCTCAGTTGAGCAGATTCATGCACAGCCCGCGGTTGTCACATTGGCAAGCTGTGAAGCGTGTATTCCGTTATTTGCAGGGTACCTTGTCTCTTGGATTGCTTTATCTTGAGGGAGGTGACATGGAATTATACGCTTACAGTGATTTAGATTGGGCTGGTGATTTTGATACCAGACATTCCACTAGTGGAAATTGTTTCTTTCTTGGCTCTTCATGCATTTCTTGGCTAAGCAAGAAACAGACCAGAGTGGCCACTTCGTCTTGTGAGGCAGAGTACAGAGCAGCCTACACTACTACTGTTGAGTGTGTTTGGCTGCGTCGTCTCATGACTGATATGGATATTTCAGTGGAGGAGCCTACACCTATCTATACTGATAGTCAGAGTGCCATTGCTGTGGCCAGGAATCCTGTGTTTCATGCTCGCACGAAACACATTGAGATTCACTATCATTTTGTTCGGGAGAGACTCCAGGCAGGAGATATCAGTCTGATCTACTGTCCTACAGATCAGAATGTGGCAGACATCTTCACCAAGGCATTACCACGTCCGAAATTTGAAGCATTCCGCAGTGCTTTGAATTTGTTTCCTTTTGGTGGATGATGTACAGTGATCACATATCACTCCAGGGGGGTTTGTTGGGTTTTATGCTGTGTATGCACCCAGAGGAGTGCTAGTGATCATCAGTAGATTACTGGGGCACTTTTTACTTCAGTTAGTGGAGGTTTTTTCCCCCAGTTTAGCTTAGTTTCACTTATATTCAGTTTATAGGTGTTTTGGTCCACCCGGCACATTTTATGGCCGGACATGTGAACACATATCTTTAGGTCACTATTATGTGGCTATTGTACTTCACTTTTCATCAAGCATAATACACTGAAGTCGTGTTCTCTCTTTGTTTTGCCTCCACGCCTGTTTGCAGCTTCTCCAAACCCTAACCCTAACACCCCTTCTGCCTTCAGGTAGTACCATACCTATTGTAAGTCATGTTCAGGTTTCCAAAATAATGAAGGAGTCAGCTTGTTCTTACTTGGTTTTTTGTACGAGAACAATCTGAACATGAGAATGTAAATGTAGATCATCTAACCCGAGAGCGCATAGACTTTTTGTGTGGTTATGGTGATTGTTTCAGGGATGCATTACCAGGAGAGTTGCCACATGAGCATCCCAAGGATCATTGTATTGATGTGATACCTGGGAGTACGCCCCCGAATAGACCTCCTTACAGAGTGAGTGCAAGTCAGCAAGAAGAGATTATGGCACAGGTTAATGACTTGCTTGAGAAAGGGTTGATACGCCCTAGTTCATCTCCTTAATGCTCACCTCTGTTGCTGGTGCAAAAAGACGGGACATACAGGATGTGTGTGGATTATCGTGCCCTTAACAAGGTGACGATAAAGAACAGGTTTTCGATACCACGTATCGATGATATTTTGGATAGGTTGGAGGGTGCAACATGTTTTAGCCGCATCGATCATAAGAGTGGATATCATCAGATACGGGTGGCCTCTCAGGATATTCACAAAACTGCTTTTCGTACGCAGTTTGGGTTTTATGAGTTCTTGGTGGTCCCGTTTGGACTTACCAATGCTCCTGCCACATTTAATCGTATGATGGATCGTATCTTCAGAGCACACAGAAAGTTCACAGGTACTTTCTTTGATGACATCATTGTGTTCTCTAAAGATGAAGAGCAGCATAAGGAGCATTTGGCCATAGTGTTTGAAGAGCTTCGTCGCCATAAGCTCTACATTAATGGCAAGATGAGTGAATTTTTCTTGGCTGAAATTCATTACCTTGGTCATATTGTATCCAAGGATGGGGTACGTATGGATCCCGCCAAGTTGCAGGCTATAAAAGATTGGCCAGAATTGAAGAATGTACATGAGATTAGGAGCTTTTTGGGATTATGCTCATATTATCGCCGGTTTATTAAGCTCTTCGCCGAGATTGCTTCACCTTTGCATGATTTAACAAAGAAGAAATCTACTTTTCAGTGCGGTGACAAGCAAAGGAATGCCTTTCTTAAGTTAAAGGAAGCAATCGTGACTGGACCAGTGTTGATCATTCCAGATTTGCATAAACCTTTCTCGGTGGAATGTGATGCATGTGGGAGTTGTATTGGTGCAGTTTTGAACCAGGAAGGCCATGCAGTGACATATGAGAGCCGTCGGTTGCAACATGCCGAACTCTACTTGCAGGTTTATGAGACAGAGTTATTGGCAGTGATTCATGCTCTCACAATGTGGAAGCATTATCTTTTGGGAGCTGAATTTACCGTTAAGACTGATCATCAGAGTCTACGGTATTTTCTTACACAGACTAAGCTATCTGAGAAACATATGAGATGGGCAAACTTTATGTTTCATTTTCAGATTTTACATACTCCTAGTAAGAAGAATGTAGTGGCCGATGCACTATCCCGAAGGCCTCAAGTAAGTGCTATTACAGTAGCCTATCATCAGGACTTATCTGATATGCGAAATTCTTATCATACAGATCATGATTTTCAGCCATACGTGATGGGTATAGCAGCCCCGAATTGCTCCATACGTGTTATAATCGCTTATGTGTACATAAGGATTTGAGGCAGAAAGTGATGGATGAATGCCATGCACCGCCTTGTGCAGGGCATCACGGAATCCCTGCCACTACACAGGCTTTGGAGAGATCCTTTTTCTGGCCAGGAAGGCGTAAAGACCTAGATGACTATGTGCGCCAATGCATGGTTTGCCAGAGAGTTAAGTTTGACAGGCATAAGACTCCGGGGTTGCTTCAACCGTTGCCGATTCCGAATCAGCCTTGGGAGAGTATTGCCATGGATTTTATCACAGGTCTTCCTAAGACGCAACAAGGGAATGATGCCATGTGGACTATTGTGGATAGGTTCAGTAAGCAGGAACATTTTATTCCAGTACGGAAGACCATAAAGCCAAAGCATATGGCACAGGTCATCATGGTATGCCAAAGACGATTGTGGGGGATCGTGATCCTCGCACCACAAGTCTCTTTTGGCGAGCATTGTTTGATAACATGGGAACAAAGCTGAATTTCTCTTCTACATATCATCCAGAGACAGATGGGCAGAGTGAGATTGCAAATTCAGCAGTGCTTGATCTTTTGAAATGCTATGTGGCTGATCGCAAATCAGATTGGGAGAAGTATTTGTCACTAGTAGAGTTTGCTTACAACAATACAATGCATACTTCTACGGGCAAGGCGCCCTTTGAGATTGTTTATGGCCAGATTATTTTGCCACCTATCCTTCGCACAAAGGATGAGATATTTGCAGTAGATGAGTATGTAAGGGATTTGGGTACGGCATTTGCACAGGTCCGGACAGCCATACAGAGATCCCAGGATAAGCATAAGAAAGCTGCAGATAAGCATAGAAAGCAATTGGATTTGAAGGATGGAGATTGGGTTTTATTGAAATTCCAAAAGGCTCACCTTCGTGTGTGGGAGAAGGAAGAATTAGGGTTAGATTAATTCATGTGGGAGACATACACAGAGAGAACAACAAGGGAGAGAGAGAGAGAGAGAGTTGTGGGGATAAGTCAACTCATGAAGATATGAGTGTGTGACTCCCCTATCACACATGTATATTGCACTAGTACACATAGTGCACTTAGTACATTAAAAGTACTAAGTGTACTATGTACTATAACTTATGGGCTTGTACACACTATAAGGGTGGGCATAACGCCTTTACCCCAACAACCTCCCACTTAAAGGCAAAGTGCCCTTAAATGAAGGAAAAGAAAAATCAGCATGTACATGATAATATACAAGGCCATATCAAGGCTGAAACTGGCCTCATCCAATGCCCATCAAGTGTCTGCAATGAGCAAACCGCTCCGGAGGCAAACTCTTTGTCAACAGATCAGCCGGGTTGTCATCCGTGTGAATCTTAACAAGCTGAATTTGCTTGTTCTCTATCACCTCTCTGATGAAGTGATACTTCACATCCACATGCTTCGTCTTTGCATGAAAAACAGGGTTCTTTGCCAATTGAATGGCACTCTCACTGTCACAATGCAACAATGGAATATCCCCTGTATAGCCCAAATCAACCACTAACCGAGATAGCCATAATGCCTCCTTGCAAGCCTCTGTGGCTGCAATATACTCGGCCTCTGTAGTAGATAAGGCAGTGCACTTTTGCATCCTGGATATCCATGACACAGCACCTCCTGTGAATGTAAACACATAACCGGTAGTAGACTTCCGGTTATCTGGATGACCGGCATAATCCGAATCCGTGTAACCATGCACTAATGCATCCTGTTTGCCAAAACATATGCACATATCCTGTGTGCCCTTCAGGTATCTCATGACACCTTTCACTGCTTCCCAATGCTTCTTGCCAGGGTTGGCCATGTATCTAGAAACCACTCCCACTGCAAATGCAATGTCCGGCCTAGTAGCAACCATGGCATACATGAGACTAAAACAAGCTGAAGCATACGGAATCTTGGCCATATCAGCCCTGTCACTATCCGACTGTGGGCTGTCCATAGCACTGAGTTTCACATATGGAGGCAAAGGAGTACTAGTCTTCTTCCCCCCGTCCATATTGAACCTCTGCAAAACTTTGCCAATGTATTCCTTCTGAGACAAATACAACACATGCTGATTTCTGTCCCGAAGTATCCGCATACCCAAAATGTGATTTGCATCACCCAAATCCTTCATATCAAAGGTTTAATGCAGCCTCTGCTTCAAGGCATCCATCTCTTTACGAGATTTCCCGGCAATCAACATATCATCAACATACAAGATGAGGATCAATAGACTGCCATCCAAAGCTTTTTTGGTGTACAAGCAGTGATCTATGTCACTTCTCCTGAATTTCTGGGATTTCATGAATGTATCAAATTTATGATACCATTCCCTTGGTGCCTGTTTGAGCCCATAAAGACTCTTTTTCAGCTTGCATACAAGCTTCTCCTTTCCACTCACTGCATAACCCTCTGGCTGCTGCATATATATCTCCTCATGGAGATCACCGTGAAGAAAAGCAGTCTTCACATCCATCTGAATCAAGTCCAGATCATCATGAGCAACCAAAGCCAATACAGCTCTAAGTGTGGTCATTTTGACCACTAGAGAGAAGATCTCATCAAAGTCCACACCATATTCCTGCTTGAAGCCCTTAGCCACTAACCTGGCTTTGCATCTGGTGCAACTTTGAGCCTGTAAACCCACTTGCATGGCAAAACCTTCTTGCCTGCAGGCAAATGCACCAACTTCCAAGTTCCATTTTTGTGGAGAGAATCCATCTCTGACTTCATGGCACGCTCCCATAGAGCTTTGTCTGCCCTCTGTAGAGCCTCCTTATAACATGAGGGCTCCCCACAGTCAGTGAGCATCAAGTAGTCAACCCCTGGAACAAACCTGTCAGGGGCTCTGGAGGGTCTAGTGGACCTCCGTACCCAATGACCATCATTTGCAGGTTGCTGTCCAGCCTGCATATCACCCATTGGTGGCTCCTGTTCCATGCCATAAGGCTGAAAAATCATGCCCGGTATCTCCTCTAACTGTGGTATATCCATAGGGATATCTTCTGCCATCTTTGGCTGTCCATTTGGACCATTTTCAGCACCATTTAAGGGCTGGTTTTCCTGCTGTAATGCCTGATTTACAGCCCTTGGTTGTTGTCCATGATGTCCATCATCATTAAAGATGACTCTGCCAGGCTCCTGTTGCCTTGCAGGCTCCTTATACATGCATGTTTCATCAAAAATGACATCATTGCTGCGTATGATCTTTCTATTCACGGGATCCCAAAGTCTATACCCCATTTCACCTCTGTCACCATATCCTAGGAATATGCATTTGTGAGACTTAGGATCAAGTTTGGTGCGCATTTCCCTGCGTATGTGCACGTACGCAACGCAACCAAACACTCTCAAGTGCTTGTATGACGGAGGCTTCCCTGTCCATACCTCTTCTGGCACTTTCCCACCAAGCCTCGTGTTAGGTGACCTGTTTATAAGGTGAACGGCTGTCATAACAGCTTCAGCCCAAAAACCATGAGGTAATGCAGCATGTGACAACATAGAACGGACCTTCTCCTGAATGGTCCTGTTCATCCTCTCTGCTGTCCCGTTTTGTGGAGGATCATAAGGAGTAGAGAGCTCCCTCTTGATGCCTTTAGCATCACAAAAGTCCTAAAACTGTTTGGACATATACTCTCCACCATTGTCAGAACGCAAAGCCTTCAGTGTTTTGCCAGTTTGATTCTCAACAAGAGCAACAAACTTCTGAAACACTGAGAATGTATCACTCTTCAAACGAAGAGGATAAACCCACACCGTGCGTGTGGCATCATCTATAAAAGACACAAAATATTTTGCCCCTCCCAAAGAAAGCTGAGGCATCTCACATACATCTGTATGCACAAGCTCTAACTGAGCATCTTTCTGTCCAAGAGCTTTCTTGTGGGGGCACTGCAGTTGCCTGCCATATATACAATGCTCACAAAACTGAAAACTTGAAAACTTTAGAGAAGGCAAGTAACCCAAACGAGACAATTGCTCCATTCCTTTGACACTCATGTGTCCCAACCGGCTATGCCACATAGAAATTTCCCGCAGCTCGGTTGCATTTACATTAGCATGGTGACAAACACCTCCATGCATGAAGTAAAGAGTGTCCACCTTAGAGCCTCTGGCAACAACCAGTGAGCCCTTACTAATTTTCCACTTTCCACTACCAAATGTGGTAACATAATCAGCATCATCAAGCTGTCCAGTAGAAAGCAGGTTCTTTTTGATCTCAGGCACATGCCTGACATCATGGAGCATAAGCTGTGAGCCATCTGAAAACACAAGCCTCACATCACCTCTGCCAAGAATCTTGCATGCATGGTTATCACCCAAATAAACCACTCCTTCATTGCCAGCAGTATACCTGACAAACAAGTCTCTGCAACCTGTGACATGAAAGGAGGCACCTGAATCAATGATCCATGAGTGCATACCATGACCACCTGTAAGAAGTGAATGGGCATCAAGTGAAGACGTGAATAGGACCTCATCCTCCCTATCACCTGCATGTGACACATTGATTTCTTCAATCTTGACTCCACTTTTGCCCTTTGGCTTTACATCTTTGGCTTCATCTTTCTCTTTGTCTTTGCCTTTTCCCTTTTCCTTTTGATCATTTTTCCATTTGTAGCATTGCTTTTTAATGTGTCCCTTCTTGCCACAATAATGGCATTCCAAATCCTTTTTGGAGCGAGACTTGCTCCTTCCCCTTTCTTGGCTTTTCCCCCTTTGCTGGGATCTCCCACGTGCATTCATTGCATTGGACTTTCCAACAGAGTTGTTTTTCTTGTTCATCTCTTCTTGAAGAAGAGCACCCTCAACATTTGCATATGACAGCATAGCATGCGAATTGCTAGTGGCTGTCCTGAATGTGTCCCAACTCTCTGGCAAAGTGCATAACAGAAAAGTGGCTTTGAACTCATCGTCCATTGCCAACTTTTGATTAATGACCTGGCTGACAATACCATTAAACTCATTTAGATGGGCTGTCATAGACGCCCCTTCCTTCATATGATGACCTATGAGTTTCTTCAACCAATACACTTTGCTTGAGGCACTTTGTTGGGCATACAAGTCCTGCAATCTCTGCCACATTCCCCAAGCTGTCTTCTCTTCACGAATGCTGAATAGTAATGAGTCTGACACAGACAACATGATAGTAGATCTTGCCAGCTCATCCATATCTTCCCACTCTTCAGCAGTAAGAGAAGCGGGCATTACACCCCTTTCTTTGATAGGCTTGTGCTGGTTTTTCTCGAGCAACACAGTAGCATTGGGTTTGCCAAATATCATAATTATGCGAGCCTTCAAGCTTCTTGATGTGAAGCAATGAAGAGCTCTCACCTGTGGTTGCCATAGCAATATGCAACCTGACAATGACTGACTCCCTGCAAAAATGTGCAAACACTGCACCAAAAGCACACAAAGTGCTCACAGTTTTTCTCCCAAGCTTTATCTCCCACTGCGGAAGCACAAATGCAACTTTTCTCCCACTGTATGTGATGAAACACCAAAATCTGGTTGCTGCAGATTTTGGACAGCACCTTAAATGTGCTCTTTTGCCCTTCCAAAGTACTGTACAGCAATACCAAGTGCTCACCAATGATGTACCAAACCTGTACCGGCAAGTACAGCAGCTGAAATTGAACCTTTTGGTCACTCAAAACAGTGTACAGCCATGCCAAAACTTGCACAAAGCTGTGCCAAATCTGTACCAGCAGGTACAATAGCAATAAATGCTCTCCTAGCTGTCCAAATGAGTGAAAATCAGACTTTTACAGTCCCGTACACTGCATACAACAGTCCCGAACAGAAATTGGGCAGAAGCCCCTTGACTGCAAGCTGATTTCTGAGGATTCAAGGCATAAATGTCTTGCCTGCTGTTTTGCCAAGCTCAACAAGCATACAAACTTGAAAAGCCCCTTGATTTAAGATCAATTTCTGATCATACATGGTACATTGACGCACATGAAGGCATCCAGAGTGTTCACGATGCTTCCCCCTGGCCACATATACATCCAAATAATGAAAGCCCCTTGATTTACAGGCACATTGAGTGCTTGTAAGGCATCAACACATTATCCACAGCATCAACTGCAATTGCCTGCATGCAAATCAACCAAATCGACACAAAAGCCCCTTGATTTGCACTGCAATTTGCTGCAATTTTGCCCAAATGTGCGATTTCTCACATCATACAACATGTATGAGTGCTTAATTGCACAATTACATCAAAAGCCCCAAATTTCGACATCCAATTTCCTGCAAATTGATCCTGATTGTGACCAATTTCCTGCAAATTGATCTTGATTGTGACCAATTTCCTGCAAATTGATCCTGATTGTGACCAATTTCCTGCAAATTGATCTTGATTGTGACCAATTTCCTGCAAATTGATCCTGATTGTGACCAATGTCACCCAATTTTGCCAATTTTGCTCAAAAATTGAGCAATTGGGCACCTGTACCTGCTCAATTGTTGAATTGATAAGAAATTCTCAAAATTGAAGACAAATACCTCGTAATTTTTGAATTTCTCTGATCTGCAGGCTGAATTTCAGTTGTTGCAAGAGAAAGGGGGGGGGGGGGGGGGGCACTTCTTGTTGATGTTGATGCTGTTGCTCCTGCTTGTTGCTGTGGATTCGAGAAGCAATAAGGGCAACGGCTTTTTTTACAATTGAGGCGGAGACCTCTACCAGCTATGGCGTTTGAGAAGCAATAGGGGCAACGGCTGCTGTAGCTGATGTTGCTGAATGGATGCGTGGCTGAAGCCGTGTAGCGCTACACGCTTCCCAACGTCGAATCCAGGTACCACACCAATGCCCCCTTGGATTCGCCCTTCAAGATTACACGCCTGCCTTCGCCTAGCGCTTGCCCTTCTACGTGCCCGAGCTGCCACCTCTCGCGACTATTCGGCTGTGGTAGCCTTCGCTTCGCCTGCGTGTATCTAGTCGCTGCTGCGAGCGCCTTCGCTCAACGCTTTCGCTTCAATGGCTCGCTGCTTTCGCTCAACGCTCACTTCGCCATCTCCGCCAGCAGCGCTAGAACTCCACGCTTCGACTGCTTTTACGTGGACCACTACCCCGCTTACGAGCTCGCCTCCAGCTTCGCCTGCTAATGATTGCACGGTGTCCAAAATCTGTAGCGCCTGCTGTTGACGGGCACCCGCCTGCTTCTTCACTTGGTTAGCTGCGCCTAACTCCTTATCTGCCTGGCTGCTGTGACCCTGATGCAGGCTGCTCACGCTGAAGGGCCTTTTGGTCGCTTCTGGCTTTTCACACACAGGCTAATGGGAGAGTCGAGCTGCTGCCTGCCTGCGTCAGAGATTTGAAGGGCACCGGCTCTGATACCAGTTGTGTGGGAGAAGGAAGAATTAGGGTTAGGTTAATTCATGTGGGAGACATACACAGAGAGAACAACAAGGGAGAGAGAGAGAGAGAGAGTTGTGGGGATAAGTCAACTCATGAAGATATGAGTGTGTGACTCCCCTATCACACATGTATATTGCACTAGTACACAAAGTGCACTTAGTACATTAAAAGTACTAAGTGTACTATGTACTATAACTTATGGGCTTGTACACACTATAAGGGTGGGCATAACGCCTTTACCCCAACACTTCGCAAGCAGACTGGGAAAGATGGTAACTATACGAAGCTATCTTGCAGGTATTATGGACCATTTCAGATCTTGGAAAAGATCAATGAGGTAGCTTACAGGCTGGTGTTGCCAGATCAATGGCGGATTCATACTGCTTTCCATGTCAGCCCCTTGAAGAGATATGTTGGTCCTGAGCCGGTGGAGCCGGTTATGGAAGATCAACCCGAGGTTGGTGAGCTGGAAGAGATATTGCAGCCTGAGCAGATTGTTTTTCACAAGGAGCGGAAAGCTGCTAGAGGCAGGCTTGTCCGTAAGTACCTTGTGAAGTTCAGGAACTATCCAGCACTTGATGCGAAGTGGATGGACGAGGCATATTTTAAAGACTATCCACATCTTCTTGCGGCCTACTTGGAAGCTTTTCAGTTGCGGGCAACTGATTAGAAGACAGGGGGAATGTCACCACTTCTCAGGCAGACGTCTGAAATGATGTCATGATTGAATACATGTGGAAGGGATCCATGGAAGGATTGGTATCCCGGTGTGAGTTCCTGGCATGATTTATGAACTCATGGAAGGGTGGTAACCCTGGTGAGTGACTCTGGACTCATGGAAGGGTGGTTACCCTAGTGAGTACTTTTTGGTCCTGTGTGGACGGTGCCTGTGAACGGGCTAGTTGGATGTACAAGATGTAAGTTGGGAGATTTCATCCACTATGTTTGTGCACCAGCATATGTATGTGAGTTGCACATGCATGGATGACTTGTTTTGGATGCCTGGACATTGCTTGGTATTTTGCCTGTGAATGTCTCACAGGCACCGGGGACGCCTAGACAACCCGTGTATACGCATGTGCACACCTATTTGGGACTCATATGGTTTCCTTATGTGTTTTGCAGGTGATAAGTGTGCACACTTAACCCAATTTATTCATTATTTCATGTTACTAAGGTTTATTGGGTGCAGGGTTCACATTCACTTAAAGTGTGGGCGGGCACACTTATAATTTTATAAGTGAGTTCACATCAGGGTGGACTATTTTTAATGAACCAAGGCTAAATATGAGAGATGGGCACCCGGGCACTCCCAAAGAGCTCCACGAGTTGCTATTCTGGGTGTGGGAGGGCCAAAGTGGGCATGCCCTGACTTGTAGAGCACTCAACTGGAAATCGTGGGCTGTTAGGAGCTGTGTGGACAGGCAAAACAGCAAGTTTACTCATATGCATGAGCTACAGGTGGAATACATGCGAAGTACAAGAGTCCCAGGGCTGGCTGGCTGCTATTTCTCTCTCTACAGGGCAGGTCGACTTCATCTACAGGGGCTGCAGGCTGATCGATTTGGCTCCAAGAGCTTGTGCATGGCTGTTGGGACTGTTTTGGGCTTCTCTGCTGAGAATAGGGCTTGGACGGAGTGAGCAAAGCCTCTATGGGAGCTGGCCGACTATTAGAAGGGCCATTATTGGCTGTTTTTACAGGTTTGCAGGAGGTTTCTCAGGACGAAACTTGAGCAAACATGTCCCTAGACAAGTACCAGGCCTAGGGATGTGATCTGGTGGAACCTGTGGGTGGCCAGTGAGCCAAGACCATGGCTGGTTACTGTTTTGCAAGTTTGGGACAGCACTTTGTTAGAGGGTTGGTGACCGCTCTATCAAAGTACAGGAGTGGTTGGTGATCACTCTACCCTGGTTGGTGACCGAGGGTGTTCTACAGGAGCGGTTGGTGATCGCTCAACCTTGGTTGGTGACCGAGGGTGTTGCAATAGGAGTGTTTGGTGACCGCTCGACCTTGGTTGGTGACCGAGGAGTTGTAGGTAATGTGTTTACCTATGTTTCCACAGTTGGATAAATCTGGGGTCGGCTCGATGAGTGTGTACTCTCTGCGCACCCGCATCTTGTACATATAAATACTTCTGTTGGTAATAAAGATACCTCGCGCGGGGGGGGGAGGGGGGGGGGGGGGGGTGGGCTGGCCAAACTTCAGCCCCTAGTGCTATGTCATGTGCAAGTCGGTTTATGTTTGCAGGATGTATATGCTCATGTAATGTTTCACAATGATGGTAATCATGTACATGCCAGGAATGGTTGATGTATGTCTGCTATTTTGGTAGTGAATTGGTTTCATATACACATGCCCATGTGTGATAGCAACTCTCCTAGAATTACATCCATGAAGCAATCCTTGTATCCCTCTAGAAACTGTATTCTCTCCCTCTCAACAGAGTTCAAATCTTTACTAAGTTTTCACTCTTATCCTTTACAAAGATCATATATGCAAAAATGGAAGACATTATTGCTTTGGAAATAGATACATGCAATACAATAGGCATGATATCTCCCTTCTTCTTTGCTACAATAGTGGTATCCTTATTCTTATGCTTGAGAGAAATGGTCCTCTCGGGAATCTAGATAATAGCACTCTTCCTATGGAACCATGGCATCCCCAAGATGACATCAGAGTGCTTCAAAGGTGAAATATAGAAATCCTCATAGTCAACATAACCCTGGACATGAATCCTCAACTTACCCATGATAGGCGTTACTGCCACTATATCACCATGAAACACTTGCTCCGCATGCAAGGCCAGTCCCATCTCCTTGGGTTTGATACCCAACTATTCCGCAAGCTCTACGGAAATAAAATTATATGTGGCTCCCTTGTCAAACAACACTAGAGTATTCTTGTCATGCACTTTGCCTCGAGAGACGTAACTCTCTAGCCTCCGGTTCCAAAGTGTTCCCCAATACATTGCGAATCCCACAAACCACTGGCTTAGACTTTTCCTTAAACTTCTCTTGCTCTCTAGGTCCCTTAGGACGATCTGGATATTGGACCGGCATGTGCCCCTCTTTGCCACGCTCTTCTCTTTTTAGTATTTAAAAAGCTTTTAATCTTTTGCTTTCCAAAGTTGGTCGCATCATTCCAAGCTATGCTGCCTTGTCTTGCTATCCTGCCATGTGGTAGTGCCACGTTAGCACTGCCACATCATTAGCGCCATGTCAGTACTCTTTTTTTTAGCCTTTTTTTGGGGTTGTTGCTGCGTTGCGTTTTTGCATGTCAGCAACTTGTATTTTAATGCTTCAGTGACATTGTGGAAATGGCAATGGCGGGATTGTCCCACTTCTAATACCAATTGTTGGTCAAAGCTCAAGCTATCGAGGATGGAGGGCGTCCATGGCATGTGCAAAGAGAGAGAGAGAGAGAGAGAGAGAGAGAGAGAGAGAGAGAGATTAAGCGTCTACTAAAGGCCCAATGGGCCTATGAGACCAAAGTGATATGATAATGTCCATGGCATATCTCATCATGGAATGGAAAATAAAACAGAAAGAAAACATAAACATAGCTATCTTACTTGGGTGATACAAAACTGTCCATGGAAACTCATCATGGAAATACTAAGAAACTAGAAACATGAGAGCAGCATCAACTCCGACTAGCTGGTATTCCACTCTCCAAAATATCAAGCATGGGGCTAATGAGTATGGCCAAGAGGTCTCCATCAGCTATGTCACGTGGAAAGGTAGCTCGGTGGTGGTGGAGCATGTCCTGGATCTGGAGAGCTGATGAGGTGATCGTGGCCAACGGGGGAGAGGGGCCCGTCGGGCGCGTTGGAGTGCGGAGGCTCGGTCCGAGGTAACTCCTCTCGGGTAAGGTAGGTCCGGAGCAGCTCGTGGAGGGTCCACAAGATCCACTATATCGGTGTCCTCCACCTCCTTTGTCCGGAAGAAACTGGTGATGGTTGGCTGGCGAGGGAGAGGGCGGGGTGGCTGGGGCCGAAGCTCTCTCAAGAAGGTGTACCTGTGTCTGCGGAGCTCAAGCAGGAAGAGGCCTAGGCAACGCTGGTCCTGGAGGTCAATGATCTTGGAGAGTGGACCAAATCCCTCACGAAATAGACTGTGAAACCTCCCGCAGATCTCATAGTATACTGGGTAGCGGCATATGTAATGCTCCTCCGTCTCAACCTCTGTGTGGCATAATCGGCAGATCCTCTCCTCTCTGGGTCTCTGTATGAGCTTCCACTCTGAGGCGGTTGGATGAAACCCGTATCTGGCCCGGTTGGTAGCCTCGTGAGAGAGCCAGAGAAAAGGGGAGTCCAAACTGTACTGAAGGGGGGGTAGACGGTTCATGCGGAACCCATATACTGAGAACCAAGTGGAAACTAGTGCACACCATACTCCAGAGTGGCCCTCAACAAGTGCTAGCTATCTTGAGGAGTCCAGGGCAAGCCTCGGGTACCTGTGGGGATCCATGTGACTGATGCGATGGAGGTATGTGATTGTCTGGAAGAGTGCATCAACTACCATCGGGGCTGCAGCAAACTCTGCCTGAATAATCTAGTGTGGGACTGATGGTTTGTTGCCGATCATACGGGAGAACGTCATGACCTGGGGCCTCTCAACTCACTGCCAATCCTCATCGGATAAATCTGGATCCCAAAAGGCTGCTCCATACATCAAGGCTCGTGTGACGAGGGTGTCGAGAAGCCAGCCCTTCGTCCTAGGCTCCTGGAAATGTGCCTGGAAGCACTTGAAGACCATTACCTTGGTTTTACCAAGGTTAACAAAGAGGTCCCACTGAGTGCAGAAGTCCTATAAGGCATCCAACTGTCTCTGAAGCCCCTCAGCTGAGTCTGAGAGGACAACGATGTCATCTGCATAAAGTAGTACGGGGATCAATATGCCTGGAAGTGTGGGGCCAGCCCTGCCTAATCCATCAATGAAGCTCGAGATCTCATCAATGAAGAGGCCGAAAAGAGTGAGTGATAGAGGGCAGCCCTGTTTCACCCCAATAGTCTTGGAAATCTCTTGTGATGTACCTCCCGGGGCTCTCACTCGTCCGGTGATGAACTCATAGAGGGCGATGATGCTCCAAACCATGTCAGATCGAACTCCTATCTCCTGTAGATGGTGCAGGCGGCGGGATCGAGGTACAGTATCAAAAGCTTTGCGGAAATCCACAAAGCAGCAGTAAATCCTTTGATGCCGTGCTATACCTCCTCGATGATGGCACAGAGGGTGAAGATGTGGTCAAGAGTAGAGTAGCTCCTCCGAAAGCCAGCCTGTCTTGAGGCTCTGCATCCCTGGCTCTCTCTGCATATGAACTGAGCTCCACCTCTAGCACCGATCCATAGAGTTTGGCCAATATGTGGCCAATCATGATCGTCCCATAATTGAGGATCAAGTGGATCTCTGGCTTTGAGGATGGAGGTGATGGTGTTGGTGGACCAAGAGGGTGTATCACCCATGAAGCGGATTTCCTTGGAAGTGCATATGGCAGTGATGAATCCTGCAAAGTCTTCGACAATGCGGGAGCACATCAACAAACTCCAAGCTCTTCAACAGGAGGTTCTTCAAGTTGGGAAGGAGATACCTTCAAAGGATATGTCCATCACTTTGTTGTCTCATCTCACCCCTTAGTATTCAGCTTTCTATTCTTCTTTGATCACTAGTGGGAGGCTCAGCACCATCACATGGGAGGAGCTTGTGCCGATGGTTTTGGATCAGGAAGAGCGGTTTACGAACCCTCCACAGGGCAGAGGTTATGAGGCTCTGACTGGTCAACGGTCGAAAGGCCACAACAACAACAATGACAAGAGAAAAGGAAAGTCTTCACAGGCAAAGTCTTCTAAGCAGAAGCCTGACTCAGATCGTGATGCCTTGAAGGCAGAGCGGACCTATAACCATTGTGGCGAGAACGGTCACTATTGGAAGAAATGTCCTCAGTGAAGCTCTGAGAAAGGTGCAGATTCCTCAATTGTAACCGTGAAGACTTTAGCTTTTGTGCACTTGAAGATTATGGACACAAGAGTTTCATCTTCTTCGAGCAGGGAGGCAGTTGGACTCACCGTTGGGGTTACTCGGGAGTGGATTCTAGACAGTGGTGCTTCTAGGGACATGACTCTTTCCCGAGAGTTGGTACAGGATCTTCGCAGGCAAACAGGTCACATCCTTATTGGTGATGCATCCACTATCCCAATTCATAGTGAGGACAGGTTGGAGATCGTTCCCAATGGCAGAGGGGGGAAGCATTCCTCCCAAGTTCCTTATGTCCCATCTCTTGGTTTTCATCTTTTGTCAGTGCATGAGGTTTGCAAGACTGGCATATGGGTGGAGTTTGATGAGCATTTTGTTGCTCTCCAGGACAAAGCAACAAGCCAGGTTGTTTGGAAAGACAGAGTGGAGAATGCGATTTATAGACTCTCAACACTCTCTCTTACAAGTCCTCAGCTAGGTGATTTGTGGCAGTTTCGTCATGGCCACTTGAATGTGTATAGGCTGCGGCGGGCTTTCCGCGACCAAATGGTGGATGGCTTGCCAGATGTTGGCAGCAGCAGACATGAGCTTTTATAGGTGCACTATGCTTTGATGTCTCATATCATTCAAGACAAAGAGCCCACTTCCATTAAGAAAGCTCTTTCCCACGAGACTTGTAGGAAAGCCATGCAAGTGGAACTTGAAGCCATTGAGAAGAATAACACTTGGGAGTTGGTTCCGAGGCCATCAAAACGGTCGATCATTGGTGTCAAGGGGGTCTATAAGACCAAGTATACGTCCAATGGGTCGGTGGACAAGCACAAGGCCAGACTTGTGGCTAAGGGCTATGCTCAGCGGCCTGCCATCGACTACGAGGGCACCTTTTCACCGACAGCGAGGATGACCATGATTCGGACAGTTCTTGCCCTTGCCTCTTCTCAGCGATGGTCGGTATATCAGATAGATGTAAAATCTGCATTCCTTAATGGTGACTTGCAGGAGGTAGTGTATGTTGAGCAGCCTCTAGGCTTTGAGGTTCCGAGATCAAAGGGAATGCTTTACAGGATACGGAAGACCTTGTATGGTCTTAAACAAGCTCCCCGGGCTTGGAATCAAAAGATTGATTCTTTCTTTCTTAGAAAGGGTTTCCAGAGATCACCTGCAGATCCGAACTTGTATCTCTTTCGGGAACGCGATATGGTCACCTTGATTATTCTTTGTGGATGATCTTATTCTCACTGGCGGTCATGTGGAGCACATAGCTGTGACAAAGGTTGCCTTGTCAAAGGAGTTTGAGATGACAGATTTAGGCTTACTCCATTCCTTTTTGGGATTGGAGATTTGGCAGACCCAGAGGGGGTTCTTTATTTCTCAGCAGCGGCATGTTCATGAGTTGTTGGAGGCCTTTGGGATCGAGAACTGTAAGCCTGTTTCTTCACCGATGGACCCGAATACCAAACTTACAGTTAATGATCCTTGTGAGCAGGTTGATGCCTCCTTGTATCGGAAGCTTGTTGGTTCATTGATTTGGTTGTTGAACACCAGATTGGCCTTGAGTTTTCCAGTGGGGCTGTTGAGCTCATTCATGCAAACACCATTGAAGAGTCATTGGGACGCAAGATTGCAGATCTTGCGATATCTGCAGGGTACAAAGGATCTTCGACTCTTCTATGTTACTGGAGGGGGAACGAAGGACCAAATCAAACTCCAATGTTTAAGTGACTCAGATTGGGGAGGAGATCCAGACACGAGGAGATCTACATCAAGCTACGGATTTACCCTTGGCTCAGGAGCTGTTTCTTGGAGCAGCAAGAGGCAGCCAACTATTTCCTTGTCTTCTACTGAGGCAGAGTACCGGGCTGCTTGTGGTGCTGCTTATTGCGAGGTGGTGTGGTTGCGGAGGTTACTTAGCGAGATTGGGTTTCCACAGGAGGAACCCACAGTCATCTAGGGCCACTTTGTTCGTGAGAAGATTTTGGCTAATGACAGCTTGCTAGAGTTTTGTTCAACGTAGGACAATGGAACAAACCTCTTCACGAAGACTCTGCCTCGGGCGATGCTCCGTCAACACTCCAGCTCACTGGGGTTAGTTCCACATCCTCCATTTTTCCTCATGTTCCATGTTTTTTTCCTGTTTTGTCTGGTCATGGGGGCTGTCTGTTTTTGGCCGACTTGTCTTGTCTTTGGCCGATTGTTGTGATGCTGGCCGACTGCCATTTTCTGCTGGCGGACTGGTATTTTCCAGTCATGGAGATGATTGTGCTGCCGTCGGCCTGTTTTAGGCTGGCTGACCAGCAACCCAGGGTTATAAATACCACCCTTGACCCCCACACCATTCTTGTACCGGATCTTGTGTATATAACAGAGATTATACAGCTTCTCTCTCTCGACACTTCTGTGTTTTCTTTCTCACAGCAGTTCATCTCATTTCCGCTGTGCATTCCGACACAGTTGTCTAAGGCTCGTTCCCGTCTACTAGCTACAGGTTCAAGGCCTCACTTGAGGTGCAAGAGCAGGGGGTTGCACAGAATACATTGTTTGTACTCACGCATCCTCAGGAGTCAGCTCAAACACACCTTATGAAGTTCAAGGGATCCCCAAAGGGAAGGTGTACCTGTGCTTCCATGTTTAGAAAGGATGGTTAGCAGCCATCAAAGCCACACTTATTAAAAAGCTCTACTACACATGATAGGGCATGAGGATATTAAACTCAAATCATGAGGATATTAAACTCAAAACTAAGTACAACAAGACAGAAAGACATCATAAAAAAGCAGATGAAAGATCCTTACAGGCACTTTCTTGGTGGCTGCAGCAGGAGGAAAATATATACTGAAATTCATATGGCAGCCACACATGGAGCTCCAATGCTTATACCGTTTGTTAAAGCCATCAAACATCTTGCTGCTGCTAATCTCTGTGACTGTCTTTGACTCTTCTGCCATGGTGCTGAACGTAATGGTATGAGCTTGAGAGTATAAGTAAACTCCTTTACTTGGATAGAAGATCTTCTGGAAACTTCTGCGTGTATGGCCAAAAACTCTCACCGCTAACCACCCTGACATTCAGTGCTGAGAAGTAATCAAAGTTAGGTAAACCATGATTCAAAAAAGTAAAGACAGGCCAGATGCGTCAAAGGAACCATAATAAACACTCCTTAACAACGTGATAAAACATGGACTTAAAGAAGCCCATCTCATAAGTAGAAAGAAGCAAACCATCACGAAATTATGAAGGAAACTTCTGGCTCTCTGCCACTGAAGACTGTGTGTTCAGCCAGCAGAAAAGGTAGCCACCAGCCTATGTGGGATCAAGTTAAGCAGGGATGTTGGGATTCCCACCAGAGCATAGGTGTCAACAAATTGAGATAGATGGAAGCTTCTTATGAGCCTCTTTGATAGGTGAGAAACATTGAAAAGGAGTTTGAAAACTTCATACAGGGTGCATTTCATACATTTGGTGGACCCTGTTTCTGAAGTACTCCATGCGCACATAGAGGGGTTAGAAATACCATATAGTGGCTGGAGCAGAACAGTCCCAGAGTATGTAATAAGTACAGTCCCAGAGTATGTAATAAGTGAAGCCAGGTGGGTGTGTGGGTGTCACCATTTGACCACCCAATTGGTCCACCCGTGCTTTCTCATTATGTATGTGCATTGGACAGGTGTCCATGGCAGTTGTATATGCCAGGGATTGATGCCACTCATGTGATACTATGGACTTGGCTTTCCGTTGGGACTTGTGCCTCCATGTACATGCCCGGAAATGCTTGTTGATTTGGTGTTCCATTGGGTCTGGTACCTCGTGTACTTGCCTGGAGCACGTCTATTTTGGTATAGTCTCATGAACAGGGATTGTCCATACCAATGTTGCATTGCATAGCATCTTTATGTGCTTGCTTGCAATTGAAATTGCATGCTATTTTCATGCTTGCTTACCAATGTGTAGTTCCCGATAAGGGGACGCCCGCTTGCGAACCATGCGTGTGAAACTATCTGCTGACATGGTTATGTGGCATGTGACAGGTGGTAAGTATTGGTCATAAACCTAGCCTTCGGAGTTAGCACTAATTTATAAGTGAGTGTGTACAAAATTCATTAAGTTTTGGGCGACCAAAACTCACTTATAAATTATGACCAGCCCGGTGTTCACACACACTGATGTTCCGAGGTGGACATAACCCAATGTCCACCGCCTAGACCTTATCCCCTTTGTAAAAAGGGAGTAACCAGCCATGTGTCCACTCTAGCTTGCTCCACAAAGCACCAGCCTGCCACCTACACTGGACAACTCACCACCTCACTACTACTCTCTCTAGAGATTGGCGCCTCCTTCATGAGGGCTGTTGGGCTGCATTTTCTGCACTTTCTCCTTCCCAACTCCATTTCCAAGCTTGCTAAGGTGTTTCTTAAGCTTCCAAGAGTGTTTCCGGATGCTAATCACTCTCCTACACACTCCCAATGACTGAAATTCAGCAAAACAGCTCTCTTTATTACTGTAATTTTTGGTCTTTTTGCTAAAAATCCTAATTTCTGAAACCGGCCTTCAAAAATCTAACGAGCGGTGAAACAAACATTCGCAACAAAACACTTCATCACCCATGGGAAACCTCGAAAAGTAAAACAAACAGGGGAGCTAGAGTGCTCCTGCAAATAGTACAAGGACACCGATTGGTCCCAAAACGCAGTGGCGCCCCTTGCGGTATTTCTTTACTTGAACAAAATTTGAGTACAAAGTACAACTTGTCGAATCCTTTACCAATAGGATCCCTCGAAGCTTTCACCCAGGATTTCCAAAAGAAAACTCTCGTTATTACAGCAAAGCATTCCATAGAGAAGGCACACCTGTACAACACCTCCCTGCTTGAAAAGGTCTTCTCCATCGCTACCATGGATCTCTCAAACCCTTTCCCAAACAGTAGCAGGGCTGAACCAAACCATATGTCCTTCCCTATAGTCACAGCTTGCATGTAACCTCGAGAAAACTACAACCTGTCCACATGAATCCAAAGACGCTTTCCACATGAGACCGAAGACCTGTATCTGATAAACCATAGACCTGTATCCATAAACCATAGGCCTATTTCCTCGATAACAAAGTCATGTTTCTTCTCGAAAGAGCAATGTCCTGTTTCCATGACAGATAAATCCACATATGCACCATCCAATCACGGTGCCAAACACCTAGAGAGAGAAAGATAGAGGACGTGTCAAGCAATCCCTAAATACACATAGGTCCAGGTCGAAGAGCAACACACATCTCTTCCAAGAACATCATCCTGTGCATATGTAGCTTGATCCTTTGCATCCTACTCTCATAAAGAAAACCTGTTTGCATAGAGAGAGAGAGAGAGAGAGAGAGAGAGAGAGAGAGAAAGAGAGAAACCCCTTGGCTGTTAGCCCCTCGGTGCCTCCTTCAGCTCACCTTCTTCCAAGAGAGAGATAGAGTCGTGCTGTCCAATCCAACAGTCACCTTGAGATGTCTCTGCTGGCTTCTTCCACACATGCAACCTGCCTGCATCCGCCTAGCTCCTGTTGCTAGCTGCAGTCCATATGCGCATTCACTTGGTCTTCCACACGTGCAGCCTCTACCTGAAACCCGCCTGGCTGCCCAACTGACAGCAACCCCTACGTACAGCCACCTAGTCGCCTTTTGCTGGCATTAGCCCATGAAGCGCACCTGGTCACCTGCCTGGCTACCCGACTGGATGCAGTATGTATGCGCAGCCTTGCCCGGTTGTAGCCCACGTGCAACAGCGCCTACCTGGAGCCCATGCATAGCAGCACCTGTTCGGCGCCCAGGCGCAGCAGCATGTCTGGAGCCCATGCATAGCAGCGCCTGCTGTAGACCATGCGCACAGCAGCCTGTAATAGCCCATGCGCAGCAGCGCCTAGCAGCACCATATGCGCAGCAGCAGCAACACCCGGCGCCTGTAGCCCTTGCGCCTCAGCCTGGTAGCCGCCTGGTCACCTGCCAGGTATCCCATGCGTAGCTGTGCTGACTCCACTCGGCGACTACCTCAAGGGGATGCGCCCGCTGCTCCATGCGCCACACAATGATAATCCACACCAGAATCTCCGCCACCTTCACTTTTTATAACCAGGATGTGATTTACTTCGCTTTTCTCCAAAAAGCCCAAAAGCAACATAGCAAAAATGCATACTTCAAAAATAATAATATTTTAAGCCTTCTAAGGTTTAAAAACCTTATAAACTTAAAAATTCCTTTTTGTCCCCTTTCACACTTGGGCTGGCCACCAACATGAGTTTCCTTTTCACATCCAACTGATGCCTATTCACACTGTCCATCCCGTGTCCGTGCCCGTGCCCACCTACTTGTTGTCGAGAGGGAAAACACACGGTAGTAACAATTTCAGCCCTCCTTTCTCAAGTTGAACCATAAGGGAAGCTTTCCCAAGGTTCCCTTCATCCTCTTGAAACCTTTGATGGTTTAAAATAATATTTTTTTTAAATGGAGGCATGCGTTTTTAATATTTGCTTTTGGCTTTTTGAGAAAAGCGATTTGAATCGCATGTTTATAAAAAGGCGGAGGGTGGTGTGGGTCATCGTCGTGTGTGGCGCATCACCTTGGGATCGCAGGTTTGAAGGTGTGGCGTGTGGCGAACTCTCAGGTTTTGGTTGTGGGTCATCATCGTATGGTGTGGTGCTTCTCTCCGTGGGCTGGCTGTAGGAGTCGAATCCATGCGCTACGTGTTGTACATGGAGATCGTACGTGATGGGCACACCTCGCAGAGAGAGATGCCGCACGTGATCGTACACGTCGCATTGATCTTGAGCATCAAATTCAAATTTTCTCTATCAAAGAAGGGGATGACCTGACCGTCAAAGTGGCTCAATATCGGCGCCTTAACACCGAGTTTGTCACCAACTGGCTCTGCCAAGTCCCAGGAAGATCAGGTTATCACTCTTCTAAACAAGTTGCCTCCTGGCTTCATTACTTTTGTCACACAGACCATTAGTTTAGCGCCTATGCCTAACCTATATGAGTGTGAATGCCAACTCTTGCGTTTCGCTAGATTGCATGACCAATTTCATCCCAGGAAGTCATCCTCTGCCTCCACTCAAGAGGGGGCCCTTGTGTCCAATACAAGCTCTACTCAAAAAGGACATCAAGGGAAAGGGAACAACAACTTAGGAAATCAAGGCAAATCTACCGGCAACCACACTGATTCCAAAAATCCTGCCTCCACACCAATTCCCTACTATCAAAATATTCCCAAAAAGAATAGATTTTGCACTTCTTGCCAAATACCTGGCCATGTTGAGGATGAGTGTGTTTTTAAAAACAAGGACAATAGAGGCACCAACTCCACCCCCACTACCTCCACCAGCCAAAACAACCAAAGTGGTAGCAATACCCCAAATTGGCGATCCAAAGGGGGTGGCAATCCAGCACCTACTCTACCAAGCTCCCCTCCAAAGACCCAACAACAAGGAAATGGTTCTACTTGGCCACGTTCCTCCCACTGGCGAGCTAATAGTCAGGTTGCTTACGCCCCACCTTCCCAGTCCGTTTCTTTCACCACTCCTGAAGAGACTGGTCTTCCATCACACCTCATCCTGGCCCTTCAGCCAATATTGCTCAGGTCACCCTTAAGATTGATTACCGCCATCACTCCACAAAAAGGAAGAAACACAATGATGCCCATAAAATCCATTGGCACTGTCTTATTTGACACTAACACTGGTTCCAACCAGGCTACCTTGGACAATGTCTATCTTGTCCCTAATTTAGGTCTCAATCTTCTTTCTGTCTCCCAGCTTACCCAACTCGATCGTGGTGTTTACTTCAACAAACGAGTTGTTGAGGTAATTGATGAAACTACTGGTCTTGTTGTTGCCAAAGGACAAGCTCAGAAGGATGGTTTGTACCGAATGTCCACTTTTCTAACTGAGCCATCTTCTGTTGACTCGGATTTTCATCGGGTTCGGGCCTATGTGACCCAAGCTCCCTCTGACATTGAACGACTGTGGCACTTTCGCTATGGTCATCTACCCTATTCCACTCTCTATGAGCTATCTCGAGACAAGTTAGTTGAAGGTATACCCAGCCTCAAACTGACAAATAATGTCTGTTAGCCCTCTCAACTCGGTAAACAACATCGCTCCCCATTCCCACAACATGCTACTCATCAGGCTTCGGGAATCCCCTGGTTGATTCATTTCGACTTGAGTGGCCAATCCCCAACCCCTTCCTTGAATGGATCTCTATACTACATGCTGATTGTTGATGATTATTCAAGATACATGCGGGTATATTTTCTAAAGCATAAATCTGACGCTTTCCAATATTTTTCCACATGGGTTCGTTTAGTCACAAATCAAATGGGCGTCTCAATTGGGACTGCTCGTAGTGACAATGGGGGTGAATTTATCTCCCATCAATTTTCTCAGTTCTTGCAAGATCGTGGTATTCAACGTCAACTCACTTCCACCAACTCTCCCTCACAGAATGGAGTGGTCGAGCGCAAGAACCGAACAGTCATGGATATGGTACGCTCCATACTTTTTGCAGCTGAGCTGCCTGAACGCCTCTGGTCAGAATCGGTCAACACTGCGGTGTATCTTCTGAACCGTTGCCCCACGGTTGTTGTTCCCCACAAGACCCCATTTGAAGCTTTCTTTGGCGAAAAGCCAACCATTTCCCATTTCCGTGTCTTTGGATGTCGAGCATATACTCACACTCCGAATGATACAAGGGGCAAGCTTGAGCCAAGGAGTGAGTTGCTCATTTTTGTGGGTTACTCTTCTAAATCAAAAGCTTACAAAGTTTTTGATCTGCGATCAAACAAAGTTTTCGTTCGTCGAGACATTGTCTTTGATGAGCGAGACTTACTTTGCCTTCCGCTGCCCATACCAACTGAACAAGAATCTCAGACTATGCCAAATGAACCCTATCAGTTACCTCCTACTCCACCTCTTGAGGAGGCTTCCTCCTCTCACCAACCACCCAGGGACCCTTTACTTCACTGGTATCAACAAACCATGCGTGATTCCGGTATACTTCCCTTTGATATCCCTTTGGACGGTCCTCATCGATTCACCAGACTCGCCCCTCGTGCCTCATTTGCTTCTGTTTTTTCCGCAGACAATGTGGCACATGATGAGCCAACTTCGTGGAAAGATGCTATTAAATTCCATCCTGGAAACAGGCCATGGAACTCGAACTCGAAAGCATTGACCGTAATGGCACGTGGTCCCTTGTGGATCGCCCTCATCATAAGAAGGTCATTGGAACCAAATGGATCTTCCACACCAAATTTAAAGCCGATGGTACCTTGGACAAATACAAAGCCCGGCCTGTTGTGCAAGGCTTTCGCCAAAAAGAAGGCAAGGATTTCGACGAGACTTTTGCTCCCACTGCTCGAATGACCACAATTCGTCTTTTACTCAATCTGGCTACTCACCATAAATGGCCCATCTATCAGATGGATATTAAGAGTGCCTCTTTAAATGGCATTCTTAACGAGGAGGTCTACGTTGACCAACCTCCGGGTTTTCCCTCTCCTTGGTCTTGAGGACAAAGTCTTTCGCCTACATAAAGCTCTTTATGGGCTTAAACAAGCACCCCGGGCATGGTATCATCGCATCGACAAATTTTTTCACAGCCAAGGTTTTCACCCATCACACTGTGACCACAATCTCTATAGTCACACTAATCATGTGATGGTTTGCTACCTTGTCCTGTATGTCGATGACCTCATTATTTCAAGTTCCCATCAAGCCAAAATGGTTGATATCATGGCACAGCTTAGACAAACTTTTGAGATGACTGATCTCGGTCTTCTCTCATATTTCCTTGGCATGGAGGTGATCCAACATCCTGATGGTATTTTCGTGTCTCAACAGAAATACTGTCTCCAACTCATTACTTCCTATTTTCCTGATGGTGCTATCCCCGTGGCCACCCCATTGGATCCCACCGTTAAACTGTCAAAGGCAGTGGACTCACCTCCACATGAAGAGCGAGCCTATCGACAGGTGGTTGGGAAACTTATTTAGCTCACAAATTCTCATCCTGATATATCCTATTGCACATCCATTTTAAGTCAGTATTTCAATGCTCCCAAGGAGCCACATTGGAGTTCAGCCATGAGGGTTGTTCGCTATCTAGCAGGTACCTATTTGTATGGCCTTCACTACAGTCATGGGATCACCTTGCACGGTTACACGGACTCCGACTGGGCTGGTGATCTCAATTCCCGACGTTCTCACGGTGGTTATTTGTTCTCCCTCGGATCTGCCCCTTTCTCTTGGTCTAGCAAAAAGCAGGACACTGTTGCAGGTTCTTTTGAAGAGGCCGAATACCGAGCCCTCTATGATGCCACCACTGAGGTTATGTATCTTCGTCAACTTCTTTCCGACATGCGCGTCTCCATCGACACCGCCTCTACCATCTTTGTCGAGAGTCAGAGTGCGATTGCCCTTGCTCGCAACCCTATTTTTTCTAACCATACCAAGCACGTGGGTGTCCATTTTCACTTTAACAGGGAACAGGTTGAGCTTAGTACTATCCGACTTCAGTACATTTCCACGGCAGACAACCAAGCAGACATCCTTACGAAGTCCGTCAACCGCCCCATTCTCGAGCGTCTTTGCAATCGGATTGGCATCGGTCCACCACCATCACCCTCCGCTCATTGAGAGGGGGATCTGCCTCTCCCTTCATTTTATACCATTTTTGTATCGGGCACGAGTCAATGAAAACCCCATGAGGGCACAGCTCCTGTGAAAACCCACTACATCGCATTTTTTTCCATCCTGCATTCCCTCTGCACTGCATTCTGTTTTGTGTTTGGGGCGCATGTATGAATGAAAACCCAAAAATGGGCATTCATGCATGTGAAAACCTCTTGCATTATGGCATTCTTCCAGTACTTCTCATTCCCAAATGCCTGGTCACACACAGAAATCCTCATCTTCGACAACCAAATTTTTTTTCCCCTCATCTTCTCTCATGATCCCTTTTTGGTGTGAGAGGGGGGGTGTGAAAATATTCCCGCTTCTTTACTGGCCGACCAAATAAAAACACCTTATATAAATATAAGGGTCTCGACTTGCTTTTGTCAACCATCAACCCACGAGAAATCCTTGGCACCTTGCGATCTTCACGCTTTGCGTTTCATCGCACAGTTTGCCTCGCCATCTCCTGCTGGTCAGCGTTAAACTACTGCTGATATCGCCCGGTTCGCACATCCTCTTGCAGCATTAAACCACTGCTAGTATCGCCCGCCTACAGCAGGTTCGAAGGTTCTCTTGCACCGTTAAAACCACTGTTGGTATTGCCCACCTACAGCAGGCAGCGTTAACTGCTGCAGGTTTTGGCCGCCAGATTTTGGCCGCCTACATTAAGCCTCATCAGAGTCTTTTTCGCTGCCTACATCAGCAGCCTTACTTCAGGCTCCCATCAGTCTTGACTCTTATATCAGGCTCTTTTTCAACGCTTTCATCAAGGTCACTCCAGCCCTGCTATTTGCGTTTTATGGGACAGCAGCTCTCTCTGCTTATTCGGAGTCTCACATAGAACTCCTTGTACTCGACTTCATCTTTTATATTCACATCACCATTGCATGCTGTGTGTTTTACTCTGATCTTTCATATATTTGGTCCTTTGGTTTTCTTTTGTCCTCACAGCTTGTGGTGCTGCTTGTGAGGTGGTGAGGTTGCAGAGGTTACTTGGTAGGATTGGGTTTCCACTGGTGGAATCCTTGGTCATCCGGAGGCACTTTGTTCATGAAAAGATTGTTGCTAATGACATCTTGCTAGAGTTCTGCTCAACGGAAGACAGTGCGGTGGACCTCTTCACGAAGTCACTATCTCAGGCGTTGCTCCGGCGGCACTTCAGCTCCCTGGGGATGGTTTCACAGCCAGGAGCTCAGAGGGGGTGTTAGAAGCCCTTTCAGGTGTTTTCTCATTTTTCCTCACTCCCCGTATTTTTTTCCCATTTTTCCTATTTTTTTTGTGGCTTAGGTGGCAGTCATGTGGTGGCAGGAGGACCTTGATCTTGGCCGACTGCATCTGTGTGTTTACTGGAGGTGGCCGACTGTATGTGACAGGTCATGGACACCTCTGATGCTCCCTGCAGCTGGCCGACTAGTGTTTATGCTGGTCTTGGAGATATAGAGTCTGTCGGCTGTCCCATGAGCAAGCCAACTGTAGTATTAGGGCTATATAAAATGGCCCCACAGCCCCTTGTCATTTTGTGTCTTGTATTCAGGATTCTTCTTGTGTATATAGAGTAGAGTTACACGCCTCTCTCTCCATTGTTGTCTATTTTCTGCACTTGCTCTTGTGTTCTCAGATTTTGTCTTCATCTCCGCTACATTTTCTGACAGTATCGTACCATACATTATTCCGTACGATAAGACATCGTGCGCCGTACGGAAACAACCCTGCTTTTCTCGCATCCAATAGCGAAAAATTCTCAAATTCCAAGAGGAACTTTTTGACCATTGTCTTTCCTCTTTTTCTCAGAGAATGAAAAAGAAAATGTTTTGGCTCTTCCATCCCTCGTGGATCCTTCAAAACAGGCTCCTCAGGGGTAACCTTGTACATGGTTTCCATAAACTATCATGGAAGGCATTATATATCCTCCAATGATCTAAACGGTCCAACTAATAACATGTATGCCATCATTCCCTGACTTTGGTAATCCAAAGATAAAATCCATGACAATTTTCTTCCATAGAACATTCAATGGGTGCAATAATCCTGCTAGCTTTTGTCGATCAAACTTGACCATTTGACAAACGAAATATTCTCAAACATATAACTTAATGTCCATTCTCATGCTAGGCCAATAGAAGTAGCTCTGCAAAGCTTGAGTTGTAGACAAGATGCCTCTATGCCCACGTAAGGTGGAGCATGGCATTTCTTCAATCACTTTTGGCTTCAAATTCTTTGTTACACATAATCAAGTTTTGCATCGTAAGAAAAAAAACCCTTTTTGATGACATAAAAGGCACCAAATCTTCATTCTATAATTTGTTCCAAAACATCTTTGAAGTCCTCTTTGGTAGCATAAAGATCCTTCATCAAAGTAAAATCCTTAGAGTAATCCATAGAAACCTCATGGGGTCTCCGAGATAATGCATTTGCTACCTTGTTGTCTTTGATGTTCATAGGCCACAGTATGACCTTCTTGATTCAAGACTGCTTCAATGCAATCTTCATCATGTTCAACCACAAAAAGGTCTAGAATAACCAACACTGATCCTTTGCTAGCATAAAGTTTCAATGCTTCAAAGGATTCTGTTTCAACTTTGCTCCACAAAGATCCCACGGCACTTAATGAACTTCGTCGCATGATGTCAATATGATGATCTTCCGATCTCTGTGTCTTCTTACTTGACCTACAGAGGCAACATCTGAGATAGCAAGCCTAAGAATGGCCTCCCTTTTTCCTCCACGTGAAGCAAACCTGGTGGCTCTACATTCTTCTGCAATGATGCCTCTTTTGGCCCGAAGATAGGCTTTGTAAGATTCCTCCCCAGCCTCTCAAGATGTCCAGCATCTTCCCCTGTAATCAAATCCCTCTTCAGAAATATAAAAGATCTTGTTTCTACCATTTTTGGCCTAGAGAGAGAAAATCTTCTAGAGAGTGATAATTCAGCTTTTAAATATTTTTGGATAGAAAAATATCTCATCTTATTAAAATAAGTTTCCCTGAAACAGAAGTTCAAAAAGATTTTCAGAAGGTGCGTTAGAAATTAAGTATAATAATTTGTTCAAGAGGCATTATCCTAGGGGTGAAGATTTTTTCGAAATTTTAAATTAAGGTTCCTATGGACCAATAAGATTCATCCAAATGTAAGAAGGAGATAAATAAAAGAATAAAAGAAAAATCTCCCAAAAATGAGTAAATACTCACATAAGATGAAGAGTTGACTAAGGACAAGGTTAATAGTTAAAAAAGAGAGATATTTAGGTGAAATGATACATTTTTGACACCTCTGCATAGGGGAATTCCCCTCATGAAGGAGACGTCTATTTCACATGCTTGAATGAGTTTTAAACTCCCAAATAATGGGATATTTTTATCTCTCCTGTTTCAACTAGATCCAAAAAGTGAGTAAAACTGACCTAAAAATGGTCAAAAATTGACCAAACTGATCTGAAAAATTCTAGAATCAGTTGACTTAGTTAGAAGCTCATTTTTTCTTATAAATAGAAGCCTTCCCCTTTGTTGAAACTCAATAGTGTTTTGCACTGTTACCCTGTCTCTCCCAAGTGCCAAAAACAGTGAATTGTATTCATAATTCATTAGTTTTTGACCTTCCTTCTTCTAGAAGATTGGTGGCCACTCTTGTCTCAAACAAGAGTTGAACCCTCAAACCGTCAAGCCAAAGGAAAGCTTTCAAATTTATTAGTAAGTTGGTGATTCTTCTCTTTTCCATTTATTTTATGATTTTTATGATTTTTTATGCTTTTTGTCTTCTCTAAAATTGCAAGTGATGTTATGCCTCATTACAAAAGGCATTCCCCTCTCTTCTCTAGTAAATTCAACCATTCTCTATCCTAGGTGAATAATTAATGATTAAAGTCAAGTTTTATATAATGTTTATCTTAAATAAGTAGAAAAATGTTCACTTTAGAATAATTTCAATACTCTTGGTGCACTTTTAATTAATTTTAGAGACTTAAAAATTAAAAAATGGTCAGCCATACAAAGGAGGTTATGGCGAAATTTTTGAAAATTAGTGAAATAAATTTCATCTTTTATTTATTCTAAAAGAGCAATCCTTATGGTTTCTATATTCTAAAGTATCATTTTCATGCATAGAAGATGCATTTTGATTATTTGTATAAAAGAAAATTAGTATTATTATAAAAGTATTACTTTCATTATATTTTATTTTTATGCATAAAAGATTATTTTTTTATTAAAAAAGTGTTACTTTTATCATATTTGATTTTCATGCATAGAAGTATGCATAAAAGATTATTTTTTATTATAAAAGTGTTACTTCTATCATATTTGATTTTCATTCATAGAAGTATGCATAAAAGATTATTTTTTTTATTATAAAAGTGTTACTTCTATCATATTTGATTTTCATACATAGAAGTATGCATAAAAGATTATTTTTTTATTATAAAAGTCTTACTTCTATCATATTGATTTTCATGCATAGAAGTATGCATAAAAGATTATTTTTTTAATTATAAAAGTGTTACTTTTATCATAATTGATTTTCATGCATAGAAGTACGCATAAAAGATTAATTTTTATTATAAAAGTGTTACTTTTATCATAATTGATTTTCATGCATAGAAGTATGCATAAAAGATTATTTTTTTTATTATAAAAGTGTTACTTTTATCATATTTGATTTTCATGCATAGAAGTATGCATAAAAGATTAATTTTTATTATAAAAGTGTTACTTTTATCATATTTGATTTTCATGCATAGAAGTATGCATAAAAGATATTTTTTTATATTAAAAGTGTGATTTTCATCATAAATGATTTTTATGCATAAATAAGTGCATAAAAGATATGTTTTTTTATATTAAAAGTGCAATTTTCATCATAAATGATTTTATACACAAATGGATACATAAAAGATATTTTTTATATTAAAAGTGTGATTTTCATCATAAATAATTTTTATGCATAAATGGGTGCATAAAAGATATTATTTTATATTAAAAGTGTGATTTTCATCATAAATAATTTTTTATGCATAAATGGGTGCATAAAATATATTTTTTATTAAAAGAGTGATTTTCACCATAAATGAATTTTTTATGATGATAAAAGTGCGACTTTCATCAGAATTGAATTTTTTGCATAATTAGATGCATATAGAATCAATATAATTAAATAAGGATTCTCTTTAATCTTCTGTTAATTTTCGTAAAAATTAGAAAAATGAATAGATAGATAATATTTGAGAGGAAATTCTATCATTTCATATTCACTAAGATGGTAATGAGAAAATTCAATTAAACTATCGAAGTCGGAGATCGAGATAAATGATTATTTTATTCCTTTTAAGAAATCCATGTTTTAGAAATCTGTAAGCAAATATTCGTCGAACGAAACTTAGAAAAAGAGAAATTGAAACAGTACCTTTCAAGAAAGATAGTTTAGGAAGAACCTTTCCAGACCACCCAAACTCTGATTCAGACTATTGACCAAGACCTAATCCCTTCGTCAATGACGATGTGATCAGTTCAGAAAAAATGCACTCAAAATACCCACCGAATCTGACACTAGTTAAGACTTTTGATTTTGATCTGAGGATCAAGTTAACAGAATTCGAGGAATTCTGTTTGAAATTCAGACCTGGATCTAGAAGTATTGGGATAGGAATTTAAGATTATTCATGGTTTTCAAACAAAAATCAAAACAAAACTTGCATAGAAATCCTGTTTTCTTAAAAGACTGTCTTACGCCAGAATGCTGGAGGGAGCATTTGGCATATATGTTTATCTAAGGGAAGTTCGGTTGCAACAGCTGGCGGGGAGTGTTCGAGGGACAGCTCAGGCGGCAAAGCCTGCCGAGGTCCAGCCTCGGTATGGTTAAAATGGTGCGCTTCTGATATGATGGACGAGGGTCGACGAAGCGGTCCCTGAGTGAAGTGCCAGGACACCTAAGAAGGATCCTGGAGGGTTCTGACCAGGCGATGCACGAGCTCGCGGTGCCGAGGACACCCATTCGTATGTCGAGGAAGATATTGTATGACAGACCAATGTTATTGTAATCTATCACTGGATCTCTTTGTTGACTCGCTGGTCTCAACGGAGAGTCCAGAGTGATACTGTTTTGTGAGAAACAAAGACTCAATGGAAATTTTGAAGTATGACATGTGTAACCAGTAATTTGTTTGTCAATGGATTCTTTTTATTAAAGTTTTAAAGAGGAGTGTGTGCGTATCTGTTTTCTAAAGCTAAAGTTAAGAAAGGCATTTCAATTATGGGTGGGTGAGTACTTGTTTGGTTCCACCGATTCCAGTGGTAGGGTGGTGGCTAACCCATGGACTGGATGGGATTAGGCTGGAATCATGGAGTTTTAATAATCAAACTGAAAAATCTTAGGATTACGCTAGGCTTCGAGTAGATAGTTAATGCCCTGATAAATTTCTCGATTGAGTGGATCCACGGCTGTGCCTAATCTTGATTAGGAAAAAAGCGTTGAATTGCTCAGATGATCAAATTATATCAGTGATAGTTTCCTTCTATCTGGCTTATTCAGGTGGAGGATAGTTTAGATTTTGATCTCGTTAGAAAACTTGTTAAGAAAAATTCAAAAAGGTGGAATCGTCCCCGCTTTCCAGGCATAGAAAATTTTCCCGGTTTCGGTTTTCGGAGTGACCACCAGCCTAGTCTCGTGCCCGGACATTCGTGGGCGAGGCCCCGAGTGAGAAACCCTGCCCCGCGCATGAGGGAGCTGCTTCCGCTGTCAGCTACCGGGAGTCCGGTGCGCGGAGGGGACAGAGGGATCTCACAGTTGGTATCAGAGCAGAAATTACCTAAAAAAAATTTTATAGAAATCTGGGAAAGAAATGTTTTTCACTTGTTAATACTATGTGAATGAACTTCAAAAATTGAAAACTTATAAATCTATAGATGGACACCCCAAACCTATCTGGAATTCCTGGACTCTCTCAGAGTCAGGATATGATAGCTTTTGCGTTTGATCACCTCATCAACTCTGCGATGACCCGAATGAGCAGAGTGAGACTCGCTCGCCATTTTGAGAGTCTTTACTTTCCTGATCCTCTTGAGCGACGTCGGTATATGTGGTTCAATGGAGGACGGTGCATTAATGTCAGTACCAGTCAGCGTCGGAGGCTCAGGCAAAATATTTCCTTGGCCATGATTCTGATAAGACTAGGGCTTGTTCAGCATGTTCAGCTCTTTGATCATTCAACCAAGAACTTTAGAACTTCATGCCGACTTTTTAGACTTCTTAGCCGCTTTATCCCTAGGAATAGAATTACAGCACCTCTTTGTGTGATGAATCGTATGTACCATGGTATGACTTCTTCACAGTTTCGCTTCTTTATACGATTACGTCTGAGGCAGTGATTCTGGAGCCGAGCTGCTCTATGTACATATTGTAACTTTTATATAAATAAAGAAATGTTTTCCGGAGAAAAATTTCCTTTTGTATAAGTGATTATTTACGGACGATCTGATAAAGAAAAATCTGTTATCGGACATATGTCATAGATCTCCAATAAGATCATTGTCTTGTTTAAGAAATTGTTTTCCGAACCTCTTAAGTCTTAAGATCTCGTGGATAATATCAAAATAAAAATTTAATTATATATAATTTTTTGGCAGAATCATGAGACGAGGAAACCGTGGCCGTCAGCCAGACCCTGTCTCTGAAGATGACGAGCTTGACCCTGATGTTCGCAAGGCTCTTCATAGAACTCAGCCAGGACCCTTCAAAGGAGAAGGGGAGAACCTGGGCGAGGCTGTGGAGAAATGGGTGGAAGCCATGGAAGAGTATTTTGACGTCACAGGCTACAATGAGCGGAGCAAAATGATTCTTGCCCGGCTGAAAATAGTGGAAACAGCCAGGGTAGCATGGAGGAACCACTGTGACACCAACCGTCTGGACAGAAATACTCAGTCCTGGAATTATCTAAAAACCTATCTAAGAAAGAGATTTTGTCCTCTTGGATTTTTGGAAACCAAAATGAACGAATTCTTAGAGCTAAAGCAGGAGAGCAAAACCATCGAGGAATATCACCAGGCCTTTGCTCTTCTACTCAAATATTCACCACCTCTAGATGAAGAACAACTCATGGCCAGGTTCATTCGTGGAATGAACGAACCCTTGGACACACTGGTCAAAAATGCCAAGCCAATGTCCATGGCTGAAACAGTAAGAATGGCAAAAGATTTTGCCAAAGCCTTTGTAGTAAAGGTCCTGCCAAAGCCTGCACCCTCTAACTTTAAAAGATTCCAAGCCCAAGAAAGTACTTCAAACTTTCCACCCCCAAAGAGGCAACAAGGCCCGAATCAGAATCAGGATGCAGGAAGATTCAGAAGTGAAGGAAGACCCTTCCCCCAGAATACTTTCTCAGGAGCCCCACCTCTTTCAAGAAATCAGAGGGATGAGCTCAGAACTGAAAACCGATGTTTTGGATGCTAGGGTTTTGGTCACCAGTTAAAAGACTGCCCGACTCCTGCCATGTCAAAGAGACAGGGAAGTCAAGGATCCCAAGTTCAGAGACCAACCCCTTCATACCTGTTTAATTAGGGTCCGTCTCGCCCAAGCCAGGGAAACCCCAGAAGAACTCCAGCTCAGCCATCTGCCTCTGTCCAGAGTAATCTCAGAACTCTTTCCCAGAACTGGGGCAACCAAAGAGAAAGAGTTCCACCTCAGACTGCAGCAGCCAAAGCAGTCACAATTTCAAATGTAGTAGAAGAGGAAAAAGGGCAGATCTATGCTGCAATTGAAAATCAAGGGCCTAACCAGCAGTTCTCCGTCATCCATACTCCAGCAGAGTATCAGGGTAAGCCTTTTAAGCTTTTGATTGATTCAGGCAGTTCTCATTCATTCATTTCCCCTGGATGCTTGCGTAAGGTAGTCTTAGAACAGAAATCAGGGAAACCTATGCAAGTTGAATTGGCCAGTGGGAAGACTCTTTTCACTCACCATGAGACAGATCTTATCCAGTTCAAACTAGATGGTAATGTGACCGACTGTCAGTTCAAAGTTTTACCTCTGGGAGTTTTTGATAATCGTAGATCCCTCTCCTGTGTCTAGCTGGCGGACGAGAAATCCGGTGAGACGGAACCAGGTGAGGCTGGCCCCTAATGAATCTGATGGCCTGACTGTCCTGCTCCATCTCATAGCCCATAGCAGGCCCTGACGAAGTCGACCAAGCAGCGGCACCCCACGTAAACATACCCTCTGGACAGAGGGGGGCCAGAATACGCAGCATCCGCAGCCAAATCTGATGCGCCTGAGGGCAGTCCCATAGGCAATGTCTCTGTGTCTCCATAGGGTGGCCGCATCGGACACAGGCCGCCGGAAGACCGCTGTAAGCAAGCCAGGTGCCAACTGCTGAGCCCCTGTGAGCAACCAGCCACTGGAAAGTCGAGATCCTACGGGCTTGTCGACTAGCCCAGAGCCGGGCCCAAAAATCCTCCAGGAACTCCTGTGACAGTGCCTATAGCTGCCAGTGTCCCGCTGTAGCGGGAGAGACCATGCTCCTTGCCGTCAAAATATGCCGCCCCAGTCGAACAGTATACTGAAAAAAGGTGATCTCTGTGGCCTCAAGGGATGCATGAGGATCATGCCACTCGTACTCCCCAGGGTCCCACTGTAGCCGGGGCCAAGGGGCGAGCAGCATATGCCCATATGCGCCAATCCGGGAGCACATCTGCAAGGTCGGGGTCAATATGCCACTTCCGAGAAGCGGCGGCCACTACCCGTATCCTCTGAAAGGTGCACTCTGCAACCAAAGGCGACTCCACCTCCACTCTCTGAAGTCTGCTCTCATCCTGAATCTCATAGTAGAGGCATCTGCCATCCTCAGTGCAAGCTCTGACAGCGATCAAGATCTCCAACTGTGTAAAGGCTCCCATCCACCGTGGGGTCACTAGCTCGAAAGGTGTGAACCACTCCTCTGAGAGTGCCTCCTGAATATCATCCCTCATAATCAACCCTCCTTTGAAGTGACTCAGCCTCTCCACCTGGATCTCTTCTGGGAGACTGCAGAAGGCCTGCCACTCTCCAAAACTACGTGCTGGGCCTGCCGCTAAAGGTCCCCAGGCTAGACGAGGCCGAGAACCCAGCATATGACCCTGCTCTGTGCGAACCGCTCGGCTCCAGATGAGCGGCTGTCTGGCCCGCTCCTCAACACAAGAAGAAGGTCGCTGAGAGAGCCCCGGTCTCAGCAGCTCCCAAGCTCTCAAGATGCTCAAAGCAAATCTGTCCTCCCATCCTCTACTGAGGCCTGTCCTCCTCATCTCTATGAAGATCCAGCGAATCTCTGGTGCCCAAGTGCCCCCTGCTGGGGGAGCCCGAGCCTGCAGCCGCTGCAAGAGAAGCTCTTTCCACGGCTCCGCGCCTGGAAGCAGCCCCCGAACAATAAGCTTCCCCAATAAGGCTCTACTCTGATCGACTGGATCTATAATGCCCAAGCCTCCCTGAGCCAACGGAAGTGTAATAACTGCCCATGCAACCTTTGCCCGAGCTGGCTGACCGTCCCGCCCAAACCAAAGAAAGTTCCTGATCAGCCTCTGTACCTGGCTGATACAAGAGCTCAAGAAGATCCAGCAAGACGTAATGTACCACATGGTCGCTCACAGCAACTGATTTGCCACCACCACCCTCCCAGCCAAGGATAGTCGAGCTGTACTCCAATACAAAAGCTTCTTCCGAATGCTCAGAAGAAGCGGAGCAATCTGCTGCTCAGGTGACAAATCTAGTCCAATCTGGCATCCCAAATACCGCACTGCTGTGCCAGGAGGAATCCATCTAAAACCGGGGTCCGGGCACCATGCCGGAGTGGGAGCGCTGCTGATCCAAAAGGCCACTATCTTGCGCCAATTGATCAATGCTCCCGAAGCTGCACTAAAAACCTGGAGCGACTGCTTTGCCCGAAGAAGATTGGCCTCTTGGCCATGCAAAAATAAGCCCGTGTCGTCAGCAAACTCAGCATCGAGCAGGTCCTCCCCCCGGACTGGGAGCTGGAGTCCTCTCAAACCAACCTCCTCTGCCGTCAAATACATGCTCATAGCCTCCGCAAAGAAGAGAAAAAGAAAAGGGGCAAGGGGACACCCCTGACGGACTGATCTGGTCAGCTCAAAACTCGGCCCCCGTCCTCCTGCAATCAACACCTGGCTACGAGCTGTGGAATACAGAGCCGCCACCCCTCTAATCCAGCCTGGCTCAAAGCCAAGGCGAAGCATAGTGCCCTCTAAGAACCCCCAATCAACTCTATCACATGCCTTCTCAAAATCGAGAAGCATCACGACCAAGTCCTCACCAAGAAATCTAGCTCGGGCCGTCGCCTCCCAGAAAGTAAAGATGTTGTAAAGGATACTGCGCTCCTTGACGAATCCTGTCTGGGTAGCATGAATCAACTCCCCCAAAAAGGACTGGATCCTCAAGCTCAAGGCCTTTGCTAAGACCTTGTAGACAGTATTGAGGATCGTAATAGGTCTCCAATGCCGAATATCATCTGATACTCCCTCCCCCTTGGGGATAAGAAAGATCAATCCCTCTGAAAAGCTCTGTGGCATCACCCCAGTGTCCAAAACATACTGAAAGCCCCTGCGGAGGCTTGGCCCCAATAGCGCATAAAAAAGGCCGGCGTCAGTCCGTCCTCCCCTGGGCAACTATGTCGCGGCAGGACCCTCAAGGCCTCGGCAAGCTCAATCTCTGAAAGAGGCGCACCAAGAACTGTACGCATACGATCTGTGACCCTCCTCTGCACATGGGCCCACACAGTTTGTCTGCAAGCATCCCCATCCTCAGTGGCTGGCTCCGCTGAAAGCAGGTCTCTATAGAATGCAGTGGCAATGGCTCTGATCTCCCCGGGCTCAGTAGCTACCGATCCATCCGGCCTACCAAGCTGATGGACTCCTACTCGAGCATGGCGGGGTCCAGTGATCTCAAAAAACTCCCCAGTCACTCTATCACCAAGCTGCGTCCACTGAGAGGCCTGGCGACGATAGTAAAACTCATGTCTCTGCTCCTCTGCCTCTCTAACCTCCTGGCGTGCCTGGCTCAGCTGGGACGCCACCCACTCACATGCAGGCTGCTGCTCCTGAAGGCGCTGAAGCGAAGCAAGGCTGCGTCTCAGCCGATGCTCCCGCTTGCGAATCTCTCCCAGCCGTGTCAAAGCTACAACGTGCAAAAAAGCGCTAAGCTCGATGAGTCCCTGGGCACACTGGCCTGCTGCATCCTGGTCAGAGCACTGACTATCATGCCAGATCCTCTCAATGTCCTCAGCGAGAGTGGGATCTGTAAGTACCCTCTCTGGGATACTCAACTGCAAGCTGGGCTCCCGTGTCCTCTCCTCCAATGTCAAGATAACTGGCGCATGATCTGAAAATGAGGTGCCAGCGAGAATGCTGACGGAGCCCCCTCGCTCCCCTAACCAGTCGCTCACATAAAAGCGATCAATCCGTGATAGATTACTCCCTCCCTGCCGCGGCGATCCGACCGAGAGAAACTAAGACTGTCCTGAGAGCGGGAGAAGGCCCCATGCTGCCATGCATCAATGATCCTCAGTGACATGCAAAACCGGTCCCAAGCTGCAAGCTCCGTGCCGTGCACTGTAACATGACTGCCTCCCACCCTATCGGCCGGGTCCTCAAGCATGTTGAAGTCCACATGTGGTCTTGGTTGCATCCAGATGAAAGGGGTTACGCTTATGCCTCACAACAGTTTCGGGGCACTTATGCTAGATTGGATAGGATGTATATTTTACATCAAGATCTCTTTTTACCAGAGGTTCTTACTATGATGGTTGATCAGCAACAGGTTTTCTCGGATCATTGGCCGCTTGTGTTTGAAATGGTCTATCATCCTGTGGATGCATATAAAGGCTTGTTGGGACGCTTGCCTTTGCGCTTAAATCACACTTTTTTGGAGCATGAAGTTTTTGATGTTTATATGCGTCAGTTGATACGACATTTCTCCACAAGAGTGTCCATGGCTGATTATCATGCTTGGCCAGTGTTCCTTACCAACACTCGGAAATGAGCGCGGCATTATGGTCTTGCTAATGCCTCAATACAAAAACAGCATGTGGCTCTTCTTGAGTCGCTTTTAAAGGGCTTGCAGGCATTCATGTTTACTGACTCTATGGATGTTGAAGTTGTGGATGCCATAGAATGGCTAAAAAAGGAGCTATCTAGGGTGCAGGAAGCACAATATGTTCGCTTTAAACTACTTGCACGTCTTGATGCTTTGCCGGATGCTAACTGTCAATCTCATCGCTTCTATGATAAGTTGCATCAAAAACATATGCGTGAGAATATTGTTAGGCTGATGGATGCCCAAGGCAACCTTGTTACTCAACCTTCTGAGGTTATTCAGCATTGCATCAGGTTTTATGAAGATTTGCTTGCCCCTCAAGAGGATGTCTCGCCGGCTGTCCTGGCTGCAAGGGAGTCCGTTCTCTCCGGCAGGGCTGTCCACTTAGCCCTCTTTTCTTTGCCATTGCCACTCATCCTATGTTATCTCGCCTAGATGGAATCGCATGGTGAAGTGGTTGGTTTGCATCTCCCTCATGGCAAGCAATTGGTTGCTCAAGCCCTTGCGGATGACACTTTTATGTTTCTCAGGGCCGAAAAAGCCAATATAGATCGAGCAATGGAAGCTTGGAATAATTTTGCATTGGCTTCTGGGCTGAAAATAAATTCAACAAAATCAGCCCTCATTGTATGCACGGAATTTGATCTTGAGGCATTAGGGTGGCAAGGCCGTGTGGTGCATATAGGAGACATTTTTCATCATCTTGGATATCCAGTGGGTGTGGATGTGGACCCCCAAGCGCTTCTTGCTTGGATTTCTGCTCGGATCTCGGATAAATTTGTGTATTGGAAAGCTCAAGGGTGGCCTCTGCACGTGAGGGTTAAGGTAGCTCAGGTTATTATGCTTAGCATGATTTCCTATTTTTTGCCTTTTTTTTTTTTTTTGGAAAAACGATCCTTCTATTAGTTAATGAGAAAACGCCATAAGGCTACAAAGCTCACCTCACAAGGAGGGATAATAAACACAGTGAACATCGGAGCTCCACCCCCGTGGCTGGCCGCTCTCTGGGGGGGGCTACCTAGTAGTACATGCTGGAGGTGAGAAGAGCCAAACTGGAGGCCTGTAGTGCCAAGTGACATCCTCGCCCCTCGCGATGAGGAAAGGGCCAGGCTGCCAAGTGCGGAGGAACGCCTTGCGGCGACCTCTCATGCGATCCGAGTCGCCCTGAAGTTTCCCCCAGTGTCCTCTCAAGGTGTGAATGATGTCCACCCAGAGGGCCTGTATGACCTCCGCCGGTGGAGTCGCCTGGCGGTCTATGGCCTCCATATGTGCCAAGCCGTCATGCTGCTGATCATCTCCCATCTGTGCCGGTCCCCCTCCTGGGAGATTGCCGAAGAGAAGTCTGGCGTCGGAACCACCGCCATCACCCTGACAGAGACCTGGATGGTCACACTGCCAGGGACGTCCTCGTATCCAAGGGCCGGACTGCTGTCCGTGGCCCAAGCCACCGCACCCACGTCGCCATCATCTCACCTGGCGAGCCTGCAAAAACCATCCTGAGAGCGCACTGCCAGACCTGCTGTGCCTGTGGGCAATCCCATAAGCAGTGCCGCTGCGACTCCTGTGCATGGCCGCACCGAGGGCAGGACGCTGGGTGTCTGCCAAAAGCTAGCCAAGCCCCCACAGCCAGTCCTCTATGCGCTGTAAGCCAGAGAAAAAGCGTCACCTTCCGGGGCAGGAAGCTGGCCCAAAGGCGCTGCCAGAAGTCCCTAAGGAAGGCATCGGAGAGCCCCTGTCGCCGCCAATGCTCGGCCGCCGCCGGGGTGCCCGCTGTCCCGTGCCTCTGGATCCGTCGCCCCAGCCTCGCTGTGTACTGAAAAAAGGGGGTGCCTAGGCTGGTAGGGGCCGAGTAGGGATCTCGCCAAAGCCACTCGCCTGGATCCCACTGAAGGCGAATAACAGGCCTGTTGTCCCAAGCCCATAATCTCCAAGAATAGTCCTCCCCTATCGAGGCCGGTGAGGGGTCTACATGCCACTGTCTCTGATGAAAGCCGACCACCCGCACCCTCTGAAAGATACAACCCTGGAACTCATCCAAAACTAGTCGAGTCCTCTGAAGCTGGCCTCCCTCTCCCACCTCTAAGGTGAGTGGGGTGACTCTCTCTGCTGAGCCACAGACCGCTAGAAGGATCTCATGCCGAGTAAAGACGCCCATCCACTGTGGAGGTGGAGGGTCCTGTACTGGAGTCCGCCACTCCCGGGGGATGGCCGCCTCAATGTCCTGCCTCATCAACTCTCTGCCCCTCATCCCCCTGAGTCTCCTCTCCTGAGCCTCTAGAGGCAGCTGCTGAAAACATATCCAGTCGTCTAGGGACTGGGCTAGGCCGGAGCTCAAAGGGCCCCACGACACGTGAGATCGCGATCCAGCCATATGACCACTGGGAAGTCGGATCAAGGGGTTCCAGATCAATGGCTGCCTCAGGCGCTCCTCATCGGTGCCCGGGGGAGTCTGGAAGAGTGACGGCCTCAGATGCTCCCAGGCCCTCAAAAGGCTAGCTGCAAAACGCTCCTCGAAGCCAAGGCCCACTCCTCTGGATCGCTGCTCTGTAAAGATCCACCTGATGCTGGGGGTCCAGGGGCCGCTAAGAGAAGGAGTGCGGCTGAGAATCCTGGAAACAAGAAACTCCTTCCACGGCTCAGCACCTGGTAGGAGGCCACAAGCCACCAACTTGCCAAGCAAAGCTCGGCTCTGACAAATAGGATCAACTATGCCCAGGCCGCCTCTCTCCCTCGGCTGGGTGATCACAGCCCATGCCACCTTGGCCCTGGCGGGCCGCCCGTCGCCACCGGACCAAAGAAAGTTCCTGATGAGCCTCTGCACCTGGCCAATACACGCCCGCGAGAAGGCCCAGCAAGAAGTGATGTACCACATGGTAGCAAGCAGGACCTGGTTGGCCACAACCACTCGGCCAGCCAGAGATAAACGAGCGGTACTCCAATATAGAAGCTTCTTCCGAATGCTCAGAAGAAGGGGGGGCTATCTGCTGCTCCGGAGATATGTCAATGCCCACATAGCATCCCAAATAGCCCACTGTAGTGCCGGGGGGCAGCCACTGAAACCCATCAACTGGTCTCCAAGTCGGGGGGAGCACAGAACTGACCCACAACCCACACGACTTGTGCCAGTTGATCAAAGCGCCCGAAGCTCTGCAAAACCTGTCCATGGCTGAGGCGAAGCGGCGGAGGTTCTCCTCCCCTCCCTGAAGATAGACAGCAGTGTCATCCGCAAACTCCGAGTCTAGGAGCTCCTCCGAGGTGCGGATGGGGAGCTGGAGGCCCCGCAAACCTGTATCCTGTGCCGTCAAGAAAGTGCTCATGGCCTCCGCCACAAAAAGAAAAAGAAAGGGCACCAAGGGGCACCCCTGCCGCACCGAGCGCGAGAGCTGGAACCTCTCTCTGCGCACGCCCTGTATCAGCACCTGGCTATGGGCCGATGTGTAGAGTGCAGAGACCCCACGGATCCACTGAGGGGGGAAGCCCATCCTCTCCATAGTGCCTTCCAAGAAGGCCCAGTCCACCCGATCATATGCCTTCTCGAAGTCGAGAAGGAGCACTGCCAGATCCTCCCGCCGAAATCTAGCCAAAGCCGTAGCCTCCCAGAAAGAGAAGATGTTATCCAGGATGCTCCTATCCTGGATGAAGCCTCTCTGCGTGGAGTGAATGATGTCCGGAAGGTGAGGCTAAAGCCGCCTGCTGATCGCCTTAGCTAGGACCTTGTAGGCCGTGCCTAGCAAGGTCATCGGTCTCCACTGTCTAATCTCCAGTCTGTCTCCTCCCTCTTTGGGGATCAGGTGAATCAACCCCTCTGCCATGCTGTCCGACATGTCTCCCGACTCCATGATCTCCTGGAATGCCAATCTGAAGCCCCTACGCAAGAGACCCCAGTACCTCTGGAAGAAAGCCACTGAGAGACCGTCCTCACCAGGGCATTTGCCCCGAGGAAGTGCCTGAAGAGCCTCCTCCAGTTCCGTATCCGAGAAGGGGGAGAGAAGGGAGTGCTGCAAATGGGCCGGCACAACCGGTCTCGTGAAGCTCCAGACTGCCTCCTGAGCCTCTCTCACCCTGTCATCTGCTGGCTCAGCAGAGAGCAGATCCCTGTAAAAATCTGTGGCGATCACCCGAACCCTGGGGGGATCCACCACCACCTGGCCATCAGCCTGCCGAAGACGCCTGAGACCCTCTCGTCTGAAGCGGGGCCCTGTCGCCTCAAAGAAGTCTCGAGTCACTCTATCTCCAGCCTGTGTCCAAAAAGAAGCCCGAGCAAGGAATCGGAACTCCACCCTCCTCTCCTCGATGGATCTGATCTCTGTGCGAGCTGACTCCATCTGCTCTGAAATCCAAGGGCTCGTAGGCTCCCTCTCCTGAAGTCTCTGAAGGGAAGCTAGACTCCTCCGCAGGCTCCTCTCCTGCTCTCTGAAAGCCTCCAGACGGTCCAGGGCAGCCTGTCTGAGCATCCTGCTGATCTCCTGCAAACCCCTGTCAAGATCGCTGGCTGCCGATCCTCTCCTGAACTGAAGCTCCTGCCAGACCTGCTCAACTCTGGTCGCAACCTCGGGCTCCTCTATGAGACAATCTGGAATCCGGATGCTCTGGCCTCGCTCTCCTCTCGTGGGGTCATCGATCTGGAGAAGCACTGGAAAGTGGTCTGAAAACGAGGAGCCTGCAAGTATACCCACAGTGCCACCTCTATCGCAAGCCCACTCATCAATGTAAAACCTGTCGATGCGGGAAAGGTTAACTCCTGTGGCCCGTCTATCCGAGCGCGAGAAAGATAAACTCCCCTGCAACCTGCCAAACTCCAAGAGAGTCCACGGATCCTGGCCTCTCACCTGCAGCACTAGTTCCTCCCAGGCAGCGAGCTCCGGCCCATGAATGGTCTCCTGGCTGCCCCCCATACTGTCCTCTGCATCCTCCAGCATGTTGCAATCCCCCCCTAGGCACCAATGGTCTGCCATGGGGAGGGACTGCCTAATGGTGCTCCAGAACTCAGCTCTCCCGGTCGCCCCATTAGGGGCGTAGAAGTTGAGGAAGCCAATGCGGTCTTCCCCAACCCGAAGGATGATCCACTGCGCTCGACCCTGGACCAGAGTGCCAGAATCCACAACCTCGGATAGAAGCTGCTCGCTGACTGAGATGCATACTCCACCTTGGTTCCCCTGGGAGCCATATGCCGGTGACCAAAAAGTGTGACTCCTGCCTGGCAAGATCTTCCCGCAGGTGCGGGTACGCCCGGCAGAAAGGTGGTGCTCCTGGATGAAAAGGATATCTATGGGTCCTCCAACGAGAGCCCTCTGGATCTCCTGGCGAAGTCTGCCCCTACCAATGTAGCAGCGACGTCCACCAAGACCCTGGATGTTCCATGAGAGGATCCTCATGGATGAGCTATGGCAAGTGAAGCAGCCGCCACTGGCTCACCCCTCTCAGCCGGCCCGGATGAGCTGCCCTCCGCTCTGTGAGTCTTGGGCGCCGGCTTGGAGGGAGATAGTCACTGTCAGTCCGGGTGCGGAGTCTCTCCAAAAAAAGGGTGACCTGTCTTTGTGTCCAGCCCCACTCCGCCTTCGCCCTGTCCAGGGCATAGGCGTGAGACCAATCCTCTGCATATATGTATCTAAAGGTAGGCTGCACCCTCGGGGCGGCGTGGAGGAGAATCAGTAGCACCGCCTCAACTGAGGTGTGGACCGGATCCGCCCGCCAATCTCCTATGCCAAACAAGCTCATGCGGGCTGAGTGTAATCGGGTCTGCAATAGGTCCGTGAGCCCCAGGTCACTGAAGTGGTGAGAAAACTCCAGTATCTGATCACGCAAAACTTCCTCTACAGAGTTGCAATCCCATGCTGTGTCTGGGGCAACACTGAGAGGAAAGGAGAAGGCTACCATGCTGCTCACCACTGAAGGAGAACGAGAGGGATGGCACACCACGCAAACTCGCAAGAGCGCGACCAGTGTCTCAAACGGGCCAGCATCCAGCTGGAGACACCTGAAAAAACCATAATCCACTGGGAGCCCCATCACTCGCGGGGGCCCCCCAGGGGAGGCTGGAGAGAACTCTGTGGCGGGCGAAGCTATGATCGCCATCTCCACCGGCCCGGAGTGGCGGTGGAACAGCCGCTGAACTGAACTCTGGCCTACCCAACTGCGCTGCCCCGGGGGCAGTGGGTGGTCTGGAGGAGTATCCTGGAGAGGCCGAGGGAGGGATGGTGGCTCGCGGAGAGGAGGGGGGAGAGCGAGGAGAGGATGGAGAGGCATCTGCCAGAGGAGAGGAGTCAGGGGGGGCCGCCGGGGGAGGCGGGAGGGGGGGGAGAGGGGGGGGAGAGGGGAGGGAGGAAGGAGTGCTCTCCGAGTGAAGGGAAGAGGGGCCGCGGGTCGCAGAGTGCGGCCCGGGATCCTCAGGAATATGCTCCATGGAGGGGGCGGGGCCCCCCGCGGGGGGAGGCGGAAGCGGGGTCTCCACGTGGGGGGCTCCACCGGCGGCCTCAACGGGCACTGAGACTGAATCCTCGTCCATCGGGGTGGGACCTGCTGGCCGCCTATCCCTGACTGGAGCATAAGTGCGGGTAGGTGCCTGGACGCCAGCCGGGGTCGCCTGTCCGCCAGCCTGTGCTGCCTGCTGGCGTCTGCGACGGTCCCTGCGGGCCGAGCGTTTCCGCCGGCAAACCTCCTGCCATCCGCCAGCCTCCTGGGACTGCGCGGCATCCTCCGCCGGAGCCTGCTCGTCAGATGATGGCGCCTGCTGAGACGAGCCAGGGATGTCCGGTCTCTGAGGTGGATGGCCACCCCTCGGGCCTCCTGAAGGGGGTCCAGAGGCGGCAGAGCGTGAAGGATGAACCCCCTTGCGGGGACAAGCGCGTGCGAGGTGGCCCATCTCCCGACAGTTGTAGCACTGGCCGGGGAGGCCCGAATACTCCACGCGCTGTATCAGATGTCCTCCAGAAAGACAAGGGAGGAGGATCGTCTTCGGGAGGGACTCCGGTGAATGGAAAGTGTGGAACGGCCGTTCGAATTCTTGTTAATTTTTTTTGCTTTTTTTTTGGGTACTACCATATGCTCACAAGTGAAAATCCGTGGCTTTAGTTTGGAACGGATGTGACAAGTGTGGAACAACCGTTCGATTTTTTTTTTGAAAAAAAGCTTTTTTGGGGTACAGCCATACGCTTACGAGCGAATGCATGTGGCTTTAGTGTGGAATGGTCGCGGTAAGGGTGGAATGGCCGTTTGAATTTTTTTTGAAATCCCTACCCTATCTGCCGAGCATGGCTCAAGAGCTCCACCGTAGCCACTCGTCCACCGCCATCCTCCCGCACTCGTTGTCACACCAAGGTGGTTGCTCTAATCCAACGGGTGATGCAAGCTCTCTCACAAAGATCGTGTGGGATCTCCATGGAAGAGGATCGCTTTGATTGGCCGGGAGTCCTGCTGCCCGAGTTATCACTGAGGCCGCTGTCTGAGGCGTCTCCACCACCTGCCCGAACGCCTTGCCAATGGATGACAAGAGGGGCAAGTACTCCCTGCGGAGTCCAGGAAAGCAGATAGTGATGGGGAAACCTGTCGCGCCTGCTAGCGGGTCAGAAGCGGGGTCGAAACCGTGAGTCCATCGCGCCAGGAACGCCCGGGATGAGCGGAGGGCAATGGGGCTCCGAGCCAGCACCGTCTGAGCTGCCTGGGGGGACTCGAAATCCACCTGGTAGTAGCCACGTCCCAAAAAATCGACGCTGACGATCTTGGCAGGCACGCCAACGAGGCTGCCTTGCAGAAGGTCGCGAAGCTCTATCCGCATCGGACGGCTACCCACTATCTTGCAGACCAAGGAGGAGGCCTCAAGAGCGGATACTGTAGAAACAAACAACTGCTGATCTGCAGCTATGAACTCCAGACGGAGACCGGAATCGGCAGGGGTAGTCGGAGCGGCTTCCATGGAGTCCTCCAGAGGGAAAAAGCCAGAGACCGGGGTCACCAACGGGAGGGACACAACCCTACGAGGAAACGGAGAGGCGAAAGGTGAGAGGATAGCGGGGGCGGAGCGGGGGGAGGGGGGAGGGGGGAGCTGGCGGTGGGAGGAAGGGCGGGACGGAGACGGAGGGGGAGGTGAGGGAGAAGGCGGGGGGAAGAGCCTCGAAGCGAAGGAGAAGGCGGGGGGGCGGGGGAGAGATGGCGGGGGAGGAAATGGCGGGGGAGAGAAGGCGGGGGAGGAAATGGCGGGGGAGAGATGGCAGGGGAGAAAAGGCGGGGGGGAGGAAGCGAGGAAGGAGGCGGGGGGGAGAGAGATGGCGGGGGAGGAAGCGAGGAGAGTAGAAGGCGGGGGGGAGATGGTGGGGGAGGAAGCGAGGAAGGCGGCGGGGGGGAGAGGCGGAGGAGAGGCGGGGGGCAGGGAGGGCGCGCGACGGCGAGGGGCAGCAGGGGGAGGGTAGACGCAGGAGCAGATCGCGCAGCCGATATTTACCTATTTTTTGCCTTTGCTACCTCGGACGCACAAATCTCTTCTCCGTTTGGTTGCTCCCATTCGATTTATGCTATGGAAGAGGCAAGGAAATATTATGGGTCAAACATGGATAGCTTGGAATCACATTACGACGCCCAAAAGAATGGGTGGGGCTGCTTTACTGGATGTCCGCTTGCATATGGTGGCGCGTAGGTGGGCGCTTTTTCAGGATGTGTTTGCAGGAGCAGCCTTGGGTATTCATGGCTCGTGACTTGATTGAGTTGGAGGGATTGTGACATGGACAGACACGTGTGCAGGCTTCATGGTGGGGACATTGTGAATGCAGCTCATCCTGTCCGTATTCGCTCATCTCACATTTTATCGCATATTCTCCTTTCTTGGCATGAAGTTCTACTATTGGCTCGGTGGGATCCTGGTCATGAAAGACTACTTTTGAACTCTTTGCAGTTCGAAACATTTGTGGAGTCGCATGTCATTGTTTGGCCAGACACAGATGCTTCACACATACGAGTCAACCGCATGGTCAGGTTAGGCTTGGTTAGAATCCGAGATGCTGTGATACCTGGTCGTGACAGGCCATATTCGTTTCGTCGTATTCGACAGCACTTCAGGGTTCCTCGGACATTTCAACCACTATGGGTTGACATCATGCATGCAGTTGAGCCTTTTACTCCATTGCCTCGACCATCTGCAGATCAGTCTTGGCTTGATTGGGCACTATGTAAATCTGGTGACTTGATATCTCTTTCAGCTAACCAGGTCTATCATAAGCTCGTATCAGAGAAAGATTGGGTTTCAGCCAAGGCCAATAAGGTGTGGGGATTGCACAAGTCCAAATCATGGTGGCAGAAAACTCTTATGCATGGTTGGCAATCTAAACTCCCTTACCAAGGTAAGGTTTTCATTTGGAGGATGTTGGGGGGAGGGTTACCTACACGGGATCAGCTCAGCCGTCGTAAAATTACATTGGCCTCTTGCTTCTTTTGCACGACATGCACTGAAACAGTTATGCATCTGTTCATGAGTTGTCCAGTGGCCCGTCAGATTTGGTCTTTTGTCTCTCGCGTTTGGGAGGCACTAGAGAGGTCTACTGTTTCGGCTTATCAGTGGATATTTGGGATTTGTCCTCAAGTCATTACTTCGGACAGTCACCTTGTGATATTCCATTTCCTTAGATGGACAGGACTTTGGCATATTTGGACTACACGGAATGGGTTCATCTTTGATTCCTTGTCTGGAATACATGGGCACATTCTACATATCCGCGGTTTGCTGCTTTGGCAGTTTTCTTCTCTTCTCTCAGCTCAGCTACTGGATGCAGATGTTATTTCGTTATGGTCTACGGCGGCTCGGCTGGCTCATCTTTGATGCTTTTATCTGGGATGCTTATTTGGCTAGGAGGCTTTCTTATTGGTGTACAGGTGTGCATGGTCATGATCCTTTAGAGGATCTTTTGTGGAGGTTTTTTTGGGGCCATAGGTTCTGTGTGAGCCATGTGGCTGATGTACATTTTTACATATAATATAAAACACCATTTCACGGAAAAAAAAAAAGAGAGAGAAAGAAAGTTATATTAACATCTACGGAAGACCCCAAGGGCCTCTGAGACCAAAAGTAATACAATGGTACCATGGATATACTGAGCCATGGAAAACTGAAAGAAAAAGTAAAATGAAAACATCTTACAGTACATGTGAACAACATATGATCCTGTGTAGAGTGAGATATGCTGTGATCAGCTAACGACGATACCCGCCTCGGCCAGAACCGATCTAATGGTGGAGTGAATGTCAGGCCTCTGTGATGGGAGCGTGACATGTGTGCTGGAGGGTCTTGATGCTCTGGGTCGGGGATGTCTGGCTCACAAAATGGATCGAGCTCTCTCACTAAGAACTGCGGGGCGTGGAGCTGGAGCATGGGTACGGGTGGTGGGCTCTGATGTCGTAGTAGAGGAACTGTTGTGGGCAGTGGATTCCGATGTGGATGTATGTACCACAAAGAAATATGTGATGGCTCTCTGTGAGGTGTCCTGTTGGAGCCAAGGCTGTCTCTCAGCATGCTGCCTCAACAATTCATCCCTGTGTCGTCTGAGCTCCATCAAGTACATGCCAGAGCACCTTTGATCCTCAAACTGTATCACCCGTGTGAGTGGTCCGAATCCCTCTCGGAAGAGGCAGTGGAATCTCCCCCGTATCTCATAGTAAGCCGGGCAACTGAGCATATAATGGGCCTCATCCTCTACTGCTCTGGTGATGCATACCGTGCATGTCCTCTCCTCATGTGGGATATCCTCAGCTCTACCAATCTCTACTCTGAGGCAGTGGGAGGATACACTGAGCTGGCCGATCGTGATACGCATGGCATGTGACGTGTGTATCTATATGTATCCCAGGATCTCAAAGAATCCTTCCTCGGAGAGTCTCAAGAAGTGATCACTGTAGAACTCACCCTTCTTACCAATCTCTAATGGAGACACCCATGTCTGGTGTATGTGTAGCCCGAGTAGATCCAACCAGATGATCTGGTTGATCTCCTAACGTGAGAGATCAAGGTATGGGGAATCCAAGCTATACTGAAACAGGGGGAGACAGTCCATCTATATGCCATGTGCATGAAACCACTCGACTACCTCAGAGTACCATGCATGTGTCGGTATTGGTGGTGGCCGTGTCGCTAAGGGGGAGAGCAGTCCAACTCGTCTCAATCGCTCCCTCTCCCTCTCACCGTATAATTGCATAGAGGACTCTAGATGATGATGAATGAATGATGACTTTATGCTTATAGATATGATAGAGGTGTTGGTCGGCCTGCATCCTTGCTGTCAGCATGTTTACTGGACAACATCGCGCGTCCACACTTGGACGCCCGTCCGTCCATACTTGGGTGCCCGCCCGTTAGTCTATCCCTAACTCAGCTCGTCAATCAGCCTGCCTAGCTCCAAGCTTCCCCAACCTCGAAGCTAGTCTTGTGTGCGTGTAGCACATGGTAGATACACACTGTGCACATGACATACTCCCCTTCTTCTGAGAGCTCACTCCTGAGCTCACTAAAAAGCCAAGGTAATCTCTGTGAAGAGTAGTCAATGTCTCCCATGTAGCGTCCTCCTCAACACGATCCTTCCACTTGATCTTGTATTCCGTGATAAGCATATTACACAATCTTCTTTCACGAAATCCAAGAATCTTTGCAAGTTCGTGTGGAACAAATGTCATGTCCTCGACATCTATGATTTCTTGAGGAGTAACTAACTGGTCTGTTCCACCCAGTACTTCCTTAAGTCTACTGACATGAAATACAGGATGAACTTTCACATGAGAAGGCAAATCCAATTTATATGCAACTGAACCAATCCGTCGTGTAATACGAAATGGTCCACAGTATCTAGGGGATAATTTTGGAAATCGACCTGTCTGTAAAGTCTCGGAATCTTTCGGAACTCGCAAATACACCATTGTGCTTTCAGAGAACTCTCTGGGTGAATGATGTCTATTAGAATAAAATCTATCTCGGTCTTGAGCACTTCTAATAGATTCCTTCGCAACTTGTAACATTTCTTGCATATCTTGCAAAAAATTACGTGCTGCATCATGCTGAAGTCCTGAGAATCCCACTGTAACAGGTGATCTAGGTTGAAAACCATACATAAGCATGAAAGGACTAAAACCTATACTCGTATGCTTAGTACTATTATATGCAAATTCTAACATAGGAAGATAATCCTCCCATGACTCTGCCTTTTGGATACATATGCTCGAAGCATATCCTCCAAAATTTGATTCACTCTTTCGGTCTGGCCATCAGATTGAGGATAATCTAAGTAACTCAAATTCAAAGTTGTTTCCAACTTCTCAAAAATAAGTTTCCAAAAATCACTCGTAAACTTAGAGTCCCTATCACTGACTATGTCCTGCGGGGCGGTAACCCGTACAGTCTAAACAATTGCTCGATAAAGTGCCTTGCTAATTGCGTAGCTGTAATGGTCTTCTGGGTTGGTAAAAATCTAGCCATTTTTTTCAAATGATCTACCACAACCCAAATAGAATCGTGGCCTTGATGTGTTCTTGGCAATCAGGTAATAAAATCCATGGAAATACTTTCCCATTTATTACCTGGGATTTGCAAAGGATGCAACAACCCAACCTGTCTAAAGCGTTCAGCTTTATTTACTTGACAAACTTGACACTTGAGAACATAATCTTCTACATACCCTTTCATCTTTGGCCAATAAAAAGTGTGTTTCACTAACGATAATGTCCTGTGTACCCCAGGGGGTCCAGCAGAAGGGGCGTCGTGACACTCCTTAAGAATCTTCGACCTAATGTCCGGGATCTGTGGTACACAAATTTTGTCATTACGGAATAGTAAACCATTCCGAATCATCCACTGGCCTCCTGCAGCCTGAATGTTAGGCTGCTCAGTCATCGAGTCTTGGTCAATCAACGAGCTCCCGTCCTAGATCTTCTGCCAAAATGGACCAAAATAACTATCAGTCCTGCAAAGCCCTCTCAATGACTGAAATAAGTTAGTAGAAATCTCGGTGAACGACAAAGTATTCACCTCTAATTCGACTAAGCGTATCTGCAACACTATTCATGGACCCTTTTCTATAACGAATCTCAAAATCAAAATCTTGCATTAATTCAGTCCATCGAGCTTTCCTTCCTCTCAAATCATCCGCATCACACACATACTTGATTGACTGATGATCAGTCAATACCACAAACTTGGAGCCATATAAATAATGTCTCCAAACCTTGAGAGCGTGAATCACCGCATAAAGCTCCTTCTCAAGGGTTGGCTAACGAGATTGAGTGTTGTCTAGCTTTTTACTTTCAAAAGCAACAGATCTACCATCTTGAAATAGAGCAGCCCCGATGGCATAGTCACTGGCATCAGTTTCAAGAACATAAGGCCGACTAGGATCGGGTAATGCTAAGATAGGTGCTTCCTTGACTTTATCTTTCAAAAGTCTGAAGGCCATATCCAGATCGTTATTCCAAGTGATAGGCTGATTTGACTTACGTCCACAACCTTTCAAGAAGTCGGTCATCGGTAGTGCGAGCTGAGAGTACTCCCGCACAGATTTCCAAAGAAAAACAACAAAACCGAGAAAAGAACGAAGTTGTTTCACTATTCACGATATAGGCCAAGCCAGAACCTTCTGAACACGGTCATAGTCAATGCTCAATCCATCTCTAGTGATCTTGTGTCCCAAGTAAATGATGTCTGTCATGAAAAACTCGCATTTACTTAATTTAGCATATAGTTGATTATGTCTTAAAATAGTTCAGACAATCGTGAGGTGTCTAACGTGATCCTCAAGAGTACGACTATATATCAAAATATCATGCAGGAACACAACCACAAATTTTCCCAAATGTTCACAAAAAAGATCATTCATCATTTGCTAGAAAGTGGCTGGAGCATTGGTTAACCCAAAAGGTAATACGAGAAACTCGTAATGGCCATACCTAGTCCGAAAGGCGGTTCTTTCGACATGCCTTCCATGAATACGTATCTGGTGATAGCCAGTACGTAAATCTATCTTCGTGGCTCCGGCTAATCGGTCAATCAGGTCATCTGATCTAGGGAGAGGATAACGGTTCTTAATTGTCAGCTTGTTCAATCTCTTGTAATCTATACACATTCTCTAGGTGTTGTCCTTCTTTCTCCTAGTGCCGTGTGTCCGACGGTTAGTGAGGTATATATAGAGGTGTGGAACCACATTATTCATTTTTGACTTCAAGAGAGCTCTGTCCTCCTTCGGTGCGACCACATTATTTCCAAGTGAAGGCTTGACGTGCCCAAATTGAAGGTAATCCCTTGTGATCTTCTTGCTTCCGTAACGGCGCGAAAGGATCTAAAGTAGCATGCGGTTTTGCATCTATCGCGTCGTTTGCAGACAAGGTTGTAGAGGTGAGACGACAGTTATCCATCCATAGCGACTCTTTGGTGAAGGGATGTATACAATCACCTAAGATACTATACTAGGTGTTCCTATGTTCAAAAGAAAAAATATGACTAGACCAATCTATCTGGACTTGAAGAGTCTTAAACCACTCAATCTCTAATAACAAGTCTACATGTTCTAGGTGCATAATATAGAATTCCAGAGTATCTTTGTAGTCCTGAATCCGAATCGGTAGCGTCTCCACCTTTCGATCCCATACTTGCCGATCCGCAGGTAGGCGTACCTCATAGGTATGATAGCTGGGCGTTGTATCAAGACCCAATTTCTGCACAAGTTTGTAATTATAACAAAGTTGTGTGAGCTGCCGGGGTCTAGAAGAATGTGGATTCTATGGCCATCCACTTCTCCATAAACTCGGAGAAGATCATGCAAGCCAAAAACTTTAGAGTTAACCAGACAATCAGAACATGTACTAGGGCGAGAAGGTACAGTAACTGACGTACCTGTCAAAGACAACTGGTTAGCTGCCTTTGGCTTGGATCCAGCATTGGTCTTTGCACCCTTTTGCTTCGGGCACTCGTTACGCATATGTCCTTTTTCTTCGCAAATGAAGCAACGTCCCTCCTTCTTGAGCTTCAAAGCCTTAAGGAGACGTTTCTTCTTCGCTGGTGTCGAAGTTGAATTCTTCGAAGGTTGGTCCAAAGACTTTCCTTCAGTCGTGCTAGCCATTGGTGCGGAGAACTTCCTTTTGTGCTTGTTCCCTTGCTCGGTAACGGGTTTAGACTTGGAAGAGACCATTGTATCATCATAGATATGAGCGGAATGAATGGCCTTGTCCAAAGTTTTGCATTTGTTGTTTTTAACCTGTAAACGGTATGAGTCAGGTAAACCAGCTACGAAGAAACCCAAAAGAGTTGTGGAATCCATCTTCGTAGCTTTCATCTGCAAATCCCTAAATTTCTGGAGATAGAGCTCATAAGTGAGGTTCTGCAAGGTCATGGTCAAAGTAGTAAACCGGGCAATATCATAGTCATCCTCCTTCTTGAGGAATTCTTTCTTGAAGACGTCTTCGAACTGTGCCCAAGTTGTTGGTTTAGGGTTGAGTTCCTTCCACCAAAGTAAAGCTTTACCTGAGAGAAAACCTGCTGCTAATTGGATCTTTTTTCCATCGTCATATGGATGAAACTGAAAATGGACTTGCCACTTATGTAGCCAAGTGTCCACTATCTCCTTGGTACGCTGCTTTTGCTCGCCCCCAAACTGTTCCGGAGTAATATTGAGACTAAAGCAGATGCCAAGGTATCCATACCCGAAAGAGTAGTAGGATAGTGGTCAAAAAAGAGATGGAGTACTGTAAAGCCTGCATCTGCGTGGCGATTTGTGCTTGACGTTCCGAGAAAGAAGCTTCGAGAGCAACTTTAAACTCTTGGAAATCTGATTTTGAAACATAATCGTCGAAAAGATCGGCATCGGTGGCTTTCGTAGCCGGCAGGTTTCCATGTTCGAGAAAGGACTCCAACTCGGATTCTTGGGTCGACATCTTGAAAAGGGCAAGGTGAGAGAAAAAGTTGATCTTGCACAAATAAGAGTGCTACACAACTTGAGAGATGTGTGGCAAGAAGCCCGCTTAAGGGGAATATAGGCTGCAGCCCACCAGTCGCCAAAAAGAGCACCATGCGTGTAGCTGCAACCCTGTGTGTCGCCTGTGGCAGTTCCGTATCTCCTGCAGTACTGCGCTTCCTGCAGCTGCCTCTTTGTGTCCAGCCCACGTGCCTGCTTGTTGCACAAAAAAAGTGCGCCTGTTCGCCTGTGTGTACTGCAGGGCAGAACACCAACCAAGGAGAAGCACCACACACACACACTGATTCTACTACCCTTCCCCTTTTTAATAATGAGGAGGCGCCTCAGCCCACTTTTCTCCAAAAAGCAAAAACTAAAAGCCATAACAAAAAGCGCATCCTCCAATATTATTATTATTTTAAATCATCAAAGGTTATAAAACCTTTAAACTTAAAATCCTTTTGTCCCCTTCATACCTGGGACTGTCCCACAGATGGGTTTCCTTCTCAATTCCAAACGGATGCCATTCACACTGTCCACCATGTCCCTGTGCCCACCTGCATACTGTCAAGAGGAAAACACAGGGTCGTAACATACCCCCCTCTTGAAAAATAGCAAGCATCCTCGATTGCACTCAATGGCACAATAAGACATCTTATTAGCAAAGAGTTCCCATATGACAAAAGCACTGGCCCTCAAGTGCATCTGGGTGATGAAACAATCATCCTGCACAATATGGCCACACCGTCACGTCAAAGTGACAAACAACTCGTGCTTGTTCCTTAAGAACCTGCAGATCAAAAGTCTAAAACCAAGTGGAAACACGTAACCTGTGTTAGCCAAAAACAAAACCATACATCATTCTACATATGACACACATGTGCATGACACATATATGCATTCGCAAACAATATGCTCCTCAAGATGCTCTACCTACTCCAAAATAACAGTCTCACGGCTGCTCGCAAGTTTTACGCCCATGGACATCCCGCAGGACCCACAACTGGAGGTACAACATGAGCATATGAAAGCACTCAATGCATCCAAACAATACATCCACTAAGTACTTCCCACATATGTGTCATGGCCGTCCCGCAGGAGTCACACCTAGTGGTGCATCCATGCATATAATAAAGTACTTGATGTATCATACCAATATACATGCATCACACGACACAATCCAGAGTATTATCCAATGTATTCTCAATGGTACCAAGATCCAATGGCACCAGAATACAATAATACCTCAAAAAGTGTATGCATACATGCACAAATAGAGTTCAGTCCATATATCCATGAACCAAACCAACTCTAGGACTGCTCGCAAGACTTATGCCCTCCATAGAGTTATCCATAGTTGCAGTTATAGTTCATGGTGCGGCCGACTGTGAACCATACCCAACTTTACCATCTCATGTGACTAGTACACAATATCATAGAAGTCACATAAGCAGATGTACTGTCAGCCTCAGTACCTTCGGGTGAATACAAAGATGTCACCAAGCGACTCCTATGGGTTTCCTTCTCAATTCCAAACAGATGCCATTTACACTGCCGACTGGATACTCATGCCCCTCCATGATGCTAATGATGATGATGAAGCTGATGATGATGATGATCTTGTTGTCCTAAATGCTGTATGAATCAAAGAGTATGTTGTTCATGCTGAGGATTAGGCCATGGCACGGGTGTGCACGTGACACTTTTGAATTAGAATAGCCTTCTAATGTAAAAGTTCATCCAATTTTCCATGTGAGTAGACTCAAGGAGAAACTGGGAGCTACAGATACCGTAATTACACCTCAAGAACTAATAGAGGTTGAGAACTTCTTTTGTTCCACATGAGCCAAAGCTTGTACTGGATTTCAAGGAGAGGAAGCTTAGAAATAAGTTGATCCCTGAGTATAAGATCAAGTGGAAAGATAGGGCGGTGGACGACTCGACTTGGGACAGATGCTAGTTTAGAGCAGAGATTCCTTGATTTTGTTTCCTAGGTCTTAGGAGGGGAAGTATGTTATGTACCTAACACTAATCCCCCGGATTAGGGACTAATCTAGATAGGGTTGGCAAGCCTTGGGATTAAGGGAAGACCACAGGTAGGTTACAAGTGGCTAGGGTTTATTATTAGTGATAATCCATGGTTACACTATTTATAGCTCGATTGTTATTTATAGTGGCAGTAGTCACTATATAAGTGACTTACGGGTTATAGTTGGCAGATGATCTATGCCACGACCAGACTCCTGCCACCCACGGACATGGCATTCACAAGCGGTCTTGCTGAGGTCCCTCAGAACAGGCTCTGGTGGTATCGAACATCAGGGCTGACTGGCTTGGCCTATGGGGAGTGGAACCCCTGGCTCGATGGAGATTCCTGCTGGAATCTACAGTTGGGAGGTAAGTTTTCTATATGTACTAACCTTGTGTGTTTAGCTTGTGTATTAGGTGGTCCTATGAGGGCTTTACAAGGTCCAAACATGATGTGCTTATGTCCATTTGGACTTCAATATTTCATACACTGACTGCCTTGTGATGCATCCAGGATCCTATAGGTTAGTGTAGCACTTTGGAGGTATGCCATTGAAATTGCCACTATTCTACCTTGCATTAACAAATTTTAATGGTACTAGTCTCTATTATCTACCTACTATCTTGGATGGGTCAATCATTGGTGCACCGTGCAAGTTCTTAGTCACACTACAATGAGAGCTCATCATCAGCAAGTACCTGTATGGGTGCCATTTATGAGAGCTTGTTCTATCAACAAGTGATGGTTGTTAATGTCATTGTCGAAAACATCTTATGGGTGCCATCTCTGATGTTTGGTTCCTCATGTTTGTGTTAATTCACTAAGACATTTGATTATCGAGAGCCTCTACCACTGATCCTTTGAAGAAGCATGATTGGACCTTTACCAACTACCAAACCTCCATTGAGCTCAGAAGGTTGATCAACCTCTTGGACACAATTATGTATGTATATCATATCTTCAAGGAAGTAAGTAGACTTGGCAACCCTGAATATGACCACCCAAGCTATGTGCTTTGCTGATAGAAGCTTGGATAGTGGAGCAGACACATAATGGATGCAAGTGTGAAATCGTTTTGAAATAGCAATCAATCCAAAGCACAAAAATGTGTTCAGGTCACTGTTTTCCCCCCCTGGAATTTAATGCCCACCCAGAAGCAGCTTGGTCTTCTTGCCCGAAGGCGTTACAAGTTGTGGCGCTGCGGGTATTTGAACTCAGGACCTCCCTTCTCCAAGTCACAAGCCCTGGTTGTGTGCAAGAGACTTGGCTGATGCTTGGCTGGTCCTCCGAAGCAATGGTGGTGAACGAGGGCCATGAGGATTGACGATATGCTTTGATAAATGAATGCACACCAGCTAAGCAATAATGGTACCCTAGTCACAAATAGACAGTTAGAACCTAAGCTAGGAGGCTTTGTAGTTCGGACATAAGTAAGTCATGGTCCACATGATCCATCATCATCCTAAGTTGTCGGAAGATACATCTCCACTATCCAAACGACTTAACTACAGTAAATTTAAGCAGTCTTGTACCATGCTAAGTTGTCAGAATTGTATGCCCATCTTGGAATCCATTCCAGCCTTGCTAACAAGAGACGAGCTCAGCAGATAACACATCAGCATTCCAGCCAGGAGCAGCGTTGATGGCAACACGTGAGGTCTCGAGATTGTAGCACGTCAGCTTCCATTGAATGCTAGTGATGACGCTAACATGTGAGTACACGGTACGGCTGAGATCGCCCCTCTGACCACCCACACGGCTGTGACGATCTTGAGAATTGGCTTGGTGGATGCTAGGGTTTAACCAGTAGGGTACGGAAAACTACATAGTGATACAAAAATGGGCGGGAAAAAAAAACAGGAGACAAACATATACGTGATGAGACGAACCAGAGGGAGAAGCAACTCGGAGGCGCTGGCTCGGTACTCACGTTTTAACAGATTTTGTGTGTGTGCACGATTGAGGTGAGAAAAGTAGATCTACAAACACTTCGTAGAAATTGAGATGAAAGTGATGACACTCATACCTTCTTCAGTCTGGAGCTTCAACAGCAGCAGCAGTAGCACCCTGGCATGGCTGCTGATAAATGAAAGATTATTCACACGCCCTCCAAAAGAATAAATGAACGAACATTTGGCTATTATCTCAACATGCATGTTTACAACTTTTTTCCATATATATATATATATATATATATATTCTTATTCTTATTATTCACAACTTTCTTAACTGATTAAATTAATATAACCTTAGAACTCCCTCTCCTCCACTCTCTCCCTCCCTCTACTCGTTGAATGAACCCTTTGAGGTTTTTTATAGAGAATTGTGAGACCTTAAATAGAAAGGATATGGTTGAATGCATGCAAATAGAAAGGATATGGGGGTCATCATTTTATTTCCTTAAACAAACAGGATATGGAGGGTCATCATTTCATTGACTTCTTCAAGCATTAATCTATACATACTAAAATGAAACCTTAGAAAAACACACTTATTCTTGAAAATCTCACATAATATATTTAATGGAAATGCAAAAAAACATTTGGGTGCCATTTTGCTATCTTGTACTCATAGTATGTCCATAATTAAGTTATTATATATAGTATAAGAATCTATATTTTATACCTGCTCACGTGGTTCTAGGAATTACCACCTCCAATAAATTACAAGGGTATGCAAAGATTTATGGGCCACGTTGGGTATTACCAAAGGTTAATTATATTCTATGCTAAAATTGTTAGACATGATGTCAACTTTTAAAATTGTCTTTGATTAGACGGAAGAATATCAAAAGGTGTATGATGAACTTAGCAGCAAGGGAGCTGAATTAAGATCTCCACACCACTTGTTGCCTCTATGCAAGTAGCATAGAGGCAATAAAATGATCATCGACTTATGGTTGCACGCCACATGGTTTCTCATGAGATGCACCTATGTCACTATTTTGTTATGGAGTTTGTAACTCCTAAATCTCTACAATGTGCCATTCATAGTTGATTTTAATGCGAGAGAACTCTTATTGCTATAGGCAACTAACTATTGAGAAACACACGACCTAGAGCTTCTCCTTGTGCTGATAGAGCACCCTCTTGCTTGAAATCCTTGTAATGAGTGGAAGGTTGTATGGGAAACACACATAGAGCATGAGGGTGCTCTATTAGCACCCTTTTTGCTTGAAACCCTTGTGATGAGTGGAAAGGAGCTTGGAATGGAAAGCCATTGCTAGAAAGTTGTGAGATTAACAAATAGTGTAGATTGAGAAACCAACTTGGGTAGGTGTACCCATTGAGGAGTGGGATTGAGAGTTTGCTAGTATGAGTCTCAATGGGAGAGCAATCTCATATTATGCTAAATGTTGATTAACATGAAGTAGGATTATACACAAGGAAATATTTCCCAGTGAATCGAAGCAGATTATGTGGACTTATTTCTAACTTCTTTCACACTTCCTTTTGTACCCTTTTTGTACTTCTATTTATAGAGCTATCCACTCTTAGATGTTTTTTCAAATCAATAAAAATCAAGATAATGCTCAAAGGTCACTAAAAATTATAGTAATTATGGGATCGTACTAGAAAGTATAAATTTGTCCCTGAAAAATGAACCCAATACCAAATTTCAATCATGATTTTTAAATTTCACAGCAAAGAAAAAAACATTGCAAATTGGTTTTTCAATCATTGATTCACATCATTGTCATCTATTTATAGAGCAAAATTTGTTATGCCTTTTGCAGGGCTAGTTAGAGTTTGTTATGCCTTTTGCAGGGCTAGTTTAGAGTTTGTCGGCATGCACGCCCTCAATTCATGAACCATATCATATACACATTCACAGTTCTAATAATTGGCCAATTTGTACACATACTTGTAATGTGCCCACCCAGTTACTTAGGTAGATCAAAGCTAGATAAAAATATAAGTTCCATACAAGTGACATATTAATTTATTAGTTGACTCACACCCCTAGTCCAACTTTTGTTTTCCAGAAAAGAGATTTCTATTAAGTATGAAAAAATATACAAAAAGGGAGATTTCTAACCAAACAAGGGGGAAAACTAAACCAATATGGTACCTTGTGCTACCAACAAGGTCCCATATGAGTGGGAGTGAAAAAGATGCCATAATCCCACTCTCTCATAAAGTGGTCGTGCTTTCTCTCCAAAACCCTCAAGGATCCTTGGATTTTGGCTTGAGTGGCCATGGGGCTATGGATGATATCACTCAGAAGCCAAAGTGCCCACTCAGTGCATCTAGCCTTCCAAATTAACCAGGTTGTTGCAATACTAGCAATAATCTCCCATGCATTGTCCAACCTCTGTGTTGGGGGGACATGTCCTGACTTTGGCATGTCCTGAGACAACATTGCCGAGCAACTCCCTAGCTAACGTTCCCCTCATATCTAGCTATGGGCCCAAGTGTGTGTCAAACAAATGATAGCACTAAAAAGAAATGTAAGCATCCTTCCTCATCCTTTTAAGGAGATGTGCTATCATAGTCCAAATCCTATGTGCTTTCCTCCACTCCCATAAGCAACTGCAGACCGTCTCTGAAGCTCCTTCACATCTTGGGCATGCTAGGTGAACACTGACGATAGATCTCCACCCATTGATGGCAAGGCCATCAAGTAGAGAAAGCTCCAAAAGCCCTTTGAATATCAAGTGTGATAATGAGGTCTAAGAGTAGGGACTCTCTAAATGTGTACAAGGACAAGATGTCTAGTGTTCCGCACAATATAAGTGAAGAAATACATGCTTTTCATCGGGTTAGTAGCATCCTCCACACCCACTCCTCAACAAGGTCCTAATGCAAATGCGTGATAGATACAACCAAAGGCTCCAAGCATATATGATCATCCCTGGGGCATGATTAATATAAAAGTGCTTCCATACTCTATGAACAACTCTCACTAGATGTACCACTAAGCCCTCAGTGATATCATGCACAACATCTCTCTCCAAATGCCATCCATCTTGTACAAAGAAAAAGATTGGTGCATCATCCTCCCCAAGAGTGGGGAGGCCCATAACCTATAGAGGTATACATGTCCCATAGAAAACTCTAAACCATGATGAAGCCCTTACAAAAAGGTTCCTGCTGTGATCCTATGGTTAGGTATGGGGCAGCATCAATTTGCACAATCCTCTAGCTAATGCCCTTATATGCATAAGCACCCCTCTTTGATCCTCTGTGATGCTTTTAACCCACTTCCAATCTAGCACTTTGGGGAAGAGAGTCCCTAAGCTAGCCCATTAAATATGCATAACTTCCCCACGATGTATACCACACTTATCCAAGACCAAGTTATTCCACAAAACGAGTTGTCTCTTAGCCTCCTCAGCTGACCAAGAACCTCCTCATGAAATCCCAAGCCCGAATAATAGATCTAACTAGGGGGAGGATTGGGGACGATGCTCAGCCTCCAAGAAGATAAAATGTGGGCTGCATATCCAATAATTTTCCCTAACCAGAGATCACATCCTAAGCTGTTGCATGAGAAATTCCTTCCTTGGCTCTGTGCATGGAAGAAATCCTCTAACAATCATCTTACAAAGCGACGCCTTACAATGCACCTCTGGGTCAATCCACCCTCTTGCTTGGGTAGGATAATGGTTTCCCAAGCAACCCTAGCCTTGGGGCGTACTATGCCATCTGTGGTGAGCGTTCTGGTTGCCAATGATGCCATAAGTACACCGATGAAGGAATGATTGGAAATAAGGATTTAACCAGAGATTTTGAGGATTATGATCAGTGACTCAATGGTTTCATTAAATGATTATTTTTAAAGATAGCTGATTCTATGAAAAAGGTAATTTCATATTGGGTATGTAAGTGGTGTGACTAGTTTTAAGTTTGCATGAATATCCGGTTAGGGGGCCTGTGAACTCTTTTCCCTAGTACCCGAGACAAAACCTAACCAAATTCCTAATTGGATCCCATCACTACAGTGGTTGGGCGGTTGGCTAACCCATGGGACTCGATGGGGTTAGACTGGATTGATGGATCCCTAAATTGAGACTCAATTTTGTTTTTAAAGATAGCTGATTCTATGAAAAAGGTAATTTTATATTGGGTGTGTAAGTGGTGTGACTAGTTTTAAGTTTACAAGCATGAATATCCGGTTAGGGGACCTCTGAACTCTTTTCCCTGGTACCCGGGAGACAAAACCTAACCAAATTCCTAATTGGATCCCATCACTACAGTGGTTGGGCCCATGGGACTCGATGGGGTTAGGCTAGACTGATGGATCCCTTAATTGAGACTCAATTCTATTATGGTACGATAGATGAAGTAAATCCCGGACAAAAATTGTTCTATGGAAAAGAATCAACGGCTGTGCCTCTTAATGAGGAAAAAAGAGTTGGTCTCTATGATCCAAGTGCAATCTTTTCCTTGATCTGACTATTGGACTACGGGTTCGGTCAGATTATTTCTGTTAGTTAAGGCTTTTGACTACGTTAGAGAAAAATTCCTGGAGGAATCGCCCCTCTTGTTTGAACCCTTCCTCTACTCTCAATCCTCCATGGTAACCCTTTCAATAACAATGGTTAAGCTAGCAAGCTTGAACCCCTCTCCACTCCACTCTAGCTCAATCACTCTCTCACTCAAGCTATATAGCATGCACACTCAACACACCACAAGCACTCACACATGCAAGCAAGGGTGTAAGAGCTCAAGAGAAGAAGAAAGCTTTTCACAAGTGAAAATAGTTGTTCTCCATATTCACATTGTCAGAAGTTGTATATATACATGTGGCTTTGCCTGACTGCGCCCCAACTCAAGTGGGTGTCCATAGCCTACTATCTCTACTGATACATATAAGCCTTATGGTTGGGAACTTATTACATCACTAGGGCCCATGGCTAAACATAATGTGAATTGCTATTATGCTAGAGGTGGGGATTTCAAATGCATAGAGAAAATGTGAACAACCCCCCTACGTAGTCTTGTTTCCATCCTCGGAAGCTATGAGGCATGGTCTTTGTCTATGGTAGCATCTTCATCTTTTCCTTTGTGTGACAATTTCTATATGTGAAAGTGTTACAGAGGTGTTACACTACCTGTTGGAGTGGCTTGCCATTGTTGCCCGATGAACACAAAGTTATAGCCAAAAAGGATGAAATTGGAGGATAACATCTCTTCAAAGGGTCACATCCTATAGGCTTCAAGGAACTAGATGCACGTGAACAACTGATAGATCTTCCAGAGGGTGGGCCTAATACTCCTCTCTAAAATCTTGGAGGTAGATTTGAATGGTGTCTAAGAATTTGATGGAGGCTTGGATTATGCTTTCAGGGACCTCTTGATAGGAATTGATAAATTGAGTGATCAGTCCACACATCCAATCTTCAATTGGGATCATGCCAAAGGATGGTGAGTCAAACTCAAAAAAGTTAAGTGCTTCTTTTTGGTTTCGTATTCTTTCCAACGCATGTGCATGGGTTCTTCAAGTAATAGAGCCACCATCTTGGTTGATTCTTCATTGTTAAAAGCTCTGTTATTGAGTGGTCTCCTATATCCTCCTTTGACTTTATGCTTGTGAACTATATGGATGGGCTCTTTGCATATAGTAAGGACTTTGCTAGCTTGTAGATAATGTCATTGTGATTATGAATGGGTGCTAGTACATGCAAGAGATCCCTTGGGAGTTTCTAAAGCAATCTTTTTTTAGCTTCAAAGAAGAGGTTTGGAGGGTTAAATTATTATGGGCTACCACATGTCCCAAGAGAGAACTCTACCCATTCACAATTGGAAGAAGTAATAGACAATAACTATCGTTGGGTACTTACCAATGCTTTGAGCTCATGTCCCTTGAGGCTCCCCAAGCTTGCTTTTGGAAGCTCCACTCCTCCAATCTCAACCTCCACACTGTCACCGCCCCCGCAGAGTCGCTCTCACCACAATGCAAGGCAATCCACCTCACTCTTTCATACACACATGCATAGAAGAGGAGTTCACATGCAAGGCAATCTACCTCACTCTTTCATACACACATGCATAGAAGAGTAGTTCACATGCACTAGAGTACTCTCTCTCTCTCTCTCTCTCTCTCTCTCTCTCTCTCTCTCTCTCTCTCTCTCTGTGTGTGTCTCTCACACAGGCCTGCTACTCATGTTGCCTTCTTTAGGAAACGGCAACCTTGCTTGCTTTCCAAACTAGCAAAGCATCACAAACATGCATATTCCCATCATACTTGAATCTAGGCAGCCCACTCACAATGCCTCTTGCTTGCATGTTCTTTAACCTTTGTATGTTCACATGTCCAATCCTTTTATGCCACATGTCAATGTCCTGTACCACATTTCGGCTTTTAGAGAACATGGCTCAACTTAGGAATCCCAGCAGGTTAATTTCATATTGAAGAAGAGAGAGGGTTAGTGTAGATAAAAACAATGTTAGAGTCTGAGGAGGTGCCTGAGGAGTTACTGGCAACAACGAACCTATCTCCAACACACGTTCGATGAGTTGGCATAATTCATCTGATTGTTAAGTTTGTTGAGATCTTTATTGGAGGGTGAGCTGGCATTCCAAGTCCTATATTTTGGACTCTTTGGTGGTGAGGAGTGTGGAGATGGTTTCCTCCCGCACATCTCGAGTAGCGGCCAGTTCTGCATATTTTTGTGTAGCTTCCTAGAAGAACTGAAGCCATGGTTGGTGGACTGAAGCCATTTTGCAATCCTAGAGGCTGTGGCTTGAACATTAGTCTCTTCAATTTGCCTTTGCCGCTCCTCTGCCAAGCTTTAGCTGTTAGTCAATTGCTGGTGTCCATGCTCAAGCACTTGTTGATGGTGGCTAGCCAGCATTTGATTTTTCTCCAATGACTTTGCATTGAGGGCTTTCAATTTCTCAACATGTGCTTTGTTTAGTTGTTCTCTTTCCGTTTAAAAGCTTACCACTCTCTGTTATGCTTTAGCAATGGCTTACCACTCTCTGTTCTTCTTTAGCAATGGCTTCAGTGAGTGTGTTGACCTGCCCTGTATATCCGTCTTCCTTTTCTTGGAATGTGGCATGTGCTTCCTTTAGCTCTGTTGTGTATATTACTCTTCTTTCTCCTTGGTAAATGCCACTTCCTTTTGCAATTGTACCTTGACTTGTTCTAATCTTGCCTTGAGCTCCTCATTCTCTTTGGGGGTACGGACTATGGCCTTGTTGATGAGTCTTTATTGCCTTCCAAGGTTTGTAGCCTTGCCTCCTGTTCCTCAACTGCCTTTAAACTTTCTAGGATCACTTCTCTGTGTGTGGCATCCGTCGTCGCTGCTATTTTCTCCTAAGTGCTTTCACTTGGTCAGTGGACTCCTAGACATGTTTCCATAGTGGAGCATTCATGTCATACAACATGTGAGTAGTAAGCAAGTGACTTCTCCATACCCTTTGCTCTTGGGTCCAAATATTTGCACTTGTGGAGCTGAGCCTTTTGTTTGGTGCACCAGCAGCATGTCGAGGCCTTCCATGGTCTCTTCGAGGAAGCAATTAGCGTCGAGATTATGCAAGAAGGATCCTTCTTCTATTATGCCCTCAACTTCCATTCGCCTTTTCTTACTGGGACTTGGGGTCTCATTAGTTCTCTTTCTCTTCTCAACTTCTTGAGCTTCTTGAGTTTTTGGTTATGCTGAAGTGGCCTCTTCATTTCTTCTACCCTCGTCTGTTTGTGGTAATTGTTGTGCTGTTGGAGCCTATTTTACATTAATCTCTGCGGAGGTGGGCTGATCTAAGATTACAGAGTCAAAAAGTGGTGAAAGGTTTGTGAATACCATATGAGCAAGGATGGAAGGTGGTGTTTGCTGTGTTGATTATGGAACTGCTTTTACTGTCAAGCTGATATTCTCTTTTTCTTTTGCTTCTTGTTACTCTAGAACCTGTTGAAAAGATGTGATGTCCTGGGCTACCTCTTCTTCCAGATGTCGCGTTTCAGATTCTAATTGTTGAAGGCTGCCCTGCATCTTTTACCTTTCTTTGATTTCTTACCACCCTTCACCTCTTGGATTAGCTCCTTTGTTTCCTTTAGGACCGCATGTCCTTGCCTGCAGCTCTTTTGAAATGAGGGTAGAGGGCTCTATGGATCCTTCAATTTAAGGTACCCTTGCCTCCTGAGTGCCTTGGGGAATGGGAAGATTCGTGTCATGGCTAAGTACTTTGGTTAGGACATATGGATTATACACCTTGGATTGGTGTGACTTAAGGTAATTCTCCATTTCGTGGTGGATATACCAAGCCCAATCCTCCTGTTTTTCCTCATGAACTTTTGCTATGCGGCTGAGGGAGACCCTGTTATATCTGTCTATTGGCTTTACGTGCATGAGCATTGACATTGCTCTGCAAGCTTTCTCATCTACTTCATCCCTAATATTCTCGTATTTTGCTCCATTTGAGTTAAAGGAAACCCTCTTCAGCATGTCCTCCATTAACTATAGAGTGGGTTGATATGGACATGGGTCGGTATGGGTGGGGGTAACTATAGAGATTCCCATATCATTTCCTCTATGATAAGGACCTGCTCAGTGGACCCATCTGCCTTTGTGACTGTACCTCACTTGGTGTTTTTGTCATAAGTCTTGAGAAATTCCACACATAGTGTTGGGTTGATGGTGCAGGGGAGGACCTCTGCCATTCTACTGCCAAGTCCAACCTTCTCCAGCTTGTTCTTGACATTTGTATCTTCTAAGATCTTCAAACACTCCGGGCTATGGTATTGGAACATAATTTTCTTGTGAGCTGTTTGAATGTCTTTGTGGATAACGGTACCTTGGATTGACTGTGCATACGGCCCAAGGTAAGTTAGCTTGGTGCCACGTGGTGCTCTTTTCCTCTTTTGTGCAAGGTGACCCTGTGGTATTGGCCTGAGTTACGAATGGTTTCCCCTCAACCTCTAGTTCGGAAGTAGCGGAGGAGACCATCTGTAACATGTGAAAAGAACATCAGTCATTTGTGACTGGTAGGAGCTCGCGGGTGGTCCTCATTTTTTTTGGATATGTGCATGGGTGTATGATGGGAAGAGTGTTAGTGTGGTGAGCAATGAATCAAGAAGGGATGTGTGTGAATTAGTGTTTGTCAGGGATTAGTCCTAATCCATGAAGTAGCAGGCCATGAAATGGCCGAGCGTGAAGTAGTCATGCGTGAAAGGTTAATCCGTGAGGTGTTAACTCGTGAAGGGTTAGCACGTGAAAGGTAAAGATGTGAAGGGCTTAACCCATGAAAGGCTTAACCCGTGAAGTAGCAGTTTGTTGATTCGTGAAATAGCAGTTTGCGTTGTGACGATTATCAGAGTTTAATAAATGTTGATGGGTAGCCTATGGTGTAAGCAATATAATTTTAGCAACTAGTGCATTCTTCTCAAACCTGAGATTTTTAGTTGAGTCCGTGAAATAGTAGACTGCTATTTCATGGGCCATTCCCATATGCATTTATGAGATAAGATTTGGTGGGTGACAAGACGAAAACAAGAATGACAAGATGAAAACAAGAAACGGCACAGATGCATGCAATGTGTGCACAAGCACATAGATATTTCCATTGTTCACCAACGATTTTATAAAAACGATTGAAACAATCGAAAGTGTGTGAGGATCTCCTACTTGAGAATCAAAGGTTGCAAGAAATCAAGTGAGGAAGAACACTGATGAAGATCGCAATCCAGAAGATGATGCAGATGATGATGCCAAGAAGTGAAGGAAGCCGGTCGATGAAAAATGACAAAAAAGATGTATTTATAATCTAGCCGTTGGCCCTAGCGCCCATCTTAATTGGGTATGCCATGTGTTTGTCTACAATTCGTGGAGGTTTTTTTTACTGTTTCACGGCATGAACTTGCATGAGTCAGTTCATGACATGAAGTATTTTGAAGTGTTTCATGACGTGAAACAGTCCTTAGCATTTCACGACGTGAACTAGCCTGAAGTGGTTCACGACGTAAAACAGCTTGTACCCTTATGCATGCAAATATTGATACCCTATTGTTTCTATATGCTTAAACACTCCAAGGCCATATGTTATGCATTCTGAGGAGTAGAAGTATACACGTGAAACGAATGAACATGTTTCACGGCATGAAAAGCATACTCCTTTACCTTGTACCCAGTTGTTGAAGCTGGGTACCTCTCGTCATCCTCCTTCCTTTTATTGCCCAACGGGAAGCAAACGCTTAAGTTCTAAGTGAGAACTTTGATTTTTTCCTCCATCCAGTGGAGGAGTACATCCACTGAATCCTCGTGAACCTGCTTTGCTTCCTGTGCATGTGAGTGCACATCTCTCTTACCCTGGTCCATGGCTTGTTTAGCTTTTCCTCATTGGGGGATGACATTGGTGTTGAAATATACAAGTGAATGGGTGTGTGCGGGAATAAGCCCTTAGCAAGAGGCTGTAAAAAAGAGTCTATAAATGAGTGGGTAGCACTGAAAAGGTGAGTGGAATCTACTGGGAGATAATAAAGGGTAGCATGAGAAGTTCTAGGATGTGTGGAGATATTTTGGGAAAAGTGAAGAGGTGGAGAGAATCAAGCAAAAGTGAAGAGGTGGAGAGAATCAAGCAAAAGAGGTGGAGTGAATCAAGGATAGATCAATGGGATTAGATGCTTGGCATCTTATGGATGTAAACACTATAAATTGAGGCATTGGCCTAATGAGTATTTTACTAGTTTTTGAGTATCCATGCCTACATTAAGCTATTAGTTAATTGCTTATCACTAATCTTATCTTAATTATCATTTAATCACTTTGCTAATGATGTTGATTCTTGCATTTGATCGATCATAAATCATCACTTTACTTGCATTTTAACATGGTATCACAGCCTAGCTTAGGATCCATCAAATTTATGAGCTTATTTATCACCCTATTAATTAGGATTAAGAGATAATCACTTTTTTAGTCTTTTTCAACAAGCTCTTTGCACCCCCAGTTAGTGGAGGGGCTTGATCTCCCTCCAAGCTTAACATTAGGGTAAATGCTTCTAGGCAAACATAGCCACCTTGCCCACGATTTAGCCCAATCTAATCGGCGCACCAAACCGCTGCTCGTATAGCTTTCAAATTTCGTGAATCTGCAGGCGCTTATTTTTGGAAGAAAAACCTAGATCTACACTTGAACAAGGTGAATTGGTCTAATTCCTCTTGGCCCCAAGGGTTTCCAAGGGTGCTCTACATGGTGGTGATGTCAGATTTGTGAAATTCCTCAAGGAGAAGTGGCATTAAGCTCTGCATCAAATCTACAAGTGACTTTGGTAAAACAGAGATTAAGCATTCAATGTTTGGTCAAATCTTTTGTTTCTTGGCTTGATCCTCTACTAGACTAACTGCTATTGATGCCTTTGAAAGGAGCTGAGCTCATTTGAACTCTAAGGCCCCAAATCTGGCCTCCCCGCACACTTTGTTTTTTGTACACAAAATAGGAGATTATTTTACTAATTAGTGATTAATCAACACTAATCACTATATTTTGGTATAATTGAGGGTTCAAATTTATTATTAGGTATCTGATACAGATCCCTATCACTTCAGATTGCAATTCGGAGATGGTTTGATACTTTAACCATTCAGTATAGATCAGCTATACTTGGCTTTATGTAATTTTTGGTGAATTTATGCTGATAAATTTGTTGTAATCATCATCTTGCATTTGCCCCTTGGTTAATGCCTGCAAATCACACTCAAATTCAAGTTATTCAGCCAATATTGCATTTGGGAATGTGCATAAGAATGAATACTATATGCATTATGTATTGGGCACACATGGGTGATTACATCATTGTAAATATGGGATCAGACACTACCCTTGTCCAGAATAAGGCAAGAGGTAAGACCTCCCACATAGATTTGGCTTTGCAGCATTGCATAATTAAAAAAATGACACAAGATAAACATCAAAAGCACAAAAGATCTATCAACAATACATTAAAATATGTTGCTCACATGGAGCAAGCGCTGAAGGTCAAGCTCGTGGCCCCAGCCATGAAAGAAGAAGAACATCTCTTTTCAAGAGGAGGATCAACACCGAGAAGAATAGCTAGACGAAGCATTAACGGAAGACATGGGACGCGTGAAGAGAAGCTACCACAACAAGAAGACTGAAGACAGGAGAAAATGTGAGGCTCCAAGAAGTGAGAAGCCATGTGAAAATATGTGTAAGGGAGAGAGATAGAAACCCCACAACCCAATGTAACCTGCCCCAATAGAGTAAAACCACCTCTGAGCCACCGATGATGTAGACCATGTGGTAGATGTATGTGTAAGCACTTTAGTCAAGGTCACGGGCACTTATAGTAGTAAGCCTTGGACACATAGAGAGAGAGTGTCAAGGACTATGAGTTAGGGACTTGAGGCACTAGTCGCGGGCTACCAAGTAAGAGGGAAACTTGGTATAGGGTCCAGGTGTGCTAGGGTTATTCACTTGAGGGGAGGTGTTGAAATATACAAGTGAATGGGTGTGTGTGCGAGAATAAGCACTTAGCAAGGTTGTAAAAGAGAGTCTGTAAATGAGTGGGTAGCAGAGTGAAAAGGTGAGTGGAATCTACTTGGAGAGAATAAAGGGTAGCATGAGAAGTTCTAGGATGTGTGTAGATATTCTGGGAAAAGTGAAGAGGTGGAGAGAATCAAGCAAAAGAGGTGGAGTGAATCAAGGGGAGATCAGTGGGATTAGATGCTTGGCATCTTGTAGATGTAAACACAATATATTGAGGCATTGGCCTAATGAGTATTTTCTTGGTTTTTGAGTATCCATGCCTACATTAAGCTATTAGTTAATTGCTCTCACTAATCTTATCTTAATTATCGTTTAATCACTTTGCTAAAATGATGTTGATTCTTGCATTTGATCCACCATAGCTCATCACACTTTGCTTGCATTTTAACAATTGGTGGTGTTGAACTCCCTTGATTACTTGGTTGAACTTGTTTCTTTCTTCAGATCAACTTTGGTGCTTCCCTAGCACTTGATTTAGCAGGGACTTGGTCCTATCTATGCTTATGGCTCGCTTCTATTCTTCTAGAAGCACATGCAAAATTGGGTTTCGGTACCCATATTGTTTTGTTTCCTTGATAATAGCCCTGTGTCACTAGCAAGTCTTTTCGGACCCACCGCTGTTGAATGCTGAGTTGTGTGCGGGCTTGCTTGGAATACAACTTCCTGTCCTTGTTTGGATTTCCTTAACTCTTGCTTGTAGCATGGGTTTTTTGCTTTGTTATCCATGAGGCATTGTCTATCTCATAGTATCCTTGTGCTTGAAAATTGGCTTTGGGAACCCAATGCTTTTTTCTTGGATACTTTTGCTGCCTTTGCTTTGTTTCTCTTGAAGAGGGATGATCTTTCGATGTGGATGCTTGTTCTAGTAAGGCTTCTATTTTTTGTGGCATTGGAGACTGCATGTCGCATGCCATTGCATGTCGCATGCCACTGCATGTTTCCCCTTATTCCATGGACTCCACAATGGCACAGTGATGGTGTCCTTGCCATCATTGAGTTGTACTCCTGTTTTGCCCATTGGATGTGGTAGTTGCTAACACAATTCAAGGATCGTCCAAGAAGTATTTCCTCTTCCATGGTTCCTACAGGCATAACAAACACCTTTCCGACCAAGGGATTATTTCTGATTGAGTTGTTTATATTCAAAAGTCCTATTGTTTTTATAACAAATGGATGCACACTGTTAACCTATGCATTAGTTGCCTCTAGGGGGGTTTGTTTAAGGCTACCCATGTCTCATAAGAAATCGAGTTATGACTTGACCCTATATAAATTAGCGCAATGCTTGTCGTGTGACCCTCGTTTTTGTAGAGACTTTTACACTGAGTTATGCAGGCTCAATATCCAAGTCATCCTTGTCCAGCAAGGTGAGTGAAGCCATGTTAACATGTAGCGTTCTCCCTTGGAGTCTTTGTTTTGCTTTGGCCTCCCTAGCCTTGGATTCCTCATGAGCTTGTTTGATCTTTTCCTTGACTAGATCTTTCTTTTGTTTTAGGAGATGCTCTTGTGTGAGCATTTCTTGGGTCAAGGGTCCATAATATTTCTTAAGTTTGCTTCCATTGATATACCCTTCCATTTCCACCCCTTTGATAGTTTCAATTCGGACTAACCTTTGAGGCATTATTTTGGACACTCTAAAAGGTCCTAACCCTCTCTCTGTATTTTACTTTTTTTTTCTTGGTGCTTCCCACACCATACATGAGGACGAGGTCCCCAGTGCATCCTGTCCTTTTGTTGTGGAATAGTAAATCGTTGACATTCCTTGCATCTCTTTACAAATTCTGTGGCGTCCCCAAATAATGTAGGCCACCAAAGTCCCATGTAAAGCACTTTGCAAACTGTAACTTCTCCAGCAAAATGTCCTCCAGCTATTCCTACTTGTGCTTCTTCTAAGATTGTAACAAACAAATCTTCTTGCACACATCTCTTGAGGATATCGTCCTTGCCTTGCTTATATAATTATCTGGAAATCAATTGATAAGGTGTAGCCAGCTTAATAAGCTGATGCATATTATCTTTGTTCAAGGATTGATCTTGTGGGAACCCATGAGCTAGATAGTCGGATATTTCCTCACTCCACTTAGGCACCATGTCAAGTTTGAATAGACAAGCATTTAGAAGGTCATCGTCAATGCCTATCGCGGTTGTCTGTTAGGAATTCTAGACATATGGTTTGCCAAAACATGTGTTCCTTTGCTCACCGTGACTGTAAAGTCGAATTCCAAGAGTAGAAGCAACCATCGTGTGATTCTTTATATGGCGCAAGGCTTGTTCACCAAATATAATAGGTCCTGACAGTCCACAAAGAATACAAATTTGTTGGCCAGCAAGTAATATCTATATTTCTTTACAACATAAACCATGGCCAACCCTTCACGCTTAGTGGTGGTGTAGTTTATCTTTGCATCATTCAGTTGATGAGATGATTGGCAAAGCAAACTTGGTAATCCAATTTGAATTCCCCGAGTTGTGCCAATATGTATCCTGTAGCGAAGTTTGATGCATCGATGTGCACGTGGAATACAAGATCCTAGCTGGGTAGTCTCAGGATTGGTGCACTAACTAGTGCATTCTTCAACTTATCATAGGCCTCTTAGCATTCCTCAGTCCATTCAAAGACAATGAGGCCTCTTATCATAGGCCTCTTAGCAACTTATCATAGGCCTCTTAGCATTCCTCAGTCCATTCAAAGACAATGAGTAGTCTATACAATGGCTTAGCAATTTTAGCATAGAATATGATGAAATGTCGATAATACCCAATGTGGCCCATAAACCAATGTACACCTTTGTAGTTGGTTAGTGGAGGTAATTCCAAGATTAATTTTACCTTGCTCTCATCAGTGGAAATACCATTTTTAGACACAATGTGCCCTAAGATTACACCGTGCTTGAAGGGTTTAAGGATATACGATATAATCAACATCTCTCAAACACCTTCCTCAAGCAAGCCAAGTGCTCAGTCCAACATGAGTGTGCACACAGATTGTCAATGCATACCTCCAGCCACTTTCAAGTAGTCCTTGAAGGCCATGCACATTAGTCGTTGGAAAGTTGTTGGGGCATTGATGAGGATTAAAGGCATAACCTTATAAGCATATGTCTCCCACATTGTATTGAAAGCCATCTTGTGCTAGTATTTTTGGTGCTATGGAAACCTGATTATAACCAGAAAACCCATCTAAGAAACTGTAGGCTTCTTCACCTGCTACTCGTTTTTCTAATACATGTTCCATATATAACAGTGGGTAGTGGTCTTTGCTGGTGGCTGCATTGACCTTTTTTAGATAAACACAGACTCTCGATTTTCCATTTTTCTTTGGCACAATCACGATTGGTGAAAGCCAATCTATGTGCTCGATTTCATAGATGAAATCTGTAGCAATAAGTTTATCAATTTCCTCCTTTACGATTGTCACATATTTTGGATTAATCTAATACAATTTTTTCGTGAATGGTCTTGATCCTTCCATGATCGAGATAGTGTGTTGAACCATCTTGGGTGGTACACCCTTCATTTCCGTGTATTTCCAAGAAAAACAGTCCTTGAATTCTTTTAAGAGAGCATTAAGTCTTTAGTAAGGTAGACAGGTTTGGTGTTTCGTTCATCAATGGTGCATGTTTTGAAATGGTCCGGCCAACTAAGAGTAGGTATGGCTTATCATCCTCCTCATTTTTCATCCGAACCATCGCCTTCTTTGCCTCGTGCGTCGACTTCAACCAGAGCCTTATTGTCTTTTCTATGTCCGACCTTAGTGAGTTTAGGCATTTTTGGCTCTTGTGGCATAGCCTTTTCCTCCCTTTTTCCTTCCAGGGATATCTTACTCAACTGCTCATTCCAGTTCTTAGAAAACTCCTCGTGCACCTTAGTGACCTCGAGATATCTTAGCCACTAGGCGTCCGTGGGTTGTCTTCGTATAGTAGAGTATTTTGTACCGCTTTTGTTTATGCCATATCCTGAGGCATTGGGTGTTGTTGTGGCCTTGCGATCCAAACCCATCTATGTTGGAGGCTTCATCCTCTATTTTCTCTTCTCTTGGTTGCACATCTACCATGCGTAGTGAGGTGGTAGGAATGTTTTCTGATTCAACGTATTGGGTTCCTCTGGGGGCAACACATCTATAGTGGCAAGAACGTCCATCCAGTTATCTCTAAAATCCAGAGGTGGAACTAACGTGTACATTGCGGCCTCTTCCTCTTTCCGTGAATCCTCCTCAACTGGTTGACAAACTTGTAAGGTGGTTTGCTTAGTTTCTATAGTTTTGTGGGCCATAATGATATGCATTTAAGACAATTATGTTGCATAATGTTGGATCAACTTGATACATTCTATTTGGATGTCCAATTGTCCTTTGGCATGGCTCTCATAAGTCACCTTGCTAGCACATGGATCCTTCAATTCAGTTATTTGCTTGGAATTCGGTGCAATGGTCCCACCATATGTGTAACAAAAGACATAGGGTGAAGGGGGCCATATCTTATAGGCATAGGCATTGTGTCCTAAGGAAATTCTTTCTCTATACTAGCTGCCTCTTTTTCATGCTAGCTATTGTCGCCAAGCTTAGCTGTTTTCTCTATTGTGCCTTCTCCTTGCCCTTCCACTTTTGTGACGGATCTTGAGAGAGGGTTCTATCCAAGTTAGTATTTGATTTTGAGACCATGACAAGCTCAACTCCTCTTAGCACTAACTTTTTCTTTTTGAGCTTGGTCTCAACAGAGCAGCTAGCCCTTATGTGGGTGGTATGTAGGGTCCTTCCACTCTTAATATATTTGGGTTTAGGAGAATTTGCATGTCTTTCATTTGTCTTCTTTGGCATTTATGTTAAAGCTTAATCTTCTTCTGTTGGCCTCTCTAAGGGCTTTGGTAATTGGGCACAACTGTGCACTTGCTTCAAGGCCTACATAAAAGATCCTAATGAGGAGCAACACTAAGGTATTGTCCCCCAATGTTATGAGCTTTTCTATCTCTATGTAGACATGCTCTACAAAATTCCCTAGTATTGCCTCACCATCTGGCTCTTTTTATACTTTATATAGCTTAAGCAATATCTAGAGTCCACCTTGGTGAATCTGTTTGGCTTGTAAAAGGAGAAATATATACATATGACCTTTATGGCTAAATTATAATCTTTACACGTTTGAACACTGTTACCCTCTCAGCCTCAGAGGTATTATGCTTGACCTAAGCATTGCCCACTCTTGGTGGCAAGCAAAGTGTGTGCTGGATAGTCTCCATGAGGATGATGCATTGTCCACCTTAGCCCTGGACTAGATCTACCTGGAATGCTTTGGTGGTCCTGCCATATGAGTTCATGACCTAGAAGTAACATTGGAGGTAATCCACCCCCAATGGCTGTAATAAAGAAGTCTTGCAAGCCCACATTGGCTGGCCTATGCTAGCACCAACAACTGATGGCACTCAAGAGATGGGATTATGGTATAATAGTGCTAATCAGTATGGCCATCCTTAATGTGAAATTGCAGCATACAACTGATGGCACTCAAGAGATGGGATTATGGTATAATAGTGCTAATCAGTATGCCCATCCTTAATGTGAAATTGCAGCATACAACTGACCACTTGCTCTAGCACTTCAGTTCTAAAATACCCTACCTTGTCTACAATAATTTGGTATGGAATGTAGGGGGCTTTCGACTAGTGCCTTTGTCTTGTTGGGGCGATCTTTCAAGACCTAGCAGGTGCTTCACTAACATGGCTACTAGGTAAGATATGAACTTATCTATTTGTGTCACCATGGCTCATCTCTACAAGTTTATCTGTGCTTTTAGGCAAGCAATTTAAGTGCCACCATCGATTGCATGCATTGACTGCAACAAGGCAATGCATATGGCAACAACAATTCTCCATTCACTGGCATACAAGGACCTATGGCCTACAGGCCTTCTGTGACAATTTTAATAGGGTGGGACTCACCCCTTGTCAATTTTGTGAGCCAGTTTTAAGCATGAATTCCCTACATTAACCTAGGAATTTAAAGGCACAATCTCCCACCATGCTAGCCGTGGGAGCTATACTGGATTTCTTGCTAAATAGTGGTTTGCTTAAGAGCATATACTTGAAGAAGGGGAGAAATATCAAACCTTGATGTAGATCATGCTAGTTGTTGTAGATTGTTGCTAGTTGTTGTAGATCATTTGCTAGCTAATGTAGATCATTGCCCAATAGATTATGGGTTGATCGATGGAGAGTGCACTTATGCAATTTGGTGGTTGGTGATCTAAGTGTTCTACAGAGATTTGGGTAGCATCAATACACTCTCTTACTTCGGATCATCGATGAAGGAGCTTATGTGAATATTTCTATGTTTTTATAAAGTGCCCAATCATGGATCGTTGAATGCTAAACAAGGAAAAACAAGTCGGATTTGACGATCTAATTATGTATAGTGATCCACTCAAATGATCCAAAATTTGATGATCTAAACCTAACTTGGGGATTGATGATCTAAACCTAACTTGGGGTACTATGGTGTGTACTCTACATGCAGAGCACTTGGGGATTTTTGTGCGAGAGGTAGGGACTTGGAACTTCACATTGCAAAGGACTTTGTTCTTGCGCTTCCTGCAATACTTGTATGTCATGTCAGAAGATAGCTAAGACGAGGTGAGTGAAGACGTGGTTTTCATTAAAGTGAAGCTCAATGATTTCCCTAGCATACTTACAAGTGTGTGCACGTAGGTCACTATTTTGGTCATCGCACTCCAGTGAGAGTATGTCATGTGGTCTAAAGTATGACAGGCAGGGAGGTGAGGCAGCTACAGATTGTCCAGGTTTTGAGGTGGAGATGGTATCTTCCTAGAGCCGAAACTGCAAGGAAGAACCTTGCCATACTAGTTGGATGCGGATGGGAAACCCATTCGAGATGTTTTTAAGTGTAGCGAGATTTTTGCAAGGTAATTAGAGCACTCACTTCATTACAATTTGTTTTGAGTAGTGTAATTGTTATATAGTCATTTTCTTTTATATTGTTGTCTGCCAATGAAAGATTTTACTATGGTAAGTGGTTACTCAAGACGTTCTAACCAATCGAGGGGATGCAGTCCTAGATTACTTTGTCGGGTCACAGATATCCCCCATGGCTCATCATATGAGGGCACCACGTCCCGAACTTGCAAGGTCGCTATTCCCACCTACACCATTTGGTAGAGCTCCCTACATGTAGCCACCTTCCTTCTTTCGCCAACACCCGCATGCATCCTTATTGATGTATTTCACTCATTTGTAATGAAAGAAATATATTGTTTTAGACATTATTGTGATGCACTCTTGTACACTCATATTATGTCAATGGTTGTTTTTAGCTTCTGCTATAACCGTTTAGGTAATTAAATTAACAATTGAGAGAGGTGGAGTAAGATGGATAGAGATCTCAAGGTCACGAGAGAAAGTGAGGGTGAAAGAGAGAGAAAGTTTGAGTGAGACCTTAAAATAATTATTTTTATTTTCTAAAACCTTATAAATATAGTAGAGATTGCCATGTTCCAGTACTCTTCTTCTAGGGACACATCCCACCCTACGCTCCCCTTATATCTTCATATTGTAATAGACTGGGCATAAATTCAATTATCACGGGTTCATCCAGCAATCCCTATAATACTACTACGTTTGCAAGCATCTTAAGTAAAGCTCTTCAATATTTCATGCACCTCAAAGAAAAAGAACCTAGATTGGATGTCCTTATGGAAGCATGGACAACAACGTCTGAAGTGCAGGAGCTATACAAGAAGCTCACAATAGAGAAAGTGGTAGACCTTACAGGATAAGAACATGCTAGAGGTGAAAGTAGCAATATCCATTGGGATATGGAGAGCTTTTGAAATCATTAAAGAGGCAAAAGAGGAGTTGCCACCTTAGGGTAGACGGAGAAAGCCAAGAAGATAGTTGAGGTCCAAAATGCTTTCATGTACTGTTTCTTGTGTTCAACATCTCGTAAGGTGTTTATCAGAATATGCTACATTATTGCAATTCTGCTTTGAAATATAACAGAAGTTGCATCTCTCTATGGTGTCTTTGTGAATAAGTAGCAATGATAGTGGCTCATGGAAGTAAAGAACATCACACATGCTTGCCAAGATGATAGTTGAGGTCCAAAATGCTTTCATGTATTGTTGCTTGTGTTTAACATCTTGTAGGTGTTTGTCATAATATGCTACAATATTACAATTTTACTTTGAAATAGAATGGAAGTTGCATCTCTCTATGGTGTCTTTGTGAAGAAGTAGCAATGATAGTAGCCCATAAAAGTAAAGAACATTGTGTACACGCATTCTTTCATGTATTGTTGCATGTGTTCAACATCTCGTAGGTATTTGTCATGTAATGTTGTGGTCATGTAAATTTGCTTTAGAATATAATAGAAGTTTTATATCATAATATGGTGTCTTTGTAAAGGAGTTGCAATGATAGTGGCCCATGGTGTCTAGTGCTCAACATCTCGTAGGTGCGATAGTAGAGAGAGAAAGAGTAGACAAAGACAATAAGAGTAAAGAGAGAAACTGCTCGCCTCAACACCAAAAAGTGCTCGCCAAAAAAATACATCCTTTAGGATTAGCAATCTAGACTGTGACGATCTAAAAATGGGATTGACAATCCAAAAATGTTAATTGCTTTGCTAGAGAAGTCTAAAGTTAGCTCTAAAAATGATTTCTCTTTCTCTATCTCTCTCACACAAATATTAACTCTCTAATTCTAGCAAGTAAGGAGGAGAGAAGAGAAGCCTCTTTGCAGCCTAACCCTTGACTTTTATACCCTTGGTACATTTTGGCCTCCGGTATGGCTTAACATTGTGGCAAATTACACCAGTCTTTCTTTTCTTCTTCATGTTGTTATTGGGGTGAGCAATGACTTTTATACCCTTGGTACATTTTGGCCTCCGATGGCTTAACATTGTGGCAAGTTACACAAGTCTTTCTTTTCTTCTTCATGTTGTTATTGGGGTGAGCAATGACTTCTTCTATCCCTTTATTAATAAGTCTTTAGCCCATGTAAGAAATTAAGACTTAAGGGCCTTTTGGCTTCCTAGGAATGAGGTTTACTTGCCAACATGCTATTTTGCTCCTACCATTGATGTGGAAGTAGGGATTGTTGGATATGTTCTAAAGGGATCTCCTTTAAGCTAGCTAGAGGGTCAATGGGAGTTCTTGGATTTGCTTTTAGAGTTGTTCCCTTTGTCCCTCAGTCCATGGCTTCTCTACCTTGGCGTTGCCTTTGTTGATCTTTTTAGGCGCCCATACATGCTTTTTTCGTGTATCTTCTTTGAGCCCGATGATGATGAATTTTGATATCCTTTTGTTCTTTCCCTCTATTGGTTGCACCCTTGAGTTGGCTTCATCTTTGGTATTCAAACTCATCTCTATCCTTTAGTAGTATCCTTGGGCTTTTAAAGAGCTTTCAACCTTGTGTGGTTGGATCATGCTTTGGTTTGTGGCTTCTCCCTTTCTTTGGGATCCATATCAACTTATTACTTATCGTTTGTTGCAAGCTTGGAATATTAGCTTTTGGGATCATTACCTACTTTGGGATCCATATCAACTTATTACTTATCGTTTGTTGGAATATCAGCTTTTGGGATCATTACCTACTTTGGCTTGTTGATCTTGGTTTATGGAGAAGTGGAGGATAATGTTACTGGAATAATTAAGGCTTTTGGTACCCACACTTGTCGTATTTTGGTACCATATCAACTTATTACTTATCGTTTGTTGCAAGCTTGGAATATTAGCTTTTGGGATCATTATCAACTTATTACTTATCGTTTGTTGCAAGCTTTGGGATCCATATCAACTTATTACTTATCGTTTGTTGCAAGCTTGGAATATTAGCTTTTGGGATCATTACCTACTTTGGCTTTTTGATCTTGGTTTATGGAGAAGTGGAGGATAATGTTACTGGAATAATTAAGGCTTTTGGTACCCACACTTGTCGTATTTTACCCTTGGGGATTCTTTATAAAGCGGAGCTAGTAGAGATTAGAGTATACTTTGGCAATTCTTTGGTTTCTTCTATGGTTCGTCCTTAGTTTTAGCTTGGGCTTCACATCCTTAGGTTCAACTTTTGTCTTGTTAGCCTTTGGCCCTGATAAGATTGGGAAGGGATATTTCAAGACAAGGCTTAGATCTTGTGGTGGACAATTGTACCTATCGACTCGATAGGCTCAACTTTTGGCTTGTTAGCCTTTGGCCCTAATAAGATTGGGAAGGGCTATTTTGAGACAAGGCTTAGAGCTTATGGTGGGAAATTATACCTATCGACTCGATAGGACCTATTTATAATAAAGTGAGAAAGTTATAGATCTCAAAGGAGATTTGCCATGGCTCCCCTTCTATAAGAAGAACGCTCATGTTCATGATTTCCAAATGTGCGGTTATATCTGATCCTACTTCATTGATAGACATTCGAGTCACTTGTCCTGTACGAATGGTTCTTTAAGTTCACCTTAATGGCGTTATCATCTTGTCGAAGGTATATGTCATCTCTTCTCCAATCGTGGATTAACATGTTTGACTCATGAATGGGCATCCAAGAATCACACCATAATTCGTATACCTTCCAAAGTCGACAATAACAAATGTATGCTCATAGGCTAGGCTATAAAATATTACTTCTACCTCCTTCAAAATTCCTATAGGTGTTGCTGCCCATCGCCTAGTTTGAGGTTAATTTTTCAAGTTTTGAGGGGCGTGCTCCCCCAGCTTCACCACATATCTTTGGTGGCAATTCTCATTCTTGCTCCTCCATGGATCATAATTGTGGTTATGCCATTCAATTTGGTGGCATTCATGCCATCATCTTAAATATTTACCCACTACACTAATAGGTACATCTTTGTATAGCTTCCATGGGCTTTCCTCGTTCTCTTGATCGGTCTTGTCCATGTGCCATAATGGTCTTGGGTTGATTTCTCATCCATGGAAAGACTTATTTCTAGACTTTTGGTTTCCTTGTCAAGTATTCAGCCATAGTAATAGTCATTGGGGTGGCTTATAGTATTACTCTCAAGGGTCCTATATTTTCCTTAAGCTCTAGCCTTATCGAAGGCACATTAGCTATGGTCACATTCTCATCATTTGAACTAATGTATGAAGGCAATGTCCATAACGAGTTTCTTTTCGATTGTTGTAACAACTATGCACCCATTTAGACATGTTCTCTCCTAGCATTGATTCCCCACAAGCACAAGTTTCCTCTCATGAATCATCCATTTCCTTAGGACATGCTCAAGTTCTTTGCATCTCATGCTCTAAAGTTATGGATTTCTTTCTCACTTTTAAGCTCTTTCAGCGTGTCCAGTGGTTGTCTTGAATGGTCTTTTAATAGTCAATCCTTTTGTGATTCCTAGCTTGAGAAACTATCTTCATGGAATACTTCTAAGATCGGCTCTAATGGTCTTAGTTTAGGCATTTTGTGTGGAAACAACAAGATTGGTCCCATAGGTCCCTCTATTTCTAGTTGGATTTATTGCACTACTTCATATGGTTGATTTAGTGCCTCAAGATCTATTCTCTTGAGTTAGGGTATTCTTGTTGATTCTTTGGAAGGGGTTTGTTGTATTTAGGTCTTAGCTTGTACTGTTATTCCTCTGCCTTCTTGGCCATTTCCAAGAAGCCATTCATCAAGATTGATCCATCACCACTTTTCGTCCCTCGTTTCCTCATCCAGTGTTTTAAATTGGAGGTTCCATAACATCTTCAATTTTAATGTAGAGTCTCGATCATCCCTTGATCCTTGGTTTATTTGTGCATCTCATCCCTATGAGCTTGTGATGCTTTTTCTCCCAAAGTTCTTCGATTATGTCTATTAGGATTGTCTCGAGTCTAGGTTCTCTACTCCCCGTTCTTCTTCTAAGGTGATTTGAGTGGAGGAATCTAGAACATCCTCAATCTCAAAATACCTTGGAAGGTCGCTTAGATCCATCTCTTTTGTTTCTTTCACTCCTTCAGGGTTCTGGGAAGTCCTTGTTTGTCTAATTGGTTTGGTTTGAGGCTCACATAGTAACATTGATACCTTCCCTTTATTACTTCTTGTCCCCTTCTTGATCTTAGGGAATTCTAACGTTGAAGATGTTGTCGGTAGGGGTGTTTGATCTTGCAATTGGCTTGGGCCCTTATCATAACCTATTTCCTTTTCTTTGTCTAAAGAAGACAAGGGACATATTACACTAACAATTCCCAACCCAATGCGATCGATGATGTATTCATTATAGGATTTAGGGTTATTGTCTTAAGAGAGCAGTCACTAATCAAATGAATAAATGATCAATGTTGCACTTTATACACCATCTATGTAATGGTAGTCAGTTGGCTGCTAGGATGGCTCTCATTGGAAAGTCAACCACTCTATGAGGGCCTTGACATCTGAAGCATGCTAAGAGATGGCTCTCATTGGGTAGTTAGCCACTCTGTGAGGGCCTTTACATCTCAATGTCTATGATGAGGCTAGCCATAAGTCGTCTTGGTTCAAATGGATAACCATAGTACATATCACCCATCCATGGAACAAATATGTCACAATCTGGATAAAAGAGATAGTATCCATACTCCTCATCCAAGGTGAAATGGCTATAAAAAATTTCATCAAATCCATGGCTTGAATGTCTGGTCAGAGGGTAATGATAATGTGATGTCCGATCATCCCATCTGGTAATGTTTCCTAGGTCAAAAGGAAAGACTAACAAGATCATCCTCATGACCATAGTGTGAAGAATCAAAAATCACATGATCCATTGAAGATATGATCAATGTGCATAGTCCTACCTCTCCTACAAGGTCTCACCCTCATTAAAATTGTCACTACTCTCGTGCACTACACATGACTGCTTATATACAAGAACTCTATCCACACGGACCCTACTAGGAAAGCTATGAGAACTAGGCATAGTGGTCGAATAAAAAATATCTCCACATGTGAAAACTCTGGAGGATTAGCCTCACACATTTAACACAAGAAACTCAAGTTTAGGCTCCTCATATGTATCTCGTGAACCCACATGTGAAGTATCACTAACCTCATGTGTAACAATGAATGCATCACTAGTAAAATGCTCATGATGCCCTAATAGACTCTCATAACTATTCTATTGGCTACCGAACAACTGCAGGCGGTGCAGTGCCCTATCCGCTGAGCTAGATCAGCACCGTTGGATGTCAGAGCCAGTGGAACGACACACTTTATGATAGAGCTAGCATGCCAGAGTTAGGTGTGCCCACCTACCTTATGTTTTGGGGGCATTTAGATCATTCACCAGTAGCCGTTGGGGTTGAGACAGAGATATAGAACTAAGCCATATCCATGAAAAGGCATGTGATAACCCACATATGAGGGATTATGAGCCAATTCCTATGAAAGCCAAGGGTGGAAGTACCACCATAGATCCACTTAGCTAGACATGGAAAGATTGTTTCATGAATCGGCATATAGAAATATAAGCTCCCAAAAAAGGTAAGTGTATAGATATTAAATCATCAAAAATATTCAAAAGGTAGTAAGTACATAGGCTATGTCCCTTTTATAGTCCCAAGGCCACATGTGTCCTAGTCCCGTATGCCTAAAATGTACCCTTAGCCCCTATGTGCATGTGCGTCCTAAAATCTTTTTGTTATAAACCATCACTTCCTACAATAATTTCGTCCTTGAAATCAAAGGGTGGTTGTGCATAATCAACAAATACAAGAGGCTAAAGCCAAAAATTGGCCTTAACTAGCCGCAACAAACGAATGTCAAAAACATGGGTCGTGCGATGTTGATGCCAAAGTTGCATGACCCTCGGGATCAAATGGAAATGAAGGTGGAATGCCATCGATCCTGAGGGTAATCATGTAACCACCTCGATCAAATGGAAATGAAGGTGGAACGCCATCAATCATGAGGGTAATCATGTAACCACCTCGATCAAATGGGAATCCGAGCCATGCAAACTCTAAAAGAATGGATCTCCAACCACCTGTGTTAAATGGTAAATATGGGAAACCAATGTCTATGATGAGGCTAGCCATGAATCGTCCTCTTGGGTCAGATGGATAACCATAGTACATATCACCCATCCATGGAACAAATATGTCACAATCTGGATAAAAGAGATAGTATCCATACTCCTCATCCAAGGTGAAATGGCCATAAAAAATTTCATCAAATCCATGGCTTGAATGTCTGGTCAGATGGTAATGATAATGTGATGTCCGATCATCCCATCTGGTAATGTTTCCTAGGTCAAAGGAAAGACTAAAAGATCATCCTCATGACCATAGTGTGAAGAATCAAAAATCACATGATCCATTGAAGATATGATCAATGTGCATAGTCCTACCTCTCCTACGAGGTCTCACCCTCATTAAAATTGTCACTACTCTCGTGCACTACACATGACTGCTCATATACAAGAACTCTATCCACACGAACCCTACTAGGAAAGCTATGAGAACTAGGCATAGTGGTCGAATAAAAAATGTCTCCACATGTGAAAACTCTGGAGGATTAGCCTCACACATTTAACACAAGAAACTCAGGTTTAGGCTCCTCATATGTATCTTGTGAACCCACATGTGAAGTATCACTAACCTCATGTGTAACAATGAATGCATGTCTAGTAAAATGCTCATGATGCCCTAATAGACTCTCATATCCGTTCTATTGGCTGTCGGACAGCCCGCACAGGCGGTGCAGTGCCCTGTTGCCGAGCTAGATAAGCATCGTCGGATGTCAGAACCAGTGGAACGACACACTTTATGATAGAGCTAGTGTGCCAGAGTTAGGTGTGCCCACCTACCTTATGTTTTGGGGGCATTTAGATCATTCACCAGTAGCTATTGGGGTTGAGACATAGATATAAAACTAAGCCATATCCATGAAAAGGCATGTGATAACCCACATATGAGGGATTATGAGCCAATTCCTATGAAAGCCAAGGGTGGAAGTACCACCATAGATCCACTTAGCTAGACAGGGAAAGACTGTTTGATGAATCAGCATAGATCCACAGAGCTAGACATGGAAAGACTATTTCATGAATCAGGATATAGAAATATAAGCTCCCAAAAAAGGTAAGTGTATAGATATTAAATCATCAAAAATATTCAAAAGATAGTAAGTACATAGGCTATGTCCCTTTTATAGTCCCAAGGCCATATGTGTCCTAGTCCCGTATGCCTAAAATGTACCCTTAGCCCCTATGTGCATGTGCGTCCTAAAATCTTTTTGTTATAAACCATCACTTCTTACAATAATTTCGTCCTTGAAATCGAAGGGTGGTTGTGCGTAAACAACAAATACTAGAGCCTAAAGCCAAAAATTGGCCATAACTAGCGGAAGCAAATGGATGTCAAAAACATGGGTCGCGCGATGTTGATGCCAAAGTTGCATGACCCTCGGGATCAAATGGAAATGAAGGTGGAATGCCATCGATCATGAGGGTAATCATGTAACCACCTCGATCAAATGGGAATCCGAACCATGCAAACTCTAAAAGAATGGATCTCCAACCACTTGTGTTAAATGGTAAATATGGGAAACCAATGTCTATGATGAAGCTAGCCAGAAATCGTCTTGGGTCAAATGGATAACCATAGTACATATCACCCATCCATGGAACAAATATGACTTAATTCAGATAAAAGAGATAGTATCCATACTCCTCATCCAAGGTGAAATGGCCATAAAAATTTCATCAAATCCATGGCTTGAATGTCTGGTCATATGGTAATGATAATGTGATGTCCGATCATCCCATCTGGTAATGTTTCCTAGGTCAAAGGAAAGACTAACAAGATCATCCTCTCATGACCATAGTGTGAAGAATAAAAAATCACATGATCCATTGAAGATATGATCAATGTGCATAGTCCTACCTCTCCTACAAGGTTTCACGCTCATTAAAATTGTCACTACTCTCGTGCACTACACATGACTGCTCATATACAAGAACTCTATCCACACGAACCCTACTAGGAAAACCCTGACTTCGTAACTCGTCGTTCCGCCAGCCACCCTCACTGACCACCCTGGTGATCCTTCCGCAACCCACCCGGATTGCATTCCAGCAAGCAACGTGCACATTCCGGTTCCACCAGTTTTCTGGATTCCGCACCATCCACTTTCGCCTTCCGCTCCGCATCTTCCATAATTCAGCCCTCCGCCACCCACCTTCTGTGCTGGTAATTCTGCACTACTAGCAACTTCCAGATTCCACATTATGACCTCCTTCCACCGCCCTGATCCTGCACCCCCACTCCCTGACTCCAAGCAACCCGCTTGCTAAATCCCAGAAGCAGACAACTATTCCGCTTATTAGTCTGGAAATTCCATACTCCGCTTATGAATCCGGAGGGCGGATCAACCTTTCGCTCGTGACCCGGACAACTGAGTCGGATAAAGCGCAGTCCGCACTCCCCAAACGAGACTCCGCCACCCCACCTGCTGCACCCAACGCCCCCAACTTGTTAAATCTAGAAAGAGGAAAACTCTTCCGCTTTCTCAACGAAAGACAGGCGGGGCACCCTTCATCATGTTGGTAGCCAAAACAACCGGCCACCCGAATCACGCAATAATCAGAGAGAGATGGCTTGGTCTTGAAGACGGTGGCACCCAACACGCGGAGCAGACGAACAACAACAAGTCGAGCTAGGGTTTGCAAGTCGAAAAGAGGTGCACATAATGGCCAGAACAAGGGGGGGAGAAGATACCCTCCACTTCAGATTTGCCCATTGCAAGGGAACGGAACACCCAGAGTGTTCCTGCCTAGGAAAGGACTCCGTTGCTAAGTTGCAGTTTGGTGCTTAGCCACATAGGTGAAAAATGCTTGCGAAGCCCAATGATTCAGAGGTGCGCAGAGCCACAGGTATGGTGAAATCCGGAAACGGAACTACTTCTGCTTGCCAAAAGCTCGGAGGTGGATCAGTTCGTAAAAGATGAACCACTGGAATGTAGGTTGCCGTCCCATACCGGACTCGAGCAGTCCGATTGGATACACTACAGGCCAAGATGGAAAACCTGTTTCGATTAGATCTGGATCCAAACCATGTGTTGTAAAGCCAAGTAACCCTGAGTAATGGGCCAAAAAGCATGCAAGCATTGTGAGCATTGGTCTAATGATACATGGCCATCGAACGAATGACTTCTTATCCCATGTACGTGGCCAATGTTGATTCAAGGATCACAACTCCCAGATATGCCCAAATGCATTGTTGGAGCAGTTTGAGGATGTACAACACCGATGGCTCAAGCGGGAGAATGCCCGTGATACCGACTGCCTTCTAAAAAGAGTAAAAAGGAACTAAAGCAGTTTCTCAAAGATGTTGCCTCAGCCCTGGGATGGCATTCCCAACACCCTTGAAGAGGAGACTCCTTGTTGGCATGGACGGTGATTGCAACTAGTACGATATCAAGCATGTAGTTGCAAACCTTGAGGATGAGGACAGTAATTGGGACATCAGCCTGGAGAGTGACTATGAAGCTTCTGATGGTGATCTGGAAGCTGACTATGGTTGCCATGATAATGCAGCAGATATGGTTGCGGTTGAGGAGCTTTTGAGACTGCGGTTGAGGAGCTTTTGAGACTGCGGGGAACGTCCTTGAAGAGCATGGTTATGATCAATAGCAGCACAGTCATTATATTCCCCATGTTAGTGATGGTGCATGGCATAAGCTGAATGAGCAACCTGTCCCTCTCCCCGATGAGGATGTGCCGTATCACTTTCGGAAGAAGTCCATACCAATGATGAACTAGATGTATGGCACATGTTCTCGCCAAGCGGTGCAATAAAGGTCATGAACACATGGGCTAAAAGGTTTCCAGATTTTTGCTTTATACCTCCTACATACTGACAGTCGCATGATCAATCCAGATTGGGTTTTGGCCTAGCTTTGGAGTAGATGTTTCTGGGAGGACAATCATGTACATGAGGATGCCCATCCTATGCCCAACAATCCGGAGGAGCAAGCTTTTGATGAGTCTCTGTCATATGTATAGTTGATGGCAGATTTCTTGGATGATCCGGAAGAGGAGGCTCTTGGTGCAAATACACATGGTGTATCCGGAGAAGCCTTGACCTAGGATATTTTCAGTTTGGTTAATGATACCCAGATGACATTGGTAGTTCACGTAGAAATGCCGCAGATGCATGCAGCAGTGGCACATGCTCATGATGTGGTTCATGGTGATTCCGCTGACCTAGTGGTTCATCCGGAAGATGTGGTGAATAGAAAAATCAAAGAGGAATCAAAAGAGGTTGCCCACAAGAGTGCCAATTTTCCAGATGCTCAAGCATGGAATAGGGAGAAGGACGGAGATGTCTAGGCCGCTTCCATGGAAGCACAAGAGGTGTTTGATACACTATTAATCCGGAAGGTAGTTTCTTGGAATGCTATGATCTCCGAAAATGCTGATGAAGGGCTCAGTAAGGAAGCATTGGATTGCTTCGAACAAGTACAATGTGCCATGATGGTGGAAGGAAGAGCAAAAGACAAAGATAACCTGGAGGAAAATTTCCCAGATGCTATGGCTGCCTTGGAGCAGCATGATAGGGCTGAATTGTGAGGTTGATATTGGGAACGGATCTAAGCCATATCTATGAAAATCCATGTGATAACCCACACATAAAGAATCATGAGATATTTTCCATGAAAGCCAACGGTGGAAGTATCACCATAGATCTACTCATCATAAGGAGTAGCACCTAGACATGGAAAGACTACCATGAATCAGTCATCATAGAACATAAGCTACAAGAAAGGTAAGTGTATAGATGTCAAATGATCAAATTATGCCTAAATGTACCCTACGCCCCCATGTGCCTAGGCCATGTCCCATGTGCACGTGCATCCTAAAATTGCTTTGTTATATTGTTTTAGCTTGTGAAACACTTTCTTACATTCTTTTGTCTATATGAAACATACAAGTAGGGAATATAGAGGTCTAACAAGTTTGTATGCATGAATATGAGTCTTCTATAATATCCCATGTGTCTTATAAACTTTTGGATAGTCTTTGGGTTTTCAAGTCTCTTGAGTTTTAAAATAACTTTCATCGATAAGGCTACTTTTGGACCACATGTTCTAAGATTCTACCATTTCTAACCATGAATTTTCACTTTTCTAGGTTTAGGCACATCCTATAGTGTCGAAAATTTTCAAACACTTTTCGTAAATGAGCATATGCTCTCTTCTCAACGCTAAGTTCACACAAAGTCATTCGTGAAGACCTCTAAGAATTTATATAAGAAATCCTTATAAGTTGTGGATATCATTGAAATGTGGGTGGCATGTTTATGAGTCCAAACAATGTTACTCTATATGTGAACGTCTCGTCCTTTTTGGTAGCAAATGAAATTTTGTGTTGGTCTTTGGGATTTACGTAAACTTGCTTGTATTCCGAAAGTCCATCAAAGAACCTATAAGTTTCTTTTCTTCTTGTTATCCTTTTAAGCACATGTTCAGTGTATGGCAATGGGTAATGATCTCTCATTGTGGCCACATTTATCTTTTAAGTCACACATATATAGATCCTTCCATTCTTCTTTAGTATTAGATATAGGTGATATCCAATCAGTGTGCTCAATCTCATATTTGGAACTTGCCAGAATAAGTATATCAACTTCTTTCACTAGAATAGGTTTCATTGTAAGTGTACAAATTTGTTTGATTGGTTTTGCATCGTTTAAAATTGTGTCCTAACAGAGTTCTAAAGGGACTCCCTTGATATTTGAGTAAGCAAACACAACTCGGCATTCCTTGAGTAACTCTGTTAGTTCAGTTTCCTTCTTTGGGGATCAAGTCTATAGAGATCCAAACCTTTTTGGAGGGACTCTCTTGAGATCTAGGTAAGAAAACATAGCTCGGCATTCTCTAAGTAGCTCTTTTAGTTCAATTTCCTTCTTTGGGGTCAAGTTTATAGAGATCCAAACCTTTTTGTGGGCTCTTAGGTCAACTTGTTTGGCATTTTCAAAAGTCCAGCAGAGGGTACTTGTTCTTTTAGTCTTTTTGTTTTTGGTGTTAGTGCACACACCTTCCTATTTTTGATTTTGTAGTTTTTGGATGCTTGCTTCGAGCTCTCTTCTCGATCACTATCATTAGAACTAACCTCTCAAGATTCTTCTTTGATTTGTCTCTCATGTATAGCTTTGTTTCATCTCTTTATCTAGACATGGATGTCTTTTTGGAGTCAACTGAGTCTGAAAACATGCAACTATCATCTATTAGGGTTTTAGCAATTTCAAGATATATTTTCAAGAAGGCATCAAAGCTTGGCTTCCTCGGTAGATCCTTCCAATTAGAATAGAACTTGGTAGCTCTCAAGACATCGATCTCTTGTTTTAATATATGTAGTAGCTTTTTTAGGGAAGATTATTTGGTTTTGAGGAACTCTAGTGTTTGGTGCTCTTCTAACACCTCTGCATCCTTGTCTACTAGACTCAAGGCATAGCTTGGCTCGGCGGTTGCACTAAAGGCTCTGTGTGGTATGACTCAGTCTTCCTTAGGAAACATTTCTTCACCTTTTTATCTTATCATCACCCCCGTGGTTTTTGAATGACATAATCTCTTTTGGTTCTGAGAGTAAGGAAGATGTGGTTTGATAGGTACAATGTCATTTTTGTCTTTGTCTCACAGAACTAAGTTCTCATGGTTCTAGTATAAGTGTCTATTTGTAGCCAATAAACGCATCCAAAGTTTTCTAATCTTTCTCACACATTTATAGCTAGGCTCGTTCATATGAATTAAGTTTATGCTCTCCGAATGTGTTGTCGTATTAGAACCTAATTCACCCTAATTCATTAATAAGCATCTTGGTCACATCTATGTACAAATGATTCTTTAGGTTCACTTTGATAGTACTATCATCTTGTCAGAGGTAGATGTCATATCTTTCCCAATCATGGATTGACATCATTTAGTGTATGAATGGGTGTGAGAATCATAGCATAATTTGTAGGCCTTCCAAAGTCAACAATAGTAAATGTATGCTTGTAGGATAGGCCACATGACATCATTACTTCTAGAATTTCTATGGGTTTTTCTCAATTAACATTGGCTAATTTAAGGACAATATTTGAAGGTTTGAGGGCCTTGCTTCTCCTTCACCACCACAATGTATCTTTGGTGTCTATTCTCACTCCTACTCCACCATCTAGGATTGCTGTTTGTGGTCTCGGCACCTAATTTGATTGGAATAGTGGCATGTCATCGTTACCTTTAAAATACTTACCCACTATGTTAACATGCATGTCTTTGTACATTTTCAGTGGGTTTTTCTTATTTTCACGGTCAGCCTCATCTACGTCTTCTAATGTTTGGGTTGATGGACTTCATTTTCTAGGCTTTTGGTTTTCTTTTTAAGTACTTAGACATCATGATGATCACAAGGGCAGGCTCTTGTTTCTTTCTTAAGCTCTGGCCTTATTGAAGGCACATTGACTACAATCATAGATTCATTGTCTCAGCCAATGTATGAAGGCATGGATTTAATTATCGTGACACCCATGTCCATTGAAACTCATTCCCAGTGTTTTCTCCTAGCATTAATTCCCCCAAGCACAAGTTGCCTCTTATTAGTCTCCCATTCCCTCAAGATGTAATCATGGAGCAGGATTTTAGGTTTTTCACATCTTGAGGCTCTTACAGGTTTGTTACAAATTACTTCCTTGGTTCTAACTTCTTTTAGCACTTCTTGACCTTCCAGTTGTAACAGGTTTGTTATCAATTCCTTCCTTGGTTCTAAGCTCTTTTAGCACTTCTCAGCCTTCTAGTTGTTTTCCCGAGTGGTCTTTCAAATAGTTGATCTTTTCATGATCCCCGATCGAGACACCACCTTCATGGGGTTCTTTCGACTGGCTCTAGAGATCTTGGTGTAGGAAACTTATGTGGAAACAACATGATTGGTCACCCGGCTCCCTCTAAATTTCTAGTTGGATCCATTGCATTGTGTCCTATGCTTCACTCGATCTCAAGATCTCCTCTCTTGGGTTATGATATTCTTGCAGCTTCTTTGGTAGGGGCTCCTTGTCTTTATGTCTTGGTTTGTATCATCATGTCATTGCTTTCTTAAAGTTTTCATTTGTCATATCCATCAAGATCAATCTATCTCATTGATTTTCGTCCCTCGCTTCTCATCTACAATGATTTCAATGAGAGGTTTTAGAATATCTTCAATTTTAATGTAACCTGTATAATCCCTTTCCTTTGGTTTATTTGCATCCCTTGTCTTGTTGGGCTTGTGACACTTTTTGGGATTTTTTCTAAGTTCTTATGTGGATTTGCCCATCGAGGCTTTCTACTCCTCTGTATTCTTCTAAGGCAATTTGAACAATCAAAAAAATAGTTGATTCGAGTCATGGTAGAGAGTCCAGAATTCCGAGAACCTCGTCCAATCCAAGAAGGCTGTATAAGCCAAAACTGCCTCCCAAAAAGTCTACCTGGAAATCGTGTCCGTAGGCCAACTGACAATCTACTCAGGAGGGCTCGAGAGTGGGAGAAATACCACAAAAGATTGGACACCGTCTTATATGGGTGAGAGCTTTGCCTACATGAGGCTAAATCGATGTGTCTATGTGCCAAAAGAATCCCCACTGAAAAACACCCATAATACATCTCCATAGAAACAATCGTTGCTTCAAGGGCAATTTTCCTCATCCATATCCTTCCCAATGTTGCTTTGCACCTAGGCAAGGGGCGAAAGGAGCTTGTATGCCCTAGAAACTGAGAGGAGCTGATGAAAAGGAAGAGGTGTATATCCAAGAAGCCGCTTGTCAAAAAGCCAGTATGTAAGTCTGTCTTGTTCTTAAATCATAGGCATTGGTTGTAATGGTTGTATCATTTCCATAATGAACCTCCAAATAATCGACCTATGATGCGATCCCAACAAGTGACAATGTTAGATTGCTACCATGTTCATTTTAATAACATCACGTATGCGAATTCCAAGCATGGAAAGATTATAGGCCTTCCTTGGTTAGGATAATGCAAGAGACACTTCAAACACCCTTCTCCAACGAAAGTGGGGGCCGAACCGACTAATGTAAGTGGCATAACAAAGCTTTCCAGTCTTGAATGAGAGTAGTAGCGTAGGGACAACCCATGATTTTGTCATTAAAATGTCCAAAAACTATATCATCACTCATAATGGGTGACCCTAAGTCCATATGCTTCTGTACGCATGGACACACACATATTGTCCAACATGCAAGCCCATGGCTTTGATTGTTCCATAAAATCAAGAAGCATCACCTTCCTCGTGAGAGCATGATAATGATATTGAGACTATTAAGACCACCATGTATCTTAGGTGAAAAAACCAAATCTTTCTTTATCAGAGGAAGGGCTTTTCTATCAACTTTTGTTTTCCACAAGCACTCCAGGGCTTTAGACATGAAAATGTCAATCTGTCCCTATGAGACCAAGATAGTAAAGGGAGATAGAATTGCACATACGCCAAAGTTGACATTCAAGCTATAGTAGCCAACCCATAAAGTGACAAATCTTACATGATTACCCTCACATTAGGCTCTATGTTCTGAAGAAAAAATAAAGAATCATTAACAAAGGCTTGAGCCACAAAATCGTTTTCATTCCCCATGGAAATTCCATGTATTAGCAGGCCATCCTGTGATAGCTTTTCCATATACAGGAGCATCAGATGTGTAGCAATAGCATATAACACATCACTAAGAGGACATCCCTATGTCTAACAGATTTCCCTCGAAGTCTTATCCATATACAGGAGCATCTGATATGTAGCAATAGCATATAACACATCACTGAGAGGACATCCCTATCTCATAGATTTCCCTAACTTCCAAGGGGCTGAAAGTTCACCTCCCAAAATTCATTTAGTTGTACCTTGAGCAAGGAAATTTGGGAAGAAATGATCCAATTGAACACAGACATGAGTGAATGAACATCAAGAAACAGGAGCCACTGTGGTTCTTTGAGCCCCAAATTCACCAATTGGCTCTGTAATCACTATCATAAAATTTATGAAAAAGGCATTAAACTACCCTATTTTTGGGTGAATCTCAAAGTGAAGGAGTAGGAACAGGACCAAGAGCCTCAAGATTCACTCCCTTAAGAATTTATCAAACCATGTCCATGCCACAATGGTTCAAACACGTTTTTTTAATCCTGAGTTGGATTTAATCCAAGAGGACCACAACCAATAAACAATCCAAACATGATAGTTACGATAATCGAGACATATCTAATTTGCTTACACCATTAGGGATGAGTGTTCAACAAAACACCCAATAGCAATCACACAGAGAGAATAAGCAAGAGTCCCACCTTCTCAAGGAGCCCACTATAGAAGCTTCTTTACCCCCATGAAACCAAGTTCCAATTCTTCTTCATTCGTGAATGAGGATGAACAAGGAACACAAGGAATGGTAAAGAGACAATGTCCAAGATTACCTCAAGCTAACGGAATCCACAAGTCTAGCATTCACATAACATGTCCTTAGCAGAGGGGTTATGTTATCAGTCATTTATGTGGATGACTTGATTATCACTCTGATAGTGATGCTGACGTACATGATGTCAAGACGCTTTGAAGTAGAAGTTTGAGACGAAGGATTTGGGTGAACTATAGTATTTCTTGGACATAGAGGTGGTGAGATCACTTTATGGCATTTTGGTATACAGAGGCAGTATGGCTTGGACATGTTGTCCAAGTATGGTATGACAAGCTATAAGCCTATTTCAGTGCCATTGGAGCACAACACAAAGCTTTCCACAGATACAAGTGAGCTTTTGGAGGACCTCACTACATACAAATGCATAGTGGGTAGCTTGATCTACAGACTTGAGCTATGTTGTTGGACTTGTGAGTCAGTTTATGTGGGCCCTGGGAAGCCACACTTGGGATATGGCTAGACGGATTCTCAGGTACATAAAGTCCACTGTTGATTATGGAATTTTCTATGAGGCTGGTACAAAGAAATAGCTACATGCGTATATAAATACTTATTGGGCTGGTAGTGTCACAGAGACAGGAGCTCTACTAGTGGTTTTATGTTTTCATTTGGCAGTGCTGCTGTGAATTGGAGCAGTAAGAAGTAGCCAATAGTTTCTTTGTCGAGTACAAAGGTAGAGTACATGGGTGCTGCTATGGTAGCTTGTGAGAGAGCTTGGTGATATGGGTGAGCTCGTGGATAGGAAAATTGTAATTTATTGATATTATGAGTAGCATACAATTTTCAAAGTAACCCAATATACCATGCTAGAACAAAGCACATTGAGGTGCTTTATCACTTTGTGAGGGAGAAATTTCTAGACAGGTGATGTAGATCTGGTATATGTCAGCACAGAGGATTAGGTGGCTGACATCTTCAGAAAGGCATTGGGCACAGAGAAGCTCCACAAGTTTAGGAGCTTACTTGGAGTGCAGTGTGTAAAGTTGAGCTTGAGGGGGAGTGTTGAGATATTGAGCTCAACTAGTGCTGCAGACATTGATGACCCGCTTGTTTGGCAGATAGCTTCCGCACTTATGCCACTAGCAAGGTTGGTGAGATTATGGTTGATATGCCACTAGTGGATGACAGGTTGTGTAACAACCACTTTGGAGTACTAGAGTTATGGCATAGGTATAGCGCCATCTCATATAGTTGAGTGTACACTATGGATTGACCATTGTATGTTATTGTGTAAGGAGAGTACTTTCCATTATAGTAGGTACTCTTATCTTTTAGTTATATGGTTGTATAGAAAAGAGAAGAAGATAGAAGAAAATTCAACCATCAATCTCTCTCTTATGTCTTGCTCTCTCTCTCTCTCTCTCTCTCTCTCTCTCTCTCTCTCTCTCTCTCTCTCTCTCTCTCGTGTGTGTGTGTGTGTGTGTGTGTGTGTGTGTGTGTGTGTTTGCTTACAAGGAACTCAAGCTCTCCCTCTCCCCTCCATTCTCTTTCAGTGATAGTGTCAAAACCAAGATAGGCCATGCAGCCAAGTGGTCCTTTTGGGGAAACTCCAACTCAATGCAATCTAGTTCCATTGTTAGTTCTATTTCAAATGCGTCAAGCATGAACATGGATGTGATTATGGCACCGTCCAATTGTGCAAACCTTGTCCCATTCTTCTATGGAAGAGTGTCCACAGTAAAAAAACAAGAGTCCAATCCTTGAAGTTGTCAGGCTCTAGGAGGGGCTCATATTCTTGGGCATCATCTTGACTATATCCAACATCTTGTTACAAGCTCTATAGAGAGAAATTGACGTGGTTTGAGCTTCTACGTTGCATGCTCTGCAAATATCGACTAAAGTAGTTTGAACGATCGTGTCAGACTCATTCGTAAGAATGCCTCGAACAACCTGGGAATGAGTCTTCCATGTTCTTAAGTTTATTTTCAAGAACTAGTTACCCTTGAGTATATATATATGATTGGTTTTCCAATTGTGAACTAGCCTTGTATCTCTCATGTAAGGCCTTTTGAGAATTATGGTGTATAACCCTCTTCTCTAAAAATCCATGATCACAAATGTGTGGTGGAAGCTTAGGTTGAAGGTCTTAATCTTTGCATCTTGAAGGATGCCCAAAAAGGTTTAACTATGTTCCTATCGAAAAAAGCTTGATCATGAGGCTTGTGCCTATGAGTGGTGGCCTTCTCTAGGCCTCCCAATAATCCTCGGTGATTATGCTACACCAGCACCACCATCCAAGATTGTTGAGATTGTCATTTCTTTATATAAAAAAGGTAATGATAATTATTTTATTGCTTTCGAAATAGTATCCTAGCTTGTTCATAGGCACTTTTGGTCTTGTGTCTTGAGTATGGAGGGAGAGCGTTTAATGTGGCATGGTCCATCCTCCTCCTCTTTCAAGTTGAAGTGTGTGGTCTCTTAATAGGTTCCCTATCATCTAGTTAGATAACTCTTTCCAAAGTTAAGAATTTCCTTATAAACAAGAATTTAATAGGACTTGAACTTTAGAGGATACAAAGGTTGTAAGACCTGCTATGCCCTTTGGATGATATTCGGGCTCACGTACTTTGTACTCAATGGGGATGGGACCTACCAACTTTTAAAGAGGTGTGTGTTGACCTTTCCCTAGGAGAAGATGCCTCTGATGGGGTCGTAAAACAAACCTATCATATGAGAAAAAATATTATGGTGACTATGATAGCCCATGGTGGCAGGCCAACTTTCACCTCCAACTACTGATTGCTCCTTCACTACCTCCTACTACCGATTCCTCCTTCACTACATCTAGAAATGTGGGATTTGATTGGATTGGTTTCATAGGTAGAGGCTTCACAACTTACTCTTTTGGATCTTCTTAAGAATGGTTGTGAGTTTGGCCATGGTCTTTGGCATTCTCTAAGGTTCCCTTTACGGGTTCCATGATTGACTATGGAATAACTTTTGGGATACATTTAGGCAGGGTCAGTGGTTCGTACACTCGACCATTTTCTCAAGTACTAGCTCTAGTATAGCACCACCTTCCTTCAATCTCTTAGGCTTGTTTCATTCGCTCTTTCTTCAACATGGGTTTAGGGTACTCGACCACTTTCTCAAGTACTAGTTCTAGTATAGCACCTTCCTTAGAACACCTTAGGATTGTAAGGAAACAAGCTCTTAGTCTTGTTTCATTCACTCTTTCTCCAACATGGGGTTAGGGTGCTCTTTGAATTTCTTTGGAAAGTTTGCCTAGTCAATAGGTTTTTTCTCTGGTTTAAGCAGGAGATCACTCTTGTCCATGAGGGAGGCAGCTTTGGAGTTATCGTTTGGAACCACTTTTAATGATCACAACATCGTTGTCTTTAACAATTATTTGTGTGTTGCATTTCATCATGCTCTTTGAGATTTTCTTCTTTTGGACCTACGGTTTTGGTCCTCTAGACTTTTCAGATTGTAAAATTCCAAAAGAACAAATCTTGGTTGAATCGTCAACCCTTCCAATGGCCTCCTAAATTTGATTAAACTTATTTAGATATTGAATGGGATCTCCATTTCCATTAAATTTGGTCACCATCCTTGAGATGTGGATTGTTTTGCCCATCTCGAAGCCTCTAGCTACTATGTTTGTGGCAACCCCCTTTCCCATTTCAAATGCCATCCTAAGCATGTATTTTGCATATTCACATGGCAGTAGAATGTAATAAAGGAGTGGTTGCACAAAACCTTATGTTTCTAGGTTTAGGATTTCTTGACCCATGGGGTTGTGCTATGTAGTTCCAATGGCACTTTTCTTAGTTTTAAGGTAATAGGCTTGTGTGAGCTTTTTCACATAAAGTGAAAAATTTGCATTGGATATCTCAAATCCAACGATAACAAGATACTCCCCAATCTTGTTTGACCATGCTCTGGGTGCCTACTTCAAGCCATACAGGGCTTTGTGTACCCCCTTACAAAATTTGGGGGTGTTCGTCACTCTCATAAATTGGTGGCTATATCATATATACTTCTTCTTGCAAATCACCATGCAAGAAGGCATTCTTTACATCCATCTCATGTAAAGACCAATCCTTGTTGTTTACAGCCATAGCAATGATAGCTCTCACGGTTGCCACTCTCGCAACTGGGTTGAATGTCTCCTCATAGTCGACACCATAGGTCTGTGCACAGCCCTTGGCAACCAATCTTGCCTTATACCTGCTCACTGAACCATTTACATTATGATTGACCTTGTACAACCACTTACATCCAATTTACATTATGCTTGACCTTGTACAACCACTTACATCCAATTGCTTTCTTTTCTTTAGACAAAGGCACTAACTCCCATATTGCATTTGCATCCAATGCTGCCATCTTTTCATTCATGGCATCTTTTCATTTTTTATTTCTAAGTGCCTGCTCAAAACAAGTGGGATCCAACTCTTGTATTGCTTTAATCATGAAATCATAATGATGGATTGTATATCCATCATATCTTAACCTGTAAAGGTACCTAACCCTCATAGACCTGCATGCACCTGGATCACTACCAGTGTCCTCAAAATAGCCCTAGTTCTCCTTACACACCAGGAGTAACCACAGACAGAATGAGAAGGTCCTCACACCAAGGCTCTACTCAGAGCCATTAGAGTTACCATCCATATATGAGTGACCTGCTAATAGATCAAGCACAAAAGATTGACTACCTTTTCCTTCCCTTTAAGTGAAACATGTGTACCTGCATCTATTCCTCAACATGCCTGACCATGGACTAACATTGGATCCACTGCTAGAGGACTCTCCAAGCTCACTAAGCACCTCTAATTGCAGCTCTACAAGCGGCAACAAGTGTCAGCTTATCAACACCTCTAGAAGGGACGGCAACAGAGACACATCAACAAACCCCACCTCCAAGTTTGGCATAATTAATTTTCAAAAACCTTTCCCCTCTTTTGAATCCAACAATGTCAGATACACATGCTTCCGCAGAGCTGCATAAAGAGACTCATCAGGAAAAATTGCCAGAAGAAGAGCACCAAAGCCAGGAAGAAGCCACATCATTACAAGGACGACTCCTCAAAGAACGATTGGATACAGGAAAGCGACAAAGAATTGAGGAGACACCAAGCCCCAGTAAGAGGCAACATTTGGATGACGTAGAGGGGATTCCAAGGACGTCTTTCCTTCATAACATGGATTACGACAAATTCCTTCATGAGACTATGGAAGTTTTGGACGGTCTCTTACAATTGCCACACTCTGAATTGGAAGGAGTAGCGGGAACAAGTGCTTTTCTTTAGGAACAAGAGTAGAGGGTGTAGTGATGCCATCTCCTAACCACTCATATGCTTCGTGACATAAATACAATACTATGGAAGCAGGTCCATGATGCAACCAATCAAGTTCAAACACTCCAAGAGCATCTAACAGTAGCAGAAGCAACACACAGAGATGTAATCCTAAAAAGCTTAAAGGCTTCTGAGGAGCAGGAAGTGAGATACCAAACATTTGAAAGTAATAATCTTGTTCTCAGCCAAACCTTGGTACAAAGAATCAAGGAAAATATAGACTTGAAAGCGCAACTAGAACAGGCAAAGAATAAATTCAAAGAGAAGTGGCACACAACAAGGAACAAGCAAACATCCAAGCTCAACAGCTACAGGAGTTCTAGAATACCTTCTAAGATAAGGAAGAAGAACTACAAGGCAACCTGAAATCAATATCTGCAGCCCTTAAGGATGCTAATCAAAGAGTGCTCCAACTTCAACAAGAAAGAGAACAAATCAATAAAGCAAATGTAGAAAAAGTATGAGCACTAAATGAGACCATCAACACCAAAAACTTGGAGCTGCAGAAGTTGATGGCACACAAAGAGGAAATGTTACAGATTACCAAGCAGCTCCAAGCTAGTCAAGCCTTGGCCGCCGCTGAAAGGCTTCAAAAGATTGCAGAGGCTCAAGGAACAGAAGCTGTGGCCAAACGAGCATAAGAGGTAGCAAGAAGACGCTTTGAAGAATTGGATGCCACAAGAATGGTGCGAGAAACCAACATATCAGATCTTCTTACCACCAAACAAGGATTCTCGGATACATGAATTGGAGTGCCAGCTGGCAATCCAGGAACGTAGCCAAAGACAAGAGCCTATCGATGAGTTGCGACTACTCCTTAAGTGAGCCTCGTAAATAAGCTCGTTTGCCAATAACTCCTCGGGCCCCTCCTCAAACTTTGACTCTCTTTTTGTCTACACTAACACTCTCTTTACTACAATATGATATCAGTCTGTCTGATGATTTGAGCCTAGGAGAATTAACACTTCTTAAACAAAATATAGAGCGTGATGCTGACCCTACTATAATCATGGAGATTTTTCGGGGGGACCTAGTACTGACTAATCCTAAGGATATTTTCTTCTATCCATTACACCCCATTGTGCTCAACCTTCATAGTTGGTGTCGGGTGTTACAAAACTCAGACATCTTAGACAACAGTGTCGACAAATTAGACCTATTTGTTCCAAATGATATTCCTGATACATCGGCCAATTACAAGGTTGTAGCTCGCAGTTACCAGTGGATCATAAGCCATGGGTGGTTAGAAGTATATAATACTCACCAATGTTTAAATCTCTGTGAGTCTACACTATATCATCCTTTTGGCATTCTTAAATTATATCAGAATATCCATAAACATCTAGAAGCCATGCTGACTATCATACTTTCTAATTTTGATAAAATACATATTGAATATCCTAACATATCTCCGGAGGATATCACTGAGCTACAAGAATTTATGAAGCTCAACAAACCCAGCCACCCACCCCCTAATTCCGGAGAGGGTCAAGAAGAAGCATCAAGTTCATCACCTAATCCAACTTACCCTGTATTTTCAAATGTCGTAATAAGTAAATTACTTAATCCCTACCCAAGTGTTCCTCTTACTGACAAATCTCAGGCTGATTGTATATTTTCTAGACTTCTTGCTCAACCCTTAGATTTTCCCACTAACACTCTCACCCCTGAGGAGTTGCCGGCACCCGACCTGTCTCCACCACGACCAACTCAAGAGGTTAGTCACACTCTACCCCAAGGTACTCTTGAGCCATTTACTGATAATACTATTCTTAAGTCTCTATGTGTTGCAGAATACAAGGGATTAATCAAAGCAGAGAATCCTCTACTCAAGCCAAAGTCAATGTTCAAAGTGTTAATGCAAATAACACCTTTTGAACCTACTCGACAGATCCTGCCAGAGGCCTATTTTGATGTTACTCCAACAAAGCAGCCATATGTATCATACCCTCTCCGAGAACCAAAGCCAAAATCAGAAGAGTTATTGCCCTTGGCTGGAGAGGGCACATTATGGTCAAATGTGGCAGCACGGCATACAAAGCTGGCAAACCTGCCACTTGGCAGATCTACTTGAAATCAGAATTGTTACATTCATGATCAGTTACTTCCGCACGTGGAGAAAGGCAAATCCAGTCCATACACGAGGGGGATATATAGCCATTGTCACAGATGATGCCAACCTCAAACTGGAAGATTTTGGAATACAACTAGCATGAATGAAAGAGTATCTGACTATATTCTAGAATATAGTCATCAGTATATGTATGCCCTGCCCAACACAAAGAGTTGACCCTTTGTATATGCCAATCAAAAGAAGGTGGACACCATTGGAGTTCAAAGAGGCAAAGCTGAGGGATTCACATGTGCTACAACTTTCCTTTATTCTTGCTAACAACATTTACAAATATAGGATAGCAAAAAGGAAGCAATTACTTACTTGGATACATGCATGGCACTGCATCCCAGACCCTGCCATTGTCTTTTGCATTATTCGATTTATGAAATCGCTGAACTGTTCACCAAAATAACAACAGAAGGAGAAGCAGTAGCAACAAAGCTGACGGGCACCAGAGATAAGAAGCAGTTCACAACATAGTAAAGTCGACAAGCAAGAAATTAACGAAGAAAGGGGGAGAGGGCAACATCATTTAGCACAAGAGAAAAAGAGACAGACAGTTCTAGCAAATAGTGGCAGAGTAGAGAAAAGTGAGCATGGGTCATTGCAGCTGTTTTTGCCACAACACCCAATGCATAGTAAACTTGATGATTAGCAGAGAAAATATAGTGTTTAACAAAGCCGTTGCTGCTGTACCTAGCGCGTAATAGAACTGCTCATCGTATGCAGCACAATAGAGAGAGAAGGGAGTGACTGCAAGTAACACTTGCTACTGTCTTGTAGAGGAAAGGTGTGTAGCAAGAAGCCGCATCAAGAAATGGTTATCCACTAGCGACAACCAACAACGCGGCTCCATCGATGACAAACATTTAAAAAGAACATCATGATCAAGAAAAGGATAAGGTTTTTGAAACCTTAATTCTATATTTTAAATATCAATTAAAAAAATCTTATGTTTTTAAGCTTTCTTAGGGCTTGTTCACACGCAGGGCAAGCCAAAACAATCATCCTTCCATTGTCAAATCTTTACAAACATGTTGTAAGCGGCCAAATGAGCATGCAATGAAAAATCCTCTCACCACCCATCTCTTAAACACAAATTTGTTGTGAAAAAATCCTACTTCCTACAAAAAGTACTTGTATCTAGCCCCTGGGATCAATGATGTACCCAAGCTAAAAATTCATCCCTCACCTAAGAGCCAAAGTAGCATTAAGGGGGGAAAGTGCCAAAGTAACACATGAGCCAAAGTTGCTCATAGTACATAGGGAAATGTAGAAAGTAAAAATTCAAAACAATATTTTGTAACCGACATCCAACCACCTTGAGTAGCCCAAAGATTGGCACCAAGGGGGGGTGCTGAGAAATATGGTGCCAAAGAGCACAAAAAAATATGGAGTGAGTGTGAGAAGCCACATCACCAAGTGAGAATTATCCCACATGCAAGAGAAATGTTAAGTTGTACTCTCCTCATATAAAAAGATGACATTTCAACAATAGAATACAAGCACAACATCTTAAGTCTTTTTATGAGTATAAGTTTCCATCTTGTAACCTAACTGAACTTGAGTCTAAACTTAATTAGCACACACTCATCACCATGAGTATTGTTCATTTTTATCCAACTTAGATTAGCATTGTCATTAGTGTAGGATTAGTTTATGATTAGGTAAATGTCTTGTTATTAGGAAGTTGTTTAGGAGAGGCCGATCCATGATTCTCAACAGGTGTTCCTTCTTCCTCATGTTAGGGACCATCATCGGCATGTAGAGGCTTTTCTCTGGCCTTAGGGTCTTGCTGATCTTTGGCATGGCTCTGTCTTCGAGAGAGTACTGTGAATTGGTGAGAAAGTTGTGAGCAAGAAGGCAGGTTGAGAGTGTGCATGCTTTGGCTCCTTGTGCTCTTTTTTGCAATGCTTTTTCCTCTTTTCTTCCTTTCTTGGGGCATTGTCATTTTCGGCTTCCCACTTTTTGATGTGATGTGACCCTTGGTTCGTATCATCCCCACTGTCTTGGCTTAAAGGCATTAAACTTTGCTTGCCACCTCCCCATCTTCCCATTGCATGTGGAGTTTTAATGATGTTGTGACAACTGTCCTCCATGCAGTTACTTATGCCCACATCATGACCATTTGCATTGCTGACATGGATCTGGCTAGCGTACACTTGGTTGCTTGCTTCTTTGCTGACCTGGCCTTGTTTGGTTGCGAAATTGTGATCTTTTGCAGACTGGCCACCCTTGGAGAATTCCCTCGTTGCTTCTTGGGTTTTCTGTGTCAATCTCTGCTAGTGAGATCATGCCACAACATGCTCCGGACCGGCTCCTTGTCCTCCGCTTGTTCTTCTTCTCGTGTGACTACCACACCGGTTGGCCCATGTACTTCTCATCCTGAAGCCGTTCACTGTTTTGGGAAAAGGTATGCCATCCAAGATTTCTAATGTGAAGGCATTTTGATTGACCAATTTTTTAAACCATAAATGGCCCTTATCCATCGGATCTTGAATTTTTCGGTGTGGGATCCCAACTTGGAGTTGTAGAACAATACCAGGTCTCCTTGCTTGAAAATTTTATGCTTGAGAAGCTTGTCAATCCAGGCTTTCCTTCTCTGCTGCATTATCTTTGCCTGTAGAGACTTGAGTTATGTGTCTTTCTCTAAAGCTAGGAGCTCCTGTATTATGTGCTCTCGGGATTCCTACATTAGTAGCTTCTCTTGGATGGCCACTCTTAGACTGGGCACCACAAATTCCATGGGCATTATTGTCTCCGGTCCATAAACTAGTTTGAATGGTGTTTGCCCCATTGAGACTTTGTAAGATGTGCGGAATGCCCACAGGGTAGCATCTAGCTTCTGGTCCCAATTATTTTTGTTGGCATTTATGATCTTGTTTAAAATTTTGGTAAGAACCTTGTTGGTAGATTCCGCTTGGCCATTGCACTGTGGGCAATAGGTTGAGTACTTCTTGTGATTGATAAGGTACCTTTCCATTAACCCTTTCATAACCTTGTTCATGAGATGTGTGCCCTGATCACACTGACTATTTTCACCGGCAATCCATGCCTAGTAATAATATCCTTGAAGAGGAACTCCACCACCTCTTCTGTAGAATTTCTCTTCACAGCTTTAGCTTCCCACCATTTGGTGAAATAAACAATCGCCACAATGATGTATTCAGACCTGCTGCCTTTCGTGGTGGGCAGCTTAATTGGCCCAAAAAATCCAATCCCCACTTCATGAATGGAAATAACGGTAGTATGGGTGAGATGGGCAATCTATCAGAATCACCACGTTGACCCATCCCCACTAAGATACATCACATTGCTTTGTTTTGTTGTTGGCATCCCTCATACCGTTGGCCACCAAAGGCGTGCTTTTGTTTTGTTGTTGGCATCCCTCATGACCGTTGGCCACCAAAGGCCTGCTTGCAAAATTTTATAGGTTGTGATTTCTCCGTCCATATGTCCTTTGATAATGCCACAGTGTGCTTCCCTTAATACCGCTTACTGCTCATGGTCCGAGGGATACACCTTCGTAGGATCTGGTCTATGCCTTTTTTGTAGAGCTGCCCAGCAATCATTGTGAAGTTTCTTCTCCTTAAGGCAATGCTTTTCTTTTTGTTAGTAGTGTAACCTTCTAGGAATGTTCCATCCTCTAGAAACTACATCATATCATAATACCAATTCTCTTCTGCTTCTGTAGTTGCTACGATGAATAGGTTGGTATCCAGGAGTTGGTCATCTACTCCATCTAGACCAGATTCTCTGGTATCCAATTTGGACATAAAGTCTACCATCACATTCTCTTTTCCTGGAGTGTGCTGGATGGTGAACTCAAAATCTTGCACTAGAAGCATCCACCTTGCCATTTTCCCCACTAAAAAGGCTTTGTTCACCAAGTAAATGAGGGCTTGATGGTAGTGTCAGAACTTGTTCACAACATAAATCATTGAGAGAGCTTCCCACTCTGTTGTGTTGTAGTTCCTTTCCGCCTTTGTGAGGTCTTTGCTAGCATAATGAAATGGGTTGCATATACCCCTCTTGCTTCTCCTGCATTAGTGCACTGCCCACTGCTTTGTCTGAAGCATCCACATAAACATGGAATATTTCATTCCAGTCTGGGGTGGTTACCACTGGTGCAATTGATACCATTCTCTTTAGCCATTGGAATGCTTTTTGAAACTCCAGATTCCATTCATACTTTGCATCTTTCTTGGTAAGTGCATACAATGGGTTCGCCACATGTGCTAAATATTTCAAAAATCTAGCATGCCACTTAACCTTACCAATAAGGAACCTCTCTAGTTTCTTGATGTTCTCTGAGCAAACATTCTGAATATGGCCTTTGCTTTAGTAGGATCTATGGCCAATCCTTGGGCTGACACTATGTGTCCTAACAGTGTTCCTGATCTTACTGTAAACGCACACTTGGCTAGATTTAGCTTAAGCTTGTATCTCTGCATCTCTGTAGACACAGCCTCAGATGATAGACGTGCTTTGTCTTATCACTAGACATGATGAAGTCATCTACAAATTCTTTCATGAAGTCTATTAGGTAATCATAGAAAATCTATTGCACCATTCTCTGAAAAGTAGCCGGTGCATTTTTGAAACCGAACATCATGATGACAGTCGCCAACGAAGATACCCCATTCAATGATGAAGGCTATTTTCTCCTTGTCTTTTGGCACCATTTTTACCTAGTTGTACCCACTGAATCCATCCAAAAATGAGTACATTTCCCTCCTAGCTACCTCATCCAACAAAGAGTCCGTAAACGGAAGTGGAAAGGGATCTACGGTAGTTGCGGCATTCAGCTTGCGGTAGTCCACACAGATTCTAATCTTCATGTTCTTTTTGGGCACTTCCACAATTGGGGATATCCAAGAAGATTTCTATATTGGCCCAATGAAACCTACTCTTAGTAGTCTATCAATTTCTTCTTTGACTTGTTTAGCATAGTTAGGGTTCATTTTGTACCTCTACTGTCTGATTCATATGGCTCCTTCTCTTAAATTGATGCTGTGCTGCTACTGCTGGAATAATTTAGGGTCAATGCTCTCCATGTCCTCATACCACCAAGCAAAGAAATCTTGGTATTCTTTCAATAAGGACACCAACTCTTGCTTGAATTCTTCTTCCAGTTCCAGACTAATATTCATTGGCTCTTCTTCTTTTTCATTTCCTAAATTCATCTCTTGTAGTCTATCTGGGCTTACTTTTGCCGCATTTCCCTTCTGGTTCTCTTTTTGCTTCTGCACCCAATCATGGATCTCTTGCATTTCTTCCTCTTGCTCCAGATTTCGGGCCCATTCAACCCTCTTCCAAGGCTTTCTCCTACATGGTTTTGCTTAGTTTTGTTCTCCTTGAGCCCATTGGTTTTACAAAATTTGATTCTTTTTTCTTCATTTCTTTGGCTGATTCTGTCGCTTTTCGATCTTTCGCTTCCACATAGTGCCCCATCACTTCTATTATGGGCTACCACACCTCCAAAAAGGAACTCAATGCATTCACCTTTGGAAGAAACAATAGAACACAACAACTATTGTAGGGCACTTACCAATGCTTTAAGCTCATGTCCCTTAACGTCTCCAAGCTCACTTGAGAAGCTCCAATCCTCCAAGCTTCACCTCCACACTGTCATCGTAGAGTCGCTCGCACCACCACACACAAGGCAATCACTCTCTCTCACTCCTCCACACAAGTATACAAGCATACAAGTATAGAGAGAAGGTGTTAAAATGCAAGCAAAGTGATGAGCTATGGTGGATCAAATGCAAGAATCAACACCATTAGCAATTAGATGATGATTAAGATAAGATTAGTAAGCAGTTAACTGATAGCTTAATGCAGGCATGGATACTCAAAAACCAGCAAATACTCATTAGGCCAATGCCTCAATTTATAGAGTTTACATCCACAAGATGGCAAGCATCTAATCCCACTGATCTCTCCTTGATTCACTCCACCTCTTTTGCTTGATTCTCTCTACCACTTCACTTTTCCCAGAATATCTCCACACATCCTAGAACTTCTCATGCTACCCTTTATTCTCTCCCAGTAGATACCTCTCACCTTTTCACTGCTTCTCACTCATTTACAGACTCTCTTTTACAGCCTCTTGCTAAGGGCTTGTTCCTGCACACACACCCATTCACTTGTATATTTCAACACCTCCCCTCAAGTGAATAATCCTAGAACACATGGACCCTATACCAAGTTTCCCTCTTACTTGGTAGCCCGCGACCTTGAATAAAGTGCCTCAAGTCCCTAACTCATAGTCCTTGACACTCTCTCTCTATGTGTCCAAGGCTACTACAAGTGCTCGTGACCTTGACTAAAGTGCTCACACATACATCTACCACATGGCCTACATCATCGGTGGCTCAGAGGTAGTTTTACTCTGTTGGGGCAGGTTACATTGGGTTGTGGGGTTTCTCTCTCTTTCTCTCTCAAAAAAGATGATCTGACTCCACTTCCTTTAGGAGTCTCCATGAAGTTTGCCGATGTCGTTTCTTTTTCTATGGGTTTGTTGTACCAGTCTCTTGCCATGTGTCCTGGCTTCCCATAGTTATGAAGTGAAGGTCCTTCCTCCTTCCCTATCTCTTCCTTTAGGAGTCTCCATGAAGTTTGTCGATGTCGTTTCTTCTTCTATGGGTTTGCTGTACCAGTCTCTTGCCATGTGTCTTGGCTTCCCATAGTTATGAAGTGAAGGTCCTTCCTCCTTCCCTATCTCTTCCTTATCCTCGTCCTCGTGAGAATCCTCCTCGAGTAAAGAATGTTTTTTCCTCTCCAGTTGTTGGTCCACCCCTTTCTTCTCTTTGACCTTGGTCTCTTGCTCTAGTAGAGCTCCTTCTATCTCATGCAACTTCAATTCAGGTACATTCTTTAAGGTTGCCACAATGTTTTCATATTCACCTTTGTCCACACTCTTTAGAAGCACTGCTAGTGCCTCATCATCCTCTACCTTCTTACCAATGGTGGCTGCCAGTTGTTGCTTAATGCTTTTGTATTTGTTCAAGTGTGTGATTAAAGGTTCACTTTCCTTTATATCAAGTTTGTAGAATTGTATTAGCAGATTTATCTTTGAATTTTTTGCTTGAGTGTCAAATAATTTATTGAGTTCATCCCATGCATCTTTTGCCCATTGTATCCATGTGATGTGGTGAATGATTTCATCATTTAAACTGAGTGCAATGAGTCCTAATGCTTTCTCATTCCTGCTCTTCCACTCATTTTTCCCAATCACCTATGGGCATTCATCTCTTCCTTTAACTAGCCCCCATAGATTTTTCCTCATGAACAAATACATGGTTTTTGTTTGCCATGTATAAAACTGCTCCCCATTAAATTTAGCTATTCCTTGTGTCGTGCTCATGATGATGTGAAGGGGGTCTTACCTCTTGATCCAATTCAAGATTCAAGGGCAGTTTCTACCCTTTTACAACTCAAATCTGGTGTTAAATGATGATTACAACATATTTATCAGCATAATTTCACCAAAAAACTACATAAAGCCAAGGGTAATAAATCTGAACTGAACGGTTGGAGTATCAAACCATCTCCGAATTGTAATTTGAAGCTATAGGGATCTGTATTAGATACCCAATGGTAAATTTGAACCCTCAATTGCACCAAAATATAATGATTAGTACTGATTAATCATTGATTAGTAAAATAATCCCCTATTTTGTGTGCAGAAAATAGAGTGTGCGGGGAGGCCAGATCTGGGGCCTTAGAGTTCAAATGAGCTCAACTCCTTTCAAAGGCATTAATAGCAGTAATTCTAGTAGAGGATCAATCAAGAAACAAAAGATTTGACCAAACATTGAATGCTTAATCTCTGTTTTACCAAAGTCACTTGGTAGATTTGATGATGCAGAGCTTGATGTCACTTCTCCTTGAGGAATTTCACAAATCTTACATTACCAGTATGTAGAGCACCCTTGAAAACCCCTAGGACCAAGAGGAATTAGATCAAGTCCTTCTGTGGAAGAGTAGATCTGCATATTGCTTCAGAAAACTAGCAGTGGAGATTTCGCGGATTTTTGCTGATGCATGGAAGTGTTAGCTATGTGTGGCTAGTAGCTTGTTGCCTAATGTTAAGCCTGGAGGGAGGTCAAGCCCCTCCACCAGCTGGGGGTGCAGAGAGCTTGTTGAAAAAGACTAAAAAAGTCATAATAAGCTCATAAATTGGATGGATCCTAAGCTAGGCTCTGATACCATGTTAAAATGCAAGCAAAGTGATGAGATATGGTGGATCAAATGCAAGAATCAACATCATTAAATACTCATTAGGCCAATGCCTCAATTTATAGAGTTTACATCCACAAGATGCCAAGCATCTAATCCCATTGATCTCTCCTTGATTCACTCCACCTCTTTTGCTTGATTCTCTCTACCTCTTCACTTTTCCCAGAATATCTCCACACATCCTAGAACTTCTCACGCTACCCTTTATTCTTTCCCAGTAGATACCTCTCACCTTTTCACTGCTTCTCACTCATTTACAGACTCTTTTTTATAGCGTCTTGCTAAGGGCTTGTTCCTGCACACATACCCATTCACTTGTATATTTCAACAGAAGGCACATGTGCTAGAGTACTCTCTCTCAATCTCTCTCTCAAGACAAAAGCAAGAACTCTCATAGCACAAAGGGGGATTGTATCCATTCATTTATGAGAAAATGCCTTATATACAATTGGCCCTTATTCACACTTGGGCACCCAAAACTTACTAATAACTAAGGCCTTGGGTGCCTTATATACAATTGGCCCTTATATACAATTGGCCCTTATTCACACTTGGGCACCCAAAACTTACTAACTAAGGCCTTGGGTGGCCAATATCTCATAATGTATAACTTTTATAGTGCCTTTGCATGACACTTATTGTTCTCAAATAGAGGAGCATATTTGTTAATCCAAAATGGGATTAACATCCCCCCTATCGGATGTAGGTTCTGTCCTCTCAGAACTTGTCACCGAGGTCTAAAGACATGGTCACTGAACTCGTGTACGATAGAAGTTTCGGCGTGACTGAAGCTTTTTTAGGTTTCGGTGTCAACCATATCTTCGAATGTTACATGCATGTAGGTGGGTAGACACCTTAGGCGATAATAATACAACATCATGTCTCTAGCACTAGGGCCTTGATTCATGTCGAATTGTAGCTGATCAGCATCATATTCATCATATCTTTCTTTAGGTTGATCTATGAGAACCACGATCAATTTTCTTTCCTCCTCTCAACTATATTGGTCTTATGAGCTGTGCAGGATGTTTGCTGCGCACGGAAGGAAAAACACTACTTTGTAGTGCTCTTTGTGCTAGTTTATGGCACCCCTTTTCTCTCTGCTTGCTGCAGTAAGAATGCTGAGGTGTTCTCGTCCGACTGCTATAGTGACTGAGTACTGCTTCTTCTCAACTATGTGGTGGTGGCAGATAGTGTAGCTTCCAAGCTATTTGTTGGTGTCAAGAGTGCCTGACTGGTGCATCTACTCTTTTCAAGGGATTTGCTGATTTTTTCTAAGCTATAATGATATGAAGAGAGGCAGCCTTAATGTGGCAGAGGAGAAGGAGAGATGAAAACCCTAATTTTTAAAATCGCTTATTAAAGAAAAATAACAGCAACAGCTTGCAAACAAAAAAATATAAAAGAAACCTTAAAAAAGATAACTAAGCTAATGTAAGAGAGCTAAACCTAGGCTCTGATACCATGTTGAGAATCATGGATCGAGATCTCCTAAATAACTTCCTAATAACAAGACATTTATCTAATCATAAACTAATCCTACACTAATGACAACACTAATCTAAGGTGTATAAAAATGAACAATACTCATGGTGATGAGTGTGTGCTAGTAAAGTTTAGACTCAAGTTCAGTTAGGTTACAAGATGGAAACTTGTACTCATAAAAAGACTTAAGATGTTGTGCTTGTATTCCATTGCTTGAAATGTCCTCTTTTTATATGAGGAGAGTACAACTTAGCATTTCTCTTGCATGTGGGATAATTCTCACTTGGTGATGTGGCTTCTCACACTCGCTCCATAAACCAAGAGTGGGTGAGGAAGTTCGACTTCGAAAAGCTGTTGGATCACCAATGGGAGGACCTATAATCAGTTTCTTGAAACAAATACTGTGCATGTTGAAGGAAAGGAGCCCATAAAGATCTTGAAGCTCGCAGTGCACCATGCACTAGAATTGCCGATCGTCGATGGGGCGTTGGACACAAACATAAAGCCCATGGTGAAGGAAGAGATCCCAAGAACAGGCAACATGCACCAAGTAAAGGATGTGGCAGATGAGACCCGGAGAGAACAGTTTGTCTTCTTCTTACAGAATGTGATGTTCATGGGAAAGTCGGAGGACACGTCGAATAAAAACTAAAAGCTGCTCAGAGCAGTAGAAGCAGGAGAAAAGATCAACTGGGGTGCCATCTACAAAGAGAATTTGGCAAAGAGAACAGCCACATGAGCTAAAGAAAAACAGCCAACAGTGGTGCATGCACACCTAAGGGAAATCGCACAGGCTACTAGGTCTGTAGATCTCAGGTCCGGAGATTCCTACGTAGAACCACAACACCACGAAGTTGGAGGATCCTCGAAGTCCACCATAGTGACCTTCAATTCTTTTGGCGATAATGTAGATGATGAGGAGGAATGGCGAAAAATTGCTCAGAAGGCCAACAAGAAGAGAAAGCTCATAGTGGATGAAGAGCTGTTGTCGGGACCTGGAAGAGGTAAAGAAGCAGAAGTGGAAGAAAAAAGAAAAAGGCAACTGGAGGAGAGACAGAAGCAAGAAGCCACTACAGAAGCAGAAAAGAAGAGAAGACTGGAAGAGGAGAAAAAGAAAAAGGAGGAAGAAGAAAAGAGAAGGAAGGAGGAGGAAGAGAGAAAGAGGAAAGAAGGGGAACATCAGAAAAAGAGAGAAGAGGAAGCCCAAAAGGGCAAGATGTCTTCTGCAGGGACCGAGCTCTTCATACCACTAGAACTTTGGCCTTGGGTGGCAGCTTTGACACAAAAAATGCAAGAAGGACCCAGCCCACAGCCCAAAGCTACCAGGAGAACCAGAGGTGCAACTCCCCACCCAGCAAAGCTGCATATAAACAAAGGGCTAATATCCATGGCCCAAAACATTCTCTCTTAGGCCCTCGCTTCAGTGGAAGAATACGAGTCAAAGGCCTGGAGCACCATCAGTTAGATGTCAACAACACGGGTTGCTCAAAAATGCTGCAGCAGCAGCCAAAGCCAGGGACTTGGAGAGCAAAGCACAAATGATGGCTTAGCATAATGTGGAGATACATAACAAGTTCGCTATGGTAGAAAAGGCCTTAGTGTAGCAAAAGGAGCTGAGTGAAGGGAGATCAAAACCCTCACCAGTTGAGTGAAGGGAAGATTAGAATCCTCACCACCAGACAGTGAGAGAAGCATGCTCCAAGCTCGGGTGGAAAGGCTCAGGGAAAAAATAGCAAAAGCTCAAAATCCAGCCAAAGTCTAGGGTAACACCATCCAGGGGCTAAAGGAAGAAGTGTTGGAGAGCACGACAGCATTGGCGATCACCCAGACGGAGGTCCAAGCCTTGAAGACCCAAGAAGAAGAAGAAGAGATTATGTGCCTTCCACTTGATGCCAAAGCGGCAATCATTAAAATAGTGAAGGCTAGACTTAGTAAAGTGTGGGATTAAGCCTTGGAAGCCCTGCTTGACATACAGGAACAAATGGCTTGTAAAGCTCAAAAGGTCATCCATGACCTAGATAAAGATGATGATGCAAATAAGGAACAGTAGCCACAGCAGAGCAACAGCAACAACAACAGCAGCATCACAGCAACAGTAGCCTGCAAGCCAAGGGTCCCCCAAGCCAAGCACTTCTAGAAAGGAGAAACAAACAGAAAATGAGGAGCAGAGCCTGGTGCAAGCCTTGAAGGCCCCACAGCTTGAAAAGCAGTTCACTGGGAGGAGGCCAAGAAGTTAGCAGAGAAAAATAAGGAATTGCAGGATGCCACACCCTCCTAGGAATATGCAAAAATTTTGGGAGAAGCCTATGAAGACAGAGACAAGGCCAACAAAACACAGGCAGAAGAATACAAGGAAAAACTAGAGAAGAGCACAAAATTTGAGATGGACATAATAAGTGAGCTGAACGCCCTTGAATTAGAAATGCAACACTGTCTGGAAAACAAAGATCAACTCAGAAGAGAAAGGCTTGGAGACTGGGAAGAATACAAGACATCCCTCCAAAGGCAGATAAAGGAGGCACAACCAATGGCGGAAAAGGTACAACAAACCCAAAAAACAAGATTGCAGTGGAAACTAGAGCTGCGTGAAGCAAAAGAAGAGGTCGCCATGCTACAAGGTGAAGGCTGATGTAGAACTAGCCACAGAAAGCACAAAGATGTTGTGTGCCAAGGGAAGAGCAAGGAGAGCTACTGGTTGAGGTCCGAAAGTTACAGGACACCAACCAGGCCCTAAACAAAGAAAATGAGCACCTGAAAGATAGATTAGCCAATAGCTCAGCTGCTCCATGGGCCAGCACCGATAACCCATTTTTTGAAGCCTCTCATGTGATGTTCTCAAAGCTATTGAAGGCTAACAAAGAGCTACCATAATACTTTCAAAATGCAGATAAAATAAGGTCCATACTAACCAGGAAACCCCTCCCTTTGGAACATCCATGCTCTCAATTCTTATTCTCCTCTCAGACTCTGAAGGGGAGGAAGATGCTCCCACCGAGGATGTAATCACCAAGCAATGCCGATGTTTGGAAGTGGGGCACTGGAGATCCAGATGCGGAAAAGACACAAAGCCCACTTCCAGACAGCAGAGTTCGAAGAAGCCACACAGGTCAAGTGGAGGCCAAAATCCCAATGGTGGAAAAGAAAATCCTAAGGCAAACCCCACTCCGACTAGTGGTAAGAGTGTTCGGCCTACAGACTCCGCAGACTGACAACAAGGGTCTTGGGTGTTTAGAAGAGTAGGTGACAAAACTAAAGAGGATGCAGAAGTGCACCACGTACTTCGATAATATGTACATTCCGGACTGCACTCCTCTAGAGATGTTTATGAAGTTTTTTTAAAAAAATGTCAAGGGAACGGGTTCTGGAGCAGAAGCTGCAGCACCGGGCGTGCCAGGTGTTATGCCCAACGGCTTGATGGTGACAAAACACTCAGTCTGAGCACCTTCCACATCGTGAGCACCACCTCGGTACTGCACATGTGAAGGTTGCGGGCTGTAACCACCAGAGTAGACATTATCAAGATTAAGAAGACTGAGCTTAAAAGGATGGTGCAAGGCAAGCAATGGGGGCACTAGCTGAAGGTTGCAGAAGTTGCATGCTGCAGTTAGCTCACAGCTAGTGGACACCCAGTGATGTGAAACTTATTATGGTCATAGTTCTTATGAGGTCTTAGACTTGTGTCAAGCAGTTTCTCTGTAGTGAACTTGTACTGATTCTGGAAGTAATACATTAAACAAGAGTAATGTTGCCATTCACTTTATTTCTATGTACTCTCTATTACGTGTTGATTAAGAGTGATGTGTCTCTATTTTAATAAACATGATGTGCAAATGAAAGAGAGTGAGTGAGTCATGTAGCAGTGTGAGGACGGAGTGAGAGTGCGTGAGGTTCTAAAGCTGAGCGGTGTTCTGAGAGTCCCCATGACCACTCTAGAGTCTCCCACCGCATTGCCAACTGGTCTAATATCCCAGACTATTGTCTTGCCATTCCGCTGAGAGGATAATCGACGAGAAATAGAGGATCTTTCTTGTATTTAAAGAACATATCCCAGTCCAATGGAAATTTCTTTGATGTCATTTCGTACCATGTAATCTATCTGGCTTCTAGCCTTTTTGTACCATGTACTCTATCTCACTTCTAGCCTTTTAATGCTAAATCTAGAAGGTTATTTTGTGTAAGTACAACTTGTAATCTTTTTTACTCATGCAAGGAAATCCAAGGAAGTATCTTATGTGTGATGTTATTTATCATAAGTGAAATGCCATTATGCTATGTTTTGCTTTCTCATGTGTAATGTTATTTATGTGGCCTTATCATAAGTGAAATGCCATTATGCTATGTTTTGCTTTCTCATGTTCAATGGTGCAAAGTTCTGCTCAACCTAAAAAGTACTCTCGAGCTGGGAACCTGGGATTACTTTCACATCTTGAGATTACTTTTTGGGCAGAACCTATGCAGATTGGAGCTTGTAAAAGTAATCTCAGGCTGTGAAAGTAATCTTGGGAACCCGAGATTGCTTTCACAACCTGAGATTACTTTTTGGGCATAACCTATGCAATTTGGAGCCTACAAAAGTAATTTACTATTGTGAAAGTAATCGCAGGAACCTGAGATTACTTTCCCAGCTCGAGATTACTTTTTGGGTAGAACGTATGCATGCAGATCCTCTTGCATAGAAAGAGGTTTTCCAAGAAATGAAAGCTTATTGTGTAAGACATTATCTTGTATTCTATCTACTATAATCTTCAACTTATCTTCACCCACTCTTATATCTACAATATCTTACCAAAATCTCTATCCTTACTTGCAAGGTCTTTTCATGTGCTATGATTAGAAATGTCTTTTCATGTGCTACAAGATCATATGGTATGGTTAATCATTTACAATGTCTTTTCATGTGGTCTGGTTAATCATTCAATTTAAGCCTTTGAAGATCATAAAGCTAGAGCTCATACTTAAAACTTACCTAGAAACACAAGACCATCATCAAAACCGGCGAACATGATCCGCCACTTAAACTTACATAGAAATTAAACACATTTCAACATCTCACTGCCAAACAACATCTCTTTTGTTGCAACACGCTAACCACTAACACCTTACTGTGCCCAAGCTACAGTCTTTCAACCTCTACTACTACCTTGTTGCCTTCCTGGTTCACCGACCACTAACACAACTTACTGGCTTTCTGCTGTGTGTATGCCGCCCACCAGCACACCTTACTGGCTTTCTGTCGTGCGTTTGCCGACCACCAACACACCTTACTGGCCTTTTGTCGTATGTCTATGCCAACCACCAACAGTGTTTGCCGGTCTGCCTCCGTTTGTTGGTGCCAGCTGTCGGTTCTCAACTGAAGGGACGGTCGTTTTTGCTGGTGCCAGTTGCCGGTTGTCAACTGAAGGGATGGTCACTTGCTGGTGCCAGTTGCCATTTGTCAACTGGTAGGCCTGGGCTTGGGCATTAGCAACCCTTTGTTGGTGCATTGTTCTTAGTGTGGCCACTCTCGGTTGGGCCTTCTTCTTCAATATAATTAGCGACAAGCGACAGGCGACGACCCATGTCCAATAATCAAGTGAGGCTTCCACAGCTCAGTCCATTAAGGGTAAACTAGTATTGGACCCGCGCGTTGCTGCGGCGGCGGCAGGTAGAGTTCCAGAAAAAATAGGCTCAGTTTCTCCAATTTAGGTCATGTTTTAAGTAAACACAATACATTATTTCAAGTGACTTCATATATACATATCTCAAAATAACATCCATGTCTCGTAGATTTATAGCGAAAACAAAAGTATCATAGTAATGTAGCATACGAAGATGCAAAAAAGGACCAATATTACATATTCTCAAAATGCACCACAAAATACGTATTCTCAGTCAGTAATGTCAGAATCAATAAATTGAATTCTTCTCTTATGAGAAGGATCATTCATTTGTCTCCTCACAATACGCTCTCTATTGTAAAGCGGTGATCCATCCCGCACATGCTCTACTATCGATGAATGCAAAGGACCTGCACAAACGAAACAACGATAAATCAAATCTCAAAAGGACCTGCACATAACGACACAAAAAATCTTATAATAGAAAAACATAATCAAAATTACCTCGTACAATAGAACATCGAGTGGATGGTACATGAGGAGCTCTAGTATAAAACCCATAACGAATACCAATGGTCATGATGGATGTAAGAAACAACCAGTCATCGTCGGGTATTGAATATCCCTCAAATGATACAAAGCATCTGTCCATCTCTCTCCAAAACAAATAGACACCCCACTCCTCATCAGGAACACGGATCCCGTACATCTCGATGCCTTTGTCGACAACTCTTACCATAAACGTATCAATGTCATGCAATATCCTAAAATCAAAGCATAACAAATAGGTTAAACAATTATTTATATATAGGTTCAAAAAATATTTATACAATGTCTAACAATTACACTTATACTTACCCATCCCTATAAGCATCAATCATAATCCCTGCTACATGACCTGCAATAATAGGAGCTGACCATAGCGGTGGCTCTGTACAGATAGACATCAGTATAGAATGTCATGTTCCATACTTTGTAATCAAGAAAAGTTATGCAAATATAGAGAATAACTCATCTACTATCCTCGACAAAGGCATGTCCAATGTAAAGGTAATCTTAGACATGTCTGTCAAAACATAAACAACAAAAATAGGTACTTTTACCATGGATAAATATGTATAAAAAAAGAAATCACAACAAAATTAATCAAATTGCAGAACTTAAATAAGAAACCTGACTTGTCACTCTAAGTCATCAAGATCTCCTTATAACAATATTGTTTGTTGTAGGTGTATAACTTTGAAGATCATCAAATGAACACTCCACATTAGCGTTATCCTCAAGTAACACCTTCACAGCATGAGGAGATCGTGCTCGTGTGACAACGCGACATACAATTGCCCATGAGTAAACACTGGAGTCACCAAATACAACCCCAAGACATTTAGGGTTTGGCCTTGTGATTTGTTTATTGACATGCCAAATGCCAGCCGCACGGAAAACTGTCTATGCCTCATGGTGAATGTTAGTTGGGCCTCGCTGCTGCTGCATATAAAGGTAATCCGTGGAAGAAATACTCTTTCACCAACTTTAGTACCAGTGATGATTTCAGTCTCCAAGACTTTAGAGTGAAAGGCCTTACATATCATCCGTGTACCATTACAGAGTCCAAGTCTTGGATCCAAGTTACGAAGCAAAATAACAGGAGCTTCTAACTTTAAAACCAAGCAGTGAGGTGGATATCTTCCCCAAAGGTCGATTGTGTTCAAAAATTCTGTGGAATATAGGAATGAATTTTCATCATTTTCAAGAATTGAATTTGCACTGAAATATTGCTTAGGCTCACCAGGCATTGCATCCAAAGCTGTCTTATTCACAATATCCACTTGAGTGTTTATCAGAGCAAGAATAGCACGCTCACTAAAGTATGAAGCATATGTCGTAGTGATAGCCAATTCAAAGTATACCCAATGTACCAAGTCTTTAAGAGTCGATCTTTGCAAGACCATATTACTTGGTAGTGTCACCATCGTATTATTATCGCTACAATCCACTCCGTTCCCAATATTCATGACCCACTGTTTAAACTCATTGCATCCATTAGTATTGCTTGATTGAATACGCATATTTCCAGTTAACTTTAGAACTTTGATAGAGTTCCATAGAAAGGAATGACACAATGTTGCATTAACAATATCCTCACGTCTTCCCTTCATAATAACAGGCAAGATTTGTCTAAAATCTCCCCCCATTAATACAACCTTTCCACCAAATGGCTTATCTGAGAATAATACATCTTGTAAGCTCCTATCCAATGCTTCAAAAGCATAACGATGAATCATTGGAGCCTCATCCCAAATAATGAGCTTACAAACTCTCAAAACCTCAGCAAGTTATCCATGTACAGGGATTTTGCAAGTTGAAGAATTGTTTAGCTCCAGAGGTATCTTGAATCTAGAATGTGCAGTACGTCCATTCGCCAAGAGTAGAGAAGCAATACCTGACGATGCAGTGGCCAAAGCAACATACCCTTGTCCACGTACTCGTGCAAGCAAGCAATTATACAAATAGGTCTTGCCCGATCCCCCCGGACCATCTAGGAAAAAAATGTCACCTGCATCTGTCGCAATTGCATGCATTACATGCATCTGTCGCAATTGCATGCATTACAGCATCGAAAGCAACACGCTGGCTATCTGTTAATGTTGACTCCATAGCACTTGACATGTTAGATTGTTCGACAGTATCAAAAGATCTCTCTTCCAAAAGCAATCTATTTTCACCCAAGACTTCCAAATCAGTTCTGTTTAGTTCACGCATTCCTTTAAAATCTGCCAATGTCCGTCTCTGAGCACGAAGAATTTCTTCTAAATGTAGTAGTGAATGAGTTTCAGCTAATTGTTCAATACCAATAAACTGACCCCTGCTTCTCGATAACTGGTATAGAAAATCTTCTATCATTTCTTCTCGAAATCTCTTCCACAATATTCCTGGACAGGAATGCATGCATATACTCTCTCTCTCTCTCTCTCTCTCTCTCTCTCTCTCTCTCTCTCACACACACACACACACACACACATGTACACACTGCACATACACTAATATAAACGCACACTCTCTCCTCCCACACAAACTATCTCCTACGTAGAAATTATCTGTCTCTCTCACTCTCTCACTCTCTCTCTCTCTCTCACACACACACACACACATGTACACACCGCACATACACTAATGAAAACACACACTATCTCCTCCCACACAAACTATCTCCTACATAGAAATTCTCAGCCTCTCTCTCTGTCTCTGTCTCTCTCTCATGCACACACACACACTCTCTCTCTCTTCACGCACACTCTCAAATGTCGAAACTCTCTCTCTCTCTCTCTCTCTCTCTCTCTCTCTCTCTCTTACACTCACACACATGTACACATGCACATGTACTAATGCAAACACACACTCTTTCCCCCTACACACTCTCACATATAGACTTCCATGTCTCTGTCTCTCTCTGTGTTTCTCTCTCTCTTTCTCTCTCCCCTCCACTCACACACACACATGCTATCTCTCTTCTCACACACACTCCCACATATAGAAACTCTCTCTCTCTCTCTCTCTCTCTCTCTCTCTCTCTAACACACACACACACAGATACATTCATGCACACACACAAACACACACACATAGATACATTCATGCATACACACACACACAGATACATTCATGCACACACACAAATACACTTCTTTCTCATGCACACGTGCACACACTCTCTCTCTCTCTCTCTCTCTCTCTCTCTCTCTCTCTCACAAACACACACCCACATGTAAATATATATTATCTATAATATTATATTTTATCATATTTAGAGACGTATACCTATATATACATGTGAATTTATAAAATAAATAAACACATATACACATATATTTTTAATTAATATTAAATTTTAACACGTGGGGATGCATGATGAGGTGTGTTCACTTTTAAATAAGTGTATCTTATATACAATGTCTTTTGTCTTCTCTTTTGCATACATATGTATGTGATTGTGTGTGCACATACACACGTATGTGTGATTGTGTAATGTCTTCATGCGTGCATATGTTGTGCAAGTGTCTTGATTGTGTGTATGTGTTAGTGTGTATTTGTTGTGTGTGTGTGTGTGTACATGGTGTGTATGTTTTTATATATGTGTATCCATAGCGAGTGTCTGCATGTATGTGTGTATGAGCATGTGAATATACTCGTGTGTACATCTATGTGTGTGCACGTGCAGGTGCATATGTGTGTGTGTGAGTCTGTGCATGTCCATGTGTGTGCACATGTACTTGTGTATGTGAGTGTATTTATGTGCTTGTGTGCATGTATACACATGTGTGTATGTGCAAGCTTGAGTATGTGTGTAAGTGTGCATATCTCTATATGTTGCATGTGTGTCCATGTGTGCGAGTGTGTGTACGTGTGTTTGTATGCGTGTGTGCATGTATCATGTGCTTGTGTCTATGTGTTATGTGTGTGTGTGTGTGTATGCATGAACATACATGTGTGCGTCGATATACATATAAATCTATTTATATATACATGCTTACATACCTATAGATACACATACATACATAATATATATACGTGTGTGTGTATGTATATTCTCTCTCTTACACATGCACATATAATATATATGTTTGTGTGTGTATGTGCAAGCTTGAGTATGTGTGCAAGTATGCATATCTCTATATGTTGCACGTGTGTCCATGCGTGCGAGTGTATGTATGTGTGTTTGTATGCGTGTGTGTACGTATCATGTGCTGGTGTTTGTGTGTTGTGTGTGTGTGTGTGCATGAACATACATGTGTGTGCGTCAACATACATATAAATCTATTTATATATACATGCTTACATACCTATAGATACACATACATATATAATATATATAAGTGTGTGGTTATTTCTCATGCACACGTGCACACACACACACACACACTCTCTCTCTCTCTCTCTCACAAACACACACCCACATGTAAATATATATTATCTATAATATTATGTTTTATTATATTTAGAGACGTATACCTATATATACATGTGCATTTATAAAATAAATAAACACATATACACATATATTTTTAATTAATATTAAATTTTAACACATAGGGATGCATGATGAGGTGTGTTCACTTTTAAATAAGTGTATCTTATATACAATGTCTTTTGTCTTCTCTTTTGCATACATATGTATGTGATTGTGTGTGCACATACACACGTATGTGTGATTGTGTAATGTCTTCATACGTGCATGTGTTGTGCAAGTGTCTTGATTGTGTGTATGTGTTAGTGTGTATTTGTTGTTGTTGTGTGTGTGTGTACATGGTGTGTATGTTTTTATATATGTGTATCCATAGCAAGTGTCTGCATGTACGTGTGTGTGAGCATGTGAATATACTCGTGTGTACATCTATGTGTGTGCACGTACAGGTGCATATGTGTGTGTGTGAGTGTGTGCATGTCCATGTGTGTGCACATGTACTTGTGTATGTGAGTGTATTTATGTGCTTGTGTGCATGTATACACGTGTGTATGTGCAAGCTTGAGTATGTGTGCAAGTGTGCATATCTCTATATGTTGCATGTGTCCATGTGTGCGAGTGTGTGTATGTGTGTTTGTATGCGTGTGTGCACGTATCATGTGCTTGTGTCTGTGTGTTATGTGTGTGTGTGTGTATGCATGAACATACATGTGTGCGTCGATATACATATAAATCTATTTATATATACATGCTTACATACCTATAGATACACATACATACATAATATATATACGTGTGTGTGTATG